>NW_027527827.1:88522-141521 GCF_008692635.1 Crocuta crocuta | reverse complement strand
TTTGCTGTTCAGATGTTTTATTGCTTCCAGAGTAATCTAGACTTTTCATTAAAGGTCAGAGGACAGGTGACTGTATCTTTTACTAGTCCACACGCTGCCCCTTAACTTACACCGTTGTTTATAAGAGTCATAAATCGGCAAACAACAAAGCATAGTGAAGACTTCCCGGTTGGATTTTACTTTATTACTTTAATGAGGCCTCATAGAATTTCCACAATGACAGTGTCTAGTATAGAATAGTCCCTGCTGCCAGCTTCCTGATTCTATTCTTGCCCCTATCTTCTCAATCCATTCTGTGCACTCAGTGCCCGGAAGGACCTGGCCTCTGCTTTTCTCTTTGCCCCTCTCCAACTTCCGCCTCTTCCCCTACCCCCTTGCACCTTCTACACACACTGGTCTTGGCTCTGACACACACACACACACACACACACACACACACACACACACACGGCTCTTGCCGTGTAGATCTTAACTGGCAACTTTTCATCTTTGACATCTCACCTCTTCAAAGAGGCTTTCCCTCACCCCTTCCTAAAGTAGCCCCCCACCCCTGGTTACTCTATAATGTCATCTAGTCATAGCACCTCATGTGAAGGTAACATTCTCTTCACTCCCATATACTTCACAGTGGCCTTGCAAAGCAGAGACTGACAAGTTTGTTCATTCCAAGTTGAACAAAGGAAAGACCAATTGTCCTTTGGTCATAGTACAACCAACCAGAATCTCTTTTCATCAGTGACAACCTCGAGCTCGGTGACAGCTCCTTGCTTCAGAAAGCCAGCCAATCGGCCACAGCCACAGTCCAGTAATCCTGCTTCTTTAGCTAAAGGTCAGCTCATCCCTGAACGTCCAGCTTCTAAAAGTGTGAATCTCTGAACTCACGCTTCCCAAAACACTATGTAAGGCCACAGATTCCTTTGTTCAAAGACTGCCTTACAATGCAGCGGTCCTTTGCTTAGCAAGCAATAGAATCAGCACTTCTGATTTGTTTCTTTCAGAAATGAATGGCTGCCTCTCCCCGGAAAAAGGCCCTATGGTATCTCTGATCTATCCCATCGCCGCTCTTCTGCTGACGTCTACTTTTTCCTTTGCTCACTTCGCTTTTTGTTGTCCTTGTTACTAACAGGAATGCTCCTACCTCAGGCCCCTTGCACTTGCTGTTCCATCTGCCTGGTACATTCTCTTCCCTCAGATATCCATATAGCTCAATCTCTCGGTTCCTTCCATTTCTCACTCAATGTGGCCGACCTTGGTCACTTATCTAAAAGTTGTGACTCCAGCTCCTGATCCCCACTCTCTCTTCACTGCTTTAATTTTCAAAGGCAGTTACCACCTTCTAACAAACTATAGAGTTTCCTTATTTATTTTGTTTGTGGTTTCCTGTCTGTATCTTCCCATTGGAATGTAAGCTCTATGAGGACAAGGATTTTTGCTTGTTTTGTTCACCAATGCATCCTGCGTACACAGTAGGTACTCAATAACTATGTGTTGAATGAATAGATTAATATTTCACCTTGTTAGGATATGAACTCTCTGAGTGCAAAGACTTTGGGTTCACCACTGTACAGCCGGTGCCCAGAACAGTGCCTAGCACATGACATTGCTCTATAGGTATGTGTGGCATTGAATGCACGAGCAGGCATTGGATCAGCTATGTTTTCACTGATAATATAAATGACCCTGAAATTACTAAAGCCTTATATGTCATCTCTCTCCAGAGAAGCAGAGTTAATAAACACATTTAAAATTCTTCAGGTTATTATGAAGTGTTAATCAAAATATCCAAAACATATTCATCCCTATTTCCCCATGGATTAGTGAGTTATTAATTAATTTATTAGCTAGTTAATTAATGAACCCACTAATCCATGAGGATACAGTGAAAATATCTTTGATCTACCTGAAAAAGCCACAGGACCACTTCCTTCTCGGGCTGCTCAGGCTGTAGACTGGAGGAAAACCTATCTGTAATAGGAAAGGCCAGAAAACATACTTTTCTCATTTCATTTGCTTTTTGCTTAAACTGTTGGGTCTCCTCTGAACTGATGCCACTGTCTGCAATATCTCTTTAAGCTACTTAACATAATAACATGGCCAGATTATTCTTCCTGAAACCCAGTTCCTGTCATGTGGTTACCTTTTACAAATCACGAAAATAGCTCCCGTTGATTGCGTGCTTGCAGTGTAGCAGGTACTCCGCTGAGTTCTACATGTGCGTTTTCTCATTTCAACCACGCAATGACCTCATGTTATTTTTATCCCAATTTAAAAGTCTGAAAGCAGGCTAACAGTTTTAGAAACCCAGAAATCACACAGCTAGACGTTGGGGGAACCACGTCTCAAATCTATGACTCTGTTTTAGTCTTGCCCCACTGCAGGTTCAGTCTGGCCCCAATCTGTCTGATAAAATTCCTACCCATTCACAAGATCTGAACAGGCATTTCTCTAAGAAGATGTACAGATGACCAAGGAGCACATGAAAAGATGCTCGGCATCAGTAACCCTAAGGGAAATCCAAATGAAAACCACAATATGACACTACTTCCTATTCACTAGTTTGACTAGAACAAAAGAGGTGAAAAATGACAAGTATTGTTGAGGATGTGGAGAAATCAGAACGCACATAGAGCACTGGTGGGAATGTAGTATGGTACAGAAATTGTGGAGAACGTTCTGGCAGTTTCTCAAACAGTTAAACATAGAGCTACTATTTCTCCCAACAATTCCCATTCCTAGGTCTACACCCACGAAAAATAAAAAAATATATATATCCACACAAAGACTCATACGTGAAGGTTCCAAGCAGTATTATTCATATAACCAAAAAATGGAAATAACTCAAATGTCCACCCACTGATGAATGCATAAACAAATGGGGCATCCCCATACAGCAAAACCTTATTCAACCATACAAAGGGAGGAAGTTCCGATACATGCTACAACATGGATAAACCTCAGAAACATTAAAAAGGGGAAAGAAGCCAGACACAAGACCAGAGGATATGATTTCATTTTATTTTATTTTATTTTATTTTTATTACAAATTTTTTATGTTTTTTTAAATTTTATTTTGAGAGACAGAGAGTGAGTGGGGGAGGGGCAGAGAGAGAGGGAGACACAGAATCTGAAACAGGCTCCAGGCTCTGAGCTGTCAGCATAGAGCCTGTCACGGGGCTCGAACCCACAGGCTGTGAGGTCATGACCTGAGCTGAAGTCGGACCCTTAACCGACTGAGCCACCCAGGTGCCCCGATATGATTTCATTTTATATTAAATGCCTAGAAGAGGAGAATCCACTGAGACAGAAAGTTAACTAGTGGTTTCTTAGGGCTGGAAGAGGGTTGAGAGAGTAAGGAGTGGTAGCTATAAGGCACAGGGGTTTCATTCTGAGGTGATGAAAAGGTTCTAAAGTTGATTGTGGTGATGTTTGCACTGATATGTCAATGCACTAAAAAACGTTGAATTGTGGGGCGCCTGGGTGGCTCAGTCGGTTAAGTGTCTGACGTCGGCTCAGGTCATGACGTTCATGGGTTCAGGCCCCGTGTCGGGCTCTGTGCTGACAGCTCAGAGCCTGGAGCCTGCTTCAGATTCTGTGTCCCCCCTCTCTCTCTGACCCTCCCCTGCTCATGCTGTCTCTTTCTCTCTCAGAAATAAATAAAAACTTTTAAAAACAAAACCCATTGAATTGTACAAGTTGAATGGGTGAATAGTATCGTATGTAAAATGATATCTCAATAAAATTGTTACCAAAAAACATCCTACCCACGGTTCATATCTTTATGTGAGAAGCGCATGCAAAATTGTAAGAGAACCACTAAATCTCCAATAGAAAAATAAGTACGGGACATAAGATAGAAAAATCATAGGAGGAAAAATATGAATGGCTAGTAAACGTGGCAGGGAAGGAAGGTTTACCCTCAAATGCAAATCAGGACAAAGAGAGATTTTTCAAGTAAGCAAAGAATTTTACAACAAAGATGATGATGAAAGATATGGTGAGCTGGGTGTTCCCACACACTGACGACTAGAAGCTTTCTAGAAAGCAGTTATTAGTCAGTGTGCGTTGGCAGGCTTTATGATGTTCTTATCCTTCTCGTCAATAAGTATATTATAAGGAAATCATTTGTAATGCAGGTAATAAGATATTCAGAAGAGCATTGTTAGCAGTAGAAAAAATTGGGGTAAATTATACGGCAGGCAAACTAAAAAATGGCCTCCAATGACCCCACCTCCTGGTATTCACACTTTAGTGTAATCCTCTCCCCTATGGCGTGGGCTGGACTTATCCACTCACTTCTAATGAATAGAATACAGCAGGCACAATTAGATTATAAAAAGACTCTAATTCTGTCTTGAGTACCCTTTCTCACTTTCTCTTTAGATAGATGAAAGATAGATGATAGACTATCAGTGAGTTGAGTGTCTGACTTCTGCTCAGGTCACGATCTCACGGTTCATGGGTGTGAGCCCCACGTAGGGATCTGTGCTGTCAGCTCAGAGCCTGGAGCCTGCTTCAGATTCTGTGTCTCCCATCCAAGTACTAACCAGGCCCGACTCTGCTCAGCTTCCGAGATCAATGAGATCGGGCATGTTCGGGGTGGTATGGCCGTAGACCCCGCTCTCTGCCTCTCCCCTGATTGCGCTCTCTCTCTCTCTCTCAAAAATAAATAAAACATTTAAAAAATTAGATAGATGATAGATAAGTAGATATTTGTAGATATCTATCTATCTATCTATCTATCTATCTATCTATCTATCTATCTATCTATCCACCAGATATATCTATAGAAAATGGGAGAAAGGAACTTACGTCTCCAACCAGCAGCCAGCAAGGAACTGAAATTTGCCAATAGCCAAGCAAGCTTGGAAGTGGGTCTTCCCCCATTTGAACCTTGAAATGACTACAGGCCACCCAATATCTTCGTTGTATCCTTGAGAAGCCCTGAGCCACAGCCACTCCCAGATTCTTGCCCCACGGAAACTGTGAGGTAATAAACACTGGTTGTTTTAAGCCATCGAGTTTTGGGGTAATTTGTTACACAGAAATAGATACAACCTATTTGTCCAACAATTTGAAAATTGTTAAAGGATGTCATGAAATAGAATATTAGATTACTATTTAAAATTTTGCAGAGCACCTAAGTGACTCCAGTTGGTTGAACATCCGACTCTTGGTTTTGGCTCAGGTCATGATCTCAGGGCTTGTGGGTTCAAGCCCTGTGTCAGGCTCTGGGCTGCCACTACAAAGTCTGCTAGGGATTCTCTCTCCCTCTCTCTCTGCCCTTTTTCTTCTCTCCCTCTCTCTGTCTCTCAAAAACAAATAAACATTTATAAGAAAATATTTTGAAGAACTTTTAATAACATGGGAAGATGTTCAGAATAGACTGTTGAGAAAAAAAGCAAATTATCAGAAGATATATAAAAGAAACCCAGTTTTGTAAATCTGTATATAAACACAAGAGAAAACCCGCAAGCAAAAATGTTGAAAGCAAACAACTTTCTCTGAAAAACAGAATCAGTGCCCAATGCATGCTTATTGACTTCAGTTAGGAAATCACTCACTCTGCCCGTCTTTTCTGAGTGTCTGCAATGTGCCGGCCAGTCCTGGGGGGACAGCGGGGAACAAGCCCAAGCCCCTGATCCGGTGAAACTTATTTCTTTTTTTTTTTTTAATGTTTTATTTATTTCTAGGAGAGAGAGAGAGAGAGACAGCGTGAGCAGGGGAGGGTCAGAGAGAGGGAGTCACAGACTGAAACAGGCTCCAGGCTCTGAGCTGGCAGTCAGCACAGAGCCCGACACGGGGCTCGAACCCACGAACTGCGAGATCATGACCTAAGCGAAAGTCGGACGCTTAACCGACTAAGCCACCCAGGTGCCCCTGGTGAAACTTACTTCTTGATGAGATCTCCTGGTGGTTTCTTTTATGGTGGCTGGAGCTAGAGAAGTGGAGAGTAGTGGATAGACTGGCAATACATTTTACAAAATTTTTTTAAAGTTTATTTATTTATTTTGAGAGAGACAGACAGAAAGAGAAAAAGCAGCGAAGGGGCAGGGTGAGAGGAAGGGAGATGATCCCAAGCCAGCTCCCCACCCAGCACAGAGCCCAAAGTGGGGCTTCGGGCTCACAGTGGTGAGATCGTGACCTGACTGGCAATACATGTTAGAGGCAGATCATTTTTGTGTGAACAAGGGATAGTGAAGAAATAGGGCTTACTCTTGAGGGACTGGCCTGGCTAACTTGAATGGAGGATTCTAGAGCTAGACTCCTTAGTATGAAATCCTGATGCAGTCAACTACCGGTGAGTGACCTCGTATAAGTGGGCTACGTAACCTCTGCATGCCTCTGTCTCCTTATCTGCAAAGTGATGCCTTTCCTCATCCATTTTGGAGATAACAACCTCACTCGGAGTTGTGGGGAGGCGTGAGTTAGTATAAAGCGCTGGGAAGAGAACCTGGCACGTTGAAAAATGGCCAAAATTGTCAGCCACTGTTATCATTGCTCTAATTATTGAGATGGGGACAACTGAAAAAAAGAATCAGAACTAAGAAAGACTGAGTACTGAAAGCGTGTAACCGCTATTAATATGTCTTTATTACAGTGGCATCCTGCCATCTTTAAAGATTATCCAGTTTACCCAGTTACGGGAGTAATTTATATGCTCTGTCATCATTAATGCCATCATCGCTGTGGATTAGAGGTGCCTGGGGAAGGAATTAAAGGTAGTAAATTTTAATAGGGAGTCTAGGGAATGGTCCTATGGGGGGGGTGGTGAGCCCTGCAGAAGGAACTGAGGCAGGCCCCTGGAGGAGAGGAAACAGAGAACCCAGACCTCCCTCCCACCTCCGGATCCAGGATGGCTCTGTAGTGGCTCTAAGCACTACAACGATTATGACGCCAAGCCCCCCGAAAGAAGTCAAAACAGAAAGGATTCTTCAGTGCAAAATACATGGTTGAAAGTTCTGAAAAGTTCCAGCTTTCTCCAAAATGGGCACCTCAATATGGCTTGCAGTATCAAATTCTTCCTCTCAAATATTTTCCCCTCATTTTTCTAATTCTCTCTCTCTCTCTTTTTAATATTCTTTTAATATGCTTGGTACCCAAGCATATTTTTGGTTTGGATGACAGGTAATTCCCCCTGGAAAGTTTCGGCCACTCGACAAGCACCTGGACAAAGTTACCTGGCCAGCTCTTTGGTGAGCTATGATCACCTGTCTCTAGGATTCTTAGGTGTCCCTTGGCTCAGAGTCGGAGACCATTGCACGACCTCACCTTTGACTTGACACTGATTGAGTCCAATGAGAACCCAATCCGATCAAAGATACAAAATCACAAGCACAGACTGAAGTCACATGACCGAGTTTTCCGAGCCTAGAATGATAGTTTTTTTTTTTTTAAGGCATTTATGACCTCACTCTGAGAAGTCNATTGTCCTTCTGAAACAGCATTTTCCTGCCTGGAAAGGCCCCTTCCATCTTTGTTTGCTTACAGTCAATGTCACGGATTCATGTGCTGAATGGCTAAGAAGTTCTTGAGATCTTCGAGCTCAAAGGTTATAAGTGCCCACCCAACCAGTGTGCGCTTGGGAGGCAGCACACGTATTTTTATTTGACCCGTACAAGGTCTGGGGTGGGGAGGGAGGGATTTAAGTTGTTTGGGGGTGATGGCTTCTTTCATTTGCCCCAGGCCCCTGCCCTTTGCTTCCCCCAGGCTATTCCTTGAGTTTAAGTGAACTGCCTGACCTCTGAAGACAGATCTCTGACTTTGGGCCACTGATGCTGGTTTTGACCTCCAACTACCGCACGTAAAAAACCTGTCCTTACCCAGGACTGCAAACCTGACACCAAGGACAATGGGGGTCGGTCTCTGTGATCACAGCTGGGAGAAGCTGGCCTGCGGGCTGCACAGCTGTCGCCTGCCTGGCCACCAGCCCCATGGAGAAAGCCAACACACGAAGAGAGAGGCAGAGAGGAGAAAGAGAGGAGAGCCTCTGACAGTTCTGGTTTCTGGTTCTCCATGGCGTCTAAGCCAGTCCTTGCTGGGTATTCGTCCCTTGAAAATAAGCCCTGAGTAATACGTCCCATGTCTAGTGTGGTCCCAGGAATCATAACCACAAAGGGGAAGTTAATTCTGTCCATTGTGACCTACTTGTCATCTCCTTTCGTCTGAATTAGTATATGTACTCATCTCTCCACCGTCGTTGCGGGTGATGTGCACTGCAAAAGAAATCTTTACAGAGCTTAAAATGAGGGAAACAAGGCGGGCTAGTATCAAAGAGACCGCCAAGAGGTCTCTAGGATCCAGCAGTACCCAGAGAGTGAGAGACGCATTCAAAAGGGTCAAGAAAGGGAGACACTGAATTCTACTTTCATTTTAAACATGTAATGATCATAGCTATGGTTACCCTAGAGGTGAGAGAGACGGCTCAGTGAGGCCGAACAGCAAATCAGTGACGCGTTTGACTCGAGTCTGTACGACTTCAAAGCTCCGCCTTCATTGCACCAAACTAAGGTATGTTCCTGGCAAGAAAAGGAAAGCTTCCTTTAATCTAACCTTTATTTTTTTTTTAAGGAAATATTTGAAATCCAATATTTGGAGCTGGAAATTCCTGTCCCATATCCCTTATTAGGGGTTAGGCAGCTACTCAGGCATTCTTTCTTACGCATCCATGGGAATTAAAGCCTCATCTATTGGCTCACTTTTTTCCAGTTCTCTGAAAGGTACCCAGCCGCTTATCTTTCTGGAGCCGGACTGGGGAAAGGCCCGTTCATATAGGTACATGGAGCCTATCTGAAGGCAAAGTGATGAAAAAAATGTGTAAGTGTCCGGGGCCGGGGTTGGCAAACTGAGACCTGCAGGCTGGTTGCCTGCTTTTATGAATAAAGTTGTGTTTGGAGCACAGCCACGTGATTCCTTTCTGTATTTCCCAAGGCTGCTTCCCCACTACAATGGCAACTGAGTAGTTGTGTTGCAAAACTTTAAAATACTTACCACGTGTCCCTTTAAGAAACAGTTTGACTCTGGCCCAAGGCCATGCTTAAAACCTACAGTTTTTAGGTCACTTGTGCCCCAGGCGGAACTGGCCCTCGCCCATCAGGGAACGTCCTGGTGCTCGCTTGGGAGAGCAAAGGTGATCGCATCTAAATCAGCCTGACATCTCATTCCCCACCCCCACCTCCCCTGTCTCACGCCTTCATATTTCTTTCATTTTGATGTTCCACATCCCTGGCCCACCTCTCCTCCTACTCCCTACATCCCATATTCGCCTCTGCCCAGGCCAGTTTCTATCACATTCTTCCAGCTGTGGAACTCAAGCTCACTCTTGAGTTTGGCCAGTCGGGGAGGTACTAACAGGAGATCAAAGGAGGGAAGAGAGTGGAGGTGTGATATTTATTCCCCCAGTTATTTTCCTGCTAGAAGCTGTGGGTTTGCTGCCTTCCTGCACCGAAGTACACAGTCCCGTCTGCTCAGCCCCTTCCATTCAGTTACCTCCATAGATTCTGGAACTATTCCGTCCCCTTGCCGCTTAGGTGCTGATGGTTTCCTGCTGTTGTGAACTCAGGGGAAACACATTGCCTTCTATTGGTTTTCCTAAGCCCTGCTCACATCTTTGGCCATCAGTATATCTTTTAAGTTGGGTTATTTACCCTTTCCTTTTTTATTATTATTTTCAATGTTTATTCAAGAGAGAGACAGAACATGAGCGGGAGAGGGGCAGAGACAGAGAGGGAGACACAGAATCTGAAACAAGATCCAGGCTCTGAGCTGTCAGCACAGAACCCAATGTGGGGCTCAAGCTCATGGAGTGCAAAATCATGACCTGAGCCGAAGTTGGACACCCAAGGGACTGAGCCACCCAGGTGCCCCTATTTATCCTTTTTTTTTTTTTATTGAGTGGTAGGAATTTTTAATAAATTCTGGATATAAGTCCACTGTCAGATATGTGATTTGCAAATATCTTCTTCCACTCTATGGGTTGTTTTTTCACTTTCTTTTTTACGTTTATTTCTCTCTCTTTTTTTAATGTTTTATTTATTTCTGAGAGAGAGAGAGACAGCATGAGCAGGGGAGGGTCATAGAGAGAGGGCAACACAGAATCTGAAACAGGCTCCAGGCTCTGAGCCAGCCACCAGCACAGAGCCTGACGCGGGGCTCAAACCCACTAACCGTGGGATCATGATGTGAGCCGAGGTCAGACGCTTAATCTACTGAGCCACCCAGGCTCCCCTATTGATTTCTTTTTCTTAGGTTTATTTCCTTATTTTTGAGGGAGAGAGAGTGGAGGAGTAGAAGAGAGAGAGAGAGAGAGATAAGAGAGAGAATCCCGAGCAGGCTTGATGCTGACAGCATGGAGCTCAACGTGGGGCTCGACCCCAAGACCCTGGTATCATGACCTGAGCCAAAATCAAGAGTCAGCAATTTAACTGACTGAGCCACCCAGAAGCCTCTCTCTTTGGTCTCTAGTGCTTCTGGTGTTGTATCTGAGACCTTGCCTAACCCAAGTTTTCAAAATTTACTCCCATATTTTCTTCTAAGAATAGCTATAACTTTTAGGTCAGTTTTGAGTTGATTTTTGTGCATGGCGTAAGGAGGGATCCAGTCTCATTCTTTCACATGTGAATATCCACTGGCTCAGCACCATTTGTTGAAAAGAATACTATTTCCCCATTAAGTTGTCCTGGTGCCCTCACTGAAAATCAATTAACCATAAACATGAGGGTTTATTCCTGGACTCTCTGTTCTGTTCCTTTAAGCTATATGTGACTTTCTTTATGCCAGTGTCACACTGACTTAGTCAAACATTTTTAATGCATTTTTGCAAAGGTCTCAATTCACTGTGGATTGAAAAAGAGGAACCCCACGGTGTGTGTGTGTGTGTGTGTTTCCAATACCAACAAGCAATTCTCCAACACCGGCTGGGGGTCCTACAATTCAACTCAGTTCTGACATCATCTACCTGGAGATAATGTCCGACCCCCCAGATTGAAGGCTCAGTCCCACAAGACTGTCTTTACTCCCTTCAAGTTGCCACAAGTTTCGGTTGCCACTTGTGCTTCCGACCATGGCTATAGGTTGGAGATTTCCAAGACCCCTCTTTGGCTTCACTTAATTTGCTAGAGCAGCTTACAGAACTCAGAGAAACATTCATTTACATTTGCCAGTTTATTATAAAGGATATTATGAAGGAAACAGATGAACCGTCAGGTGGAAGAGAAGCACGGGGCAAGCTGTGGGGGGAAGGGCACAGAGCTTCCATGCCCTTTATAGAGGGGTGCCACTCTCCCAGCACCTCCACATGTTCGTCAAACCAGAAGGCCCCCAAACCCAGTCCTTTGGGGTTTCAGGAGGTTTCATTACATAGGCATGATTGATCAAGTCATTGGCCGTTGGTGATTGAACTCAGTGTCCAGCCCCTCCTCTCTGAAGGTGGGGAAGGGGATGCTCAGAGTTTCAACTCTCTGATCACCTGGTTGGGTCCCCTGGCAACCAGCCCCCATCCTTAGAGGCTTTCCAAAAGTCACTCAATGATATAAACTCAGCTGTGTTTGGAAAGAGGGTTGTTACAAACATCGAAACGCTTTTATCCTCTCATTACTTAAAAAATTCTAAGGGTTTTAGGAAGACCAAATATCTATCTCTTATGATGAATCAAAATGTCTCCAAAACCAACTGGATCTTCACCATGAATAGCCCGAGACACCCTGGCCAGGTAAATTCTTCGTGCCGCCTCTCAGTCGTCTGGGCGACAGCGTGAATAATGGTCCCTCAGAGCATGAAGTGCCTTCTTATTCTCTCAGAGTCTTTCAGTTTAATTGTTTAGCGTTCTGTTCTTGTCTTCTTATCGTGACCATGAATTCTTGGAAGTCTTTTGTTGGAAGATGCCCTTGGAAGGGCATCTTTTGTTATTCCTAGCATATGAACCATTATAGACACTCCATAAATGTTGGCTCAGTGAATATATAAATGAATAAATAAACAAAATGATTTGTTTTTCTAGAAGTAAACTAAGAAAACGGCCTTCAAACTTGGATTTGAGGGTTGTGAATAGAGCTTGGTGTATGCACGTGGAGATTCCCTGGTAGACTGTCTCTTAAGTGTCTAGAGACCCTTATTTTACCCCAAAAGGCAGGGAAGGGGGAATGCTATGCTCAAATGAGATTGGAAATTTTGAATTCAAAACGAAGTTTAAAAAAACGATTTTAATTGCAGGACTTGTCGGAGCCCGTATTTAGAGCATTATGAGTGGATATTTGCTTGCAGCATTCCCTTTTCTGGAAAAATCTTTCTCTAGGTTCTACTGGTCTGTGGGCCACACTTTAGGAAATGCTTATCTTATCTCTAGGTTTGAATTTAAAAGAAGATGAAACCCTCCTTTGAATTCATTCCAGTTCAACAAACATTTGCTGAGTGCCCAGCCTGCGCCCTAGGGCACATGTGGCGCACTGCACAAGAGCCAGGGACCACGGTTCACTTAGACTCTAACAAAGAGCATCCCCGTAGTTGGGCAACAGGATGGCTCACCCCATTTCACACACCTGTCATCTCCTGCCTTTCACTATAACTCATCCCTACAGCTCCAGTACTACCACCATACTCAGTAGATCCTTGCCAGGCACACTCTGGACTATGTCACATCACAGGAACCAGAAGGAACTGAATTTGCGTACCAACCCTCTCTCAATTGGAAGGATGCAAATAGCAACATGGATATTTACAAAATGCAGGATGGCTTTGGCTTTGTCCCTTTCTGGTTTTTCTTCTCAGTGAAAGGAGGCTGTGTTTTCGACTCGGAGTCCTATTTGCTTGGGTAGTCTTAAAATTTCCTAACCTAGTAAGGATTGAACAGGCCAACTGTTGAATTCCAGAGACATCTTAAGGGTATAGGAGGCTGTGAGATATTTGGGGCCTATGAAAATATTTGGGACCTTGCAAACAAAAAAACCAAAAACATTGCTTTAAAATATAAAGAAAAAAAATTTCCAAAAGTTAATAAATGTTGGTGTGTCTGGATGTCTCAGACAGTTAAGCATCTGACTTCAGCTCAGGTCATGATCTCATGACTCGGGGGTTCAAGCCCCAGGTCGGGTTCTGTGATGACAGCTAGCTCAGAGCCTGGAACATGTTTCAGATTCTGTGTGTGTGTGTGTGTGTCTCTCTCTCAGCCCCTCCCCTGCTCATACTCTGTGTCTCTCTGTCTCTCAAAAATAAACACTAAAACAGCTTTGTAAGTTAATAAATGTTAAATGCATTATGAAGTATCACGTTTGTCAACTTCATTACTTGTTCAATCTAGTGTTCATAAAAATGTTCCGTATATATTGGAAAATAATTCATAGATTAACGTAGCGGTTAACAGCATGGACTGTGAAGCCAAATTGTGCTCAAATCCTGACTCCTCCATTTACTGGGACTTCTAGCAAGTTGTTCAATGTCTCAGCTTCAGTTTCCTCATCCTCTGTAATCCTGTGTAAAAGAATAGGATAATTATACCACCAACTTCCAAAACGGTTGACAAGACTTAAATAAACAAAACACTTAGCTAGGCCCACTCTAAGTATTGGGTGTGTACTAATTGTTATTACCATGCTTTTCCCACTTGGAAGGGATTCCAAAATATGAACTTATTTCTAACAAATCACAACCAAATTAAGTGAGTTGCTCCTACTTAAGTAATTTTAAAAGCAAAATTAGAAGAACTCCTTCCAAAGGATTTCTTCAAACATTTTATCAATGAAATTTTCAAGCAGACACAAATGTAAAGAGTATATAACGAACCCCAGTACCTTGCACTCAGCTTCAATAATTAACAGCTCACAGCTCCTCTTGTTTCACTTATACTTCTGCCTCTTCCCTGGCCATCAACCCAGGATTATTTTGGGGGGAAGAAAGCTAGATGCTCTGTCATTTCATTTGTAAATATCTCAACATTTCTGAAAAAGGAGGGCTCCCCTAAAAAACAGAACCACAAAACCCAAAACCAACATAAAAATTAATACCATCAAATATCTACCCAGTGTTAACATTTTTGTACTTGTTTGATTTTTTTAAATAGTTTGTTTGAATCAGGATCCAAATAAAGTCAATTCATTGCAAGTGAATGTTCCAAATACTTTTTTTTTTTTTTTTTTAAGATTTCACTTTTAAGTAATCTCTACACTCAATGTGGGGTTCGGACCCACAACCCCAAGGTCAAGAATTGCAAGCTTCACCGACTGAACCAGCCAGGCGCCCCTCAAAAATACAAGTGAAACCTTGGTTTGTGAGCATAATTCATTCTGGAAACACCCTTGTCATCCAAAGCACTTGTATATCAAAGCGATTTCAAGAACCGTTGGCTCCATTGTAATCATGTGACATTCGGTGCCACATACTCCTCATATTGCAAGAGATCGCTTGTTTATCAAGTTAAAATTTATTAGCTGGGGCGCCTGGGTGGCTTAGTCGGTTAAGCGTCCGACTTTCGCTTAGGTCATGATATCACGGTTCGTGGGTTCGAGCCCCGCGTCGGGCTCTGTGCTGACTGCCAGCTCAGAGCCTGGAGCCTGTTTCAGTCTGTGACTCCCTCTCTCTCTGACCCTCCCCTGCTCACGCTGTCTCTCTCTCTCTCTCCTAGAAATAAATAAAAATATTTAATAAAAAAAAAATTATTAGAAATGTTTGCTTATCTTCTGGAACACCCACGGAACAAGTTGCTCACAATCCAAGGTTTTACTATACTTTTAATCTACACATTTTTCCCTTCATCTCTCTTCTTTTGTACTTAATTTTTTCTTGTTGAATTAACCAGGTTGCTTATCTTGAAGACTTTACCACAGTGTGGATTTTGCTACATTGCACCTCAGTGTCACTTAACATGTCCTGTTTCCTCTGTGTTTCCTATGAGTGGTAGTCAATCTCATTACTTGATTAGATTCAGATACAGTTGCTTTTGGAGGCCTCCGTCAGAGGTGCGTCCATCAGGGCCACACAGTGTCTGTGAGATATTTGCAACCAGTGGTGATCTTTTCCTAGACCCATGAATTCATCAAAAGTTGTAAAATGGTGATATTCTAACTTCATCATTCCTTTAATAGTTGGGATACTATAAAAAGCAATACCGTCTCATTGATTATTTGGTTCCCCTGAAGTAGAGTTTGGATAGGAAGGGAAGAGAAATGTTGGATTCTTTCCTCTTATTTACTGGTTTTCAAAGCAAGAGTTTGTTCTCTCAACCCTGCAGCTGACTGTCATCTTGGTCTTAGTTCTTCACAGTGTGGCTGATGCTGCCAATTGAATACACAGTTACCTTCTTTCTCTTCCTTTTTAAAAATTTCGCTTGCCGTATTAGATGTCGCTTTTTAAAATGTTTTTTAATGTTTATTTATTTTTGAGAGAGGCAGAGAGTGAGCAGGGGAGGGGCAGAGACAGAAGGAGACACAGAATCTGAAGCAGGCCCCAGGCTCCAAGCCGTCAGCACAGAGCCCCATGCGGGGCTCGAACTCACAAACCGTGAGATCATGGCCTGAGCCAAAGTTGGGCACTTAACAGACTGAGCCACCCAGGCGCCCCTAGATATTGCTTTTTTATCATTTGATTTTTTTTTTACAAGTATATAAAATATTATATGTTTCCTTGAATGTACAAGACAGGTATATTCAAAGAAGTCTAGATTTTATTTCTGTTCTCATTAGTTTCGTCCCTCCTTCTACAGATGACTGTTCTTTTTAAGGATATGTCCTTCCATTACCTTTCTCTCTTCCAAATAAGTAAACATACATATATATTTGTATTTCCCACTTTTTATATAAACATCGGTATAATACACTCACTTTTCTCCGTTTTGATCAAATAACATTTACAGCAAAACCCTAAAAGTGTATTTTATGTGTGATGTGGCTGGGTGCTATTTTAATTTTGCCCTGATAGGTAGGCAGGCCTCCAACAGCTCAGAAAAAGTCAAGCCAGCTGCTTTTATCTTCCCACCCAGACAAAATCCATCTCTAAGCCGGGCCAGTTTGAGGTCGATAGAGTGATTGAGATCAGCTGGCTGAACATGGGAAGCACCCTGGAAGGGCGAGCAAATGCAGTTCTGGCCAGAAGCAGTTCCTGTGAGGTTCAGGGTGCAGAGCTGAGTCTTCAACATCAGGCCTTTGTGATGGGTTTGGGATTTGAGGAGCCCTCCATCTCTCAGAAGGTAAGGTGGAGGCTTACCTTAGATGAACCACATTGGCTGTTTTGCTCTAACAGTAGCAGCGCGTTAGAATGAATACTTCCTGGCAGTTTTATTTTGTTTTGTTTTGCTTTTTTTGTTATTGCCTTTGTTTTTGTTTTGTTTCTTTGCTTGTTTGTTTACAGACTCAAAACAATCCCATACAGAGTGATTACGGATGTGGACTATCTCAGTCAGAGGTCAGTGCTCCAGGAAGGAAGCAGGGGGCGGGGCCGGGGTGGGCAGTGGGTGGGGCCAGGGGACCTGGCCGTTTGGACGCAGCCCCCCTCCTTCCCCGGGGGTGGCGGGAGACAGAGCTGGCGGCCAAGCAGGTAGGAACCTGTCCTAGCCTCTTCCTTCAGGATGCTTCTTCTGGCTAAGCCAACTCACACCCCACCTTCCCCAAGGGCCCCTAGAGCCCGGCACACCAGAAGGCCGAGAAGGAGGCTAGGTCGAGGGAGTGGAGCATCAATGAAGAAAAGAGGAAAGGGCAAGAGGCTCCCGTGACTGGAATAGTCTGGAATATCTGTTCCTCATATAGCCTCAGGCTGCATCTTTGCAACCAGGTCTTGCTGGGAGATCTTGCCTTCTACAAAACATCTGCCTTCTTTTGTTCTTAAGTCTGATTTCTTTGCTCAGACTGCCTTTGGTATTCATTTAAAAGTATACTTCCCCTGCATTAAACATGGGCCCACTTCCGATGGGAAGAGGAAGAACATAGTAATTTGACTCTAAGGCTCTGCCAGTGGGTTTCTCCTCGTCTTTCGATGCAGAAAAAGGGTACAAGATAAGTGATCATGGATAAAAACACATTGATTAGGGCACATCCCTAAACAGAATTCTATGTGGCCATGAACAAGATGAAGGAAGATCTATAAGTACTGATGTGGAGGGATGTACATAGTATATTGATGACTACAAAATAAATCAAGTTGCAAAATATGTATGTTGGTAAATGTATTGGAAACGTTCATAGTCAACTGTTCTCAGAAGTTCTTTCTGGAAAGTGGGTTCGGAGGGTGATTGGTATCCATAGCTATACTTTCTGCTCTGAGTAAACAAAACCCCAACTCAGTGGCTCACACAATAAGGAAACACATTATCTTGTAAAGCAAGAAGTCCATGGGGAGAGGGACTCTGGGGTTGATGAACTCAGCAGCTCAGGACATCGCTGGGGACCCAGGTTCTTTCCATCTTTCTGCTTTGCCATCATCAGTGGGTAGGCTTTGTTCTCAGGCAGCACCCCTCTTGGGAGACAGATGCAGCCAGTAGTTGCCGGAGGAACAGCCAAACTTCACATGGGCAGCAGATAAGGCCAGAGTCTCCTGCCAGAGGAGCCCCAGGGCTCCCGGCAACAAGCCCGTCTTGGGATCCCAGGCCCCGCTCCAGCATGGCTGGAAGCAGCCACTGGGAAGCTTGGCTGGGTCGCTCGGGCGCTGCTGTGGCCATCGTTCCCTTCTGCTGCCTGTGGCTGCAGATCTGAGAGGACAGCCTCAGGACACCCACAGGCTGTCTTCTGAAGAACAAATGCGCACCTGACGCCCCCTATGTGTCACCTGTCTTTGCCACAACCAAGACCACTATGATTGACTTAAAAATAGACAAGTCAGGGGCGCCTGGGTGGCTCAGTAGATTAAGCGTCTGACTTCGGCTCAGGTCATGATCTCACAGTTTGTGGGTTTGAGCCCCGTGTTGGACTCGGTGCTGACAGCTCAAAGCCTGGAGCCTGTTTCAGATTCTGTGTCTCTCTCTCTCTCTGACCCTCTCCTGCTCACACTGTCTCTCTCAGAAATAAATAAAATGTTAAAAAAAAAAAATAGACCAGTCAGAAGGCTCCCAGGTGGCTCTGTAGGTTAAGCCTCCAATTTTGGCTCAGGTCATGATTTCACAGTCGGTGGGTGCAAGCCCCGGGCTTGGGCCTGGGCTGACAGCTCGGAGCATAGAGCCTGCTTGGGATTCTGTGTCTCCCTCTCTCTCTGTCCCTTCTCCACTGTGCACCAGCTCTCTCTCAAAATAAATAAACGTTAAAAAAATTAAACAATAGACCAATCAGAACCACACCTCAAACTCAACTAGTGCCCACCTCCCTGGAATCATTTGGTTCTCGGGGGGAGGGGTAAGAAACTGCAAAAAATCCAGGTTCTCTTAGGAAGAAGGAAGTGGGGAAGGAAAGTCTGGTAAGTAGCCAACAGCACCTACTACAGTGAGAGGGGGACCTTTTAGTCTGTACAGTTCTCTAGTAGTTTGGGTTTTTATGAGCTTGTATGACTTGTATAATAATAGTTATTTTACTTACGGTAGTGAGAGAATGAGACTTGGCATTAGAAAGATGTTTGATTCCATCTCTATGATTTGTAATGTGTAATCTTGGGCAAGTAATTTAACATCTTCAGGTCTTTATTGTGAAAAAGTTGAAAGTGGTTCTCAAGTTGGAAAAAAAAAAGAACAGAAAACATTTAAGAGAAAGGGGTTTCTTTTATGTCCTGGGAAACAAATTATTTCCTATCTGTGAAGCTTTAGAAACCTATGCATTAGATTACACCACTTCAGGTTTGTTATTATTTTAATATTTCAAAGAACTAGAATAATGCAGTCCTTCTATAAGCACATTAAAGAAAGTCACAATGATCTCTTTTTAACAAGTTGAGTAAAATGTTCTTCTGTTTCCTCTCAACTAGTTTGTTGTCTGGAATTGAGAAAACAATACATTGTTCCCAAGAAGTTACGGGGTTTGGTTAGGAGGTTGTGTGGCTATTTTGAAAATGATCAGTTTAGTTCTATTTATTCATACACTTATATCTAATTTTGGTTCTTAATCACTTAAAACCGAATCAAAGCCCACTGTCCTAATATCACTTTGAATTGCCTACTAAGAAAACTGGAAAGTTGGAGAGCCATCAATAAGTAGGACATTAAGGTTTGCATATTTTCTTTTTCTTTTTTTAATGTCTATTTATTTTTGAGAGAGAGACAGAGACACAGAGTGCAAGTGCGGGGAGGGGCAGAGAGAGAGGGAGACACAGAATCCAAAGTAGGCTCCAGTCTCTGAGCTGTCAGCACAGAGCCCAGCGGGCTTGAACTCACGAACCATGACCTGAGCCAAAAGCAGATGCTTAATCTACTGAACACCCAGGTGCCCCTATTTGCCTATTTTCTAAGAGATATTGGAAGTTGCAGAGAAGAATTGGTCCTTACAGTCTAGGAAGTAAAGTTAAGAATTCAGATCGACCCTCAAATTGTGGTGAGATCTTAGGAGAATCATTTCCCTTTGCTGCTTTTAAGTTTCCTTGTTTACCAAACAAAAATAATTAAGCTGTTTGAAGATTACACCCTATCAATTACCTATTGCTGCATAAAAAGGACTACCCTAAAATATAGTGGCTTAAAACAGCAATCCTTTAATTTGCTCAGTGTTTCTTTGGGTTGGTAATTTGGACTGTGTTCAGCTAGTCAGATTTTCTGAGCTAAGGAGCTTTTCTGCTGATTTCATCTGGGGGTCGCTCACGTGGTGACAGTCTCTAGGTTGGCTGAGAGTTGATGGACCTAGGAGGCCATGCTGGAGTGCTCATCTCTGCTCCTTCGTTTCAAGTAAACTAGCTCAGGCTTCTTCACCCGCCATTCTCCGGGAGCAAGAGAGGGCAAGCCCGATGCCCGAGCACTGCGCCGTGTCTCCTAATGTCCCATTGGTCAAAGCAAGTCACATGGCCACAATATCAGTGTGGGAAGGGTCTACACAAGAGGTTGGAAAGAGGAAAGCCTTACTGAGTGGGAGCCGCTGGTGTTACAGTCTGCCACAGGCCCATTACATAAATCAATCAGCCTGTATGAAGAATTATATTGTACATTTTAAAATACCAAGTGAGGGGTCCCTGACTGGCTCAGTTGGTGGAACATGTGACTCTTGATATCAGGGTCATGAGTTCAAGCCCCACGTTGGGTGTGGAGCCTACTTAAAATAAAATAAAGTAAAGTAAAATAAAATAAAGTAAAGTAAAATAAAATAAAATAAAGTAAAATAAAATAAAATAAAAACAAAGTGAGTTGTAGTTATAAACCTTGAAGACAAAACAAGTGTTGTTACTCAGAGTGCATTTGTAACTGCAAGATCCTCAGAGAAAGAGTGATATGTGAACTCAAAATGAGGTGTATCCATATATCAATACTTTTGTTAATTTGAAAAAGCCCACCCTAGAGGAAGGAGATGTGAACAGTCCCACCCAGAGCTCAACATCATCTTGACCCCTGATCTTGGGAGGTCGTCTGCTCCCTATGTCTTCATTTCTTCTCATTGGATCTGGAATCAATTGCCTCCATACACTTAACACAGTTGGTAAATTTTAAGTGTACACACATTTGTTTGTTGTGCTTCTGTCCCGGGATGGTATAGAAAGCTCCATGACGACAGGACCCATGTTGGTTTCATTCCCCAGCTGACACCCAGCATCCAGCACCAGAGCTGGCACGGAACAGAAGCCTAATAATATTTGCAGAGAAGCGAATGACATGAAAAGCTGCACTTACACAGCGTACCTCCCGATGTTGTTTCCTGGTGACAGGCAGCTTCTGTTCTCAGAATGCAATGAACTTTGTCTCTCATGGATGATTTATTCTGTCAATAATTTGCCAGGGGAGGGCAGTAGCTCCTTGCTTCAAACTCTCGTCTCCACATACCTCTTCTGTAAATCAGTCCTTCCCCGAACTGCGGCGGGACCGAATCCCGTGGATTCTACCTGAGCTCTACCTCTGGACTCCCACCCTTCCTTCTGCCTCTGGCTTCGGGGTCTTTGTCACTTCTTGCTGGGATTCCCAGCCTGGATTCCTCACTGGGTTCCTTGCCAAACAGTCTTGCCCAATCCTGCCTCGCCTCCCCCTCAGCTGCCAGAGATACCGTCGTCAAAATATTTGAAAAACGAATTCTAGGATTAAAGACCTCCCCCGTTCTCCCCAACCTAGAGATAAGATCGAGTCTAAACATTTTGGCATGAGGTTCAATGAGCCTTACAATCTGCCCTGGGGTCCTTCTCCCAACTCCTCTCCCACAGGCCCCCCTTTCCCGGCATGCAGCCTCTGTCCAGCCACAGGGAAGGTTCCAGTGTTGAATGAATGTGTCCCCCACCCCTGGCTGCAATGCCCTAATTTGATGCCTTTGCCTGGCCTGTCTTCGTCTCCCCTGATGCAGCCCACTGTCTCCCTCCTGACTCAAAGTCTCATCCTTGGGAAGCCTGTCCGGTTTCTGTTGTTCCCATCTCTATTCAAATCTTCATTTCAATGTGTCTTAAGTCTGCAGTCACGGCTCCTGCTGCTGATGCTTTTCAGCAAGGAAGGAGCATTGTTGGAAGAGATGAAAAAATAGGGAGAGAAAAAAATTGTGTCCCACAGTCAACATCCCATCCCTGACTTACTTCCTCCTGCCCCGCTATTCCACTAAGTTACTCTGAAAGGCCTTTTGTGAGAATTATCTGTTATGTTTTTCTGCCAGGCATCTCTTCCCTCTTCTGGAAAGGACACTCTTCTTTCTTCCCTATGGGAAAGGCTGCCCTGTGTGGTTGGAGTGGCTTGGGTCGTAGCCATGCCCTTGGACATCATGAATGGGAGAATTGGGTACATGACCCAAATGACCCCATTCAAAATCTTCCTTAAGACATTTTTTTTTTCCCAAAGAAACTTGGGGAGATGCTCTCCTTTCTCTGAGGATGCTAAGCTGGTATGTGCCTCCAGTGATCATTATGATCTCCGGTAGAGAATGCCTATTTAAGAGATTGGGAGTCCTGATGACATCATTGGAGCTTCTGGATCAAGCTGTGCCTGAAGTTAATTGACTTTCCTTTCCATAAGCCAATAAATTGTCTTTTATTTAATCTAGTTGGTTTGGAGTTTCTTCCAGTTGCATCTGAAGGGGTCCCCAACTACTATACCTTTAAAACACTTCATTATTGTCTCAGGTTTACTCAGAGACATGGATAAGACATGAAAAGGAAGGCCCTGGCCTCATGGCATGGGGTAGGAAACAGGAGCGAGGCAGCATCTTTGGGTGAGGAAAGCATGTATCTCTCTAGCCCTCCTTGAGTCAGTGTCTCATGGAGCTGCGTCGTTCTTGTCTGGATATGTAGCAAGGAAGTTGCCAGAATTCAGGCAACCCATTTCCAGATATAAATAACAAAGTGCATTCCTTTGCCCAAGATGAGCTCTTGGTTTAATTCTCTTTTGTATTACTAACACCTTACTTATCATTATGGTTACAAATGCTATCTGTATCGCTGGGTTAAGAAACCCGGTGCTCATTTTCCAAGTACTAAAGTCAGGGGGTAATTCCACTTTCCCCTCCCCCCCATAATTTTAGTGAACCATCGAGGTCATTTTGATTTTTCTTCAGAAAAATCTAAAAATGAGCAGTTACTCCTAGATCTTACTAACGAAGCCCATATCAAGCACAAAAGGAGTTTTGTGGCTACTGAACGGAAATAAAACGGGTATTGTGAAAAACTTCACTCATTTTGGGGAGCCAATTGGTACTTAAGGAAGATAAAAGGAGAGAACCCAAGAAATGATGGCACTTTAAGATATATATATACATATGACTTCAAAAGACATTTTTCTTAAACTTTTTTTTTTAAATGTTTTATTTATTTCTAGGAGAGAGAGAGAGACAGCGTGAGCAGGGGAGGGTCAGAGAGAGAGGGAGTCACAGACTGAAACAGGCTCCAGGCTCTGAGCTGGCAGTCAGCACAGAGCCCGACGCGGGGCTCGAACCCACGATCCACGAGATCATGACCTAAGCGAAAGTCGGATGCTTAACCGACTAAGCCACCCAGGCGCCCCTCAAAAGACATTTTTCTTAAAGTGGAGAAAGTCTCTATTTAGAGGTTTTTAGGGCAAATCAAAATTATGGGCCATTTTGGTAAAGGGGAACTGTTAAAAAGGCAGGATTGACAAGAATAAACTAGCAGGGGAAAAAAATCTGCTTTTAAACTATTATTGGCTATTCAACAAAGGCCAGTGAACCCATACAGTGCTGTGGCGGGGCATGGGTGAAATATGTGTGAAATGTCAGAGCGAATAAAGTCAGTTGGGTCCTCTCACTAAGAACCAGCTTCAGGATGAGTTAATAAGTTCAGGCCATCTTGTCTAAAAGGGTCAGAGAGAAGCTATCATAAGAGAGATGTGCCCAGGAGGCCTGGAGAAAGACAAGCCTCATGTGGCTTCCTCATTGACCTTCCTTTCTTCTGCTCCGTAGCATCTTGCTTTGATGTCATTGCCAAGCCCAGGTAAATAGAACATTTATTTCTTCTTACATTCACTTACTCAGGTGACAGTGTTTACTGAGCAGCTACTGCGGGCAAGGCACCGATGAGCAGCCTGCGTGACCCGGTGGGGAGCAGAAGGCGCTGCACTGTGGGATTCCTGTCCCCACGCTCCACTCCTCACCTCTTCTAACCTGGGTTGTTCGGCAAATGTTTAGGATACAGACATTTTTGTGCCAGGCCCTGGGAAACTATAGATAGTTTGCAGCCGGGATAGCAGCTGGGCACGGGGTGATCCCTAAAGAAGCCCGAGTAGGATCCCCGATGCCGATGTTACAGGAAAAGGCTAAAATATAGCAATAGTGTTCCAGTGAGGTCGTGCATAATGAGTAGCCGAAATCTGCATCACGACAAAGGGTCTGATGAGACCGGAAGTGGGCACCATTGACCTTGTGGGTCGGAACCGGCATACTTTCTCTTTCAGATCAGGAACTGCCAACAAGTGCACTCAGCGTCTTAGAATCAGTGTCCAAACTGGCGTGTAGGCCGGGCTTCGTACACCCTGCTGGTCACGCTGGAGATCTCTGCTCTGTCACTGTCCCAAAGGCAGAGCCCAGGGGGGGTTCACTGAGACAAAGCCCATGTCACTAGTCTCACAGGTATCAGTGAACAACACTGACAGTGACAAGCCTGCCTGAAACGTGCCTTGGGTCCCTGGTTACAAAGCAGCATTACGAGAACATTGTATGTTTGGACCAGAGGCCAGTGCTGTGCAGGTAAGTGCCTCATTTTAGCAACTCATCCAGGCCCATAAGAGCTAACCATGGAGCCCTTCTGATCCAATCTCCGTGCTGCATCTGGTGAGTTTTAAGAAAATAAAATACAACCTAGTCTGAAAAAAGAAAAGAAAAGAAAAGAATAATGTTGGCGAGGATGTGCAGAAATTGCAGCCCTGGTGTGTTTCTGGTGGGAATGCAAAATAGTGTGACCAGCAGGGGTGACGGTGTGGGGGTTTTCAGCCATCCCACTTCTGCTGCTACCAGAAGACAGGGGGTCTGGATGTTGGCAAAGTCCACAGACCTCACTGCCAGGACAGTGGCTGGTCCAAACTAGGTTCTTTATCATTGTAATTTTTCTTCTTTTTGTTCTTTCCTTGCCCTGGTTTCCTTCCCTTCTCCTGATTCCAACCTTTTACGTACATCTTTGAGAAATAAACCTTCTTCCACCTGGTCCGCAAAGACCAGTTGCCACAATGTCTCCCATAACCTGAAGCCCTGTAGGAAAGTTCCATGACACCCACGGCACCCTGAATCCTGAGGGGTGGCTGTTTCTCCCAGACCCCAGGCCACACCCACCTGCCATTCCAAACCCGTCACTAATATGGGCCCGGCTGGGACGGTAACGGCCGGTGTGTCTGGTGAATTGCACACTTCCTTAGCCCCACACGCCTAGACCATCATCTACCTTCTTTGTAGGTCCAAATTTCCCCCCTCGATATCAACAATAATATCACATTCGTGGTATTTTTTTTTTTTTTATCTTCCCTGTCTTCCCTTTCTCCTATCTCTGTCCCCACTCACCAGGATTTTACTCTGGCTAAAACTTTTTAAAAAGTTTCTTCTTTATTAATATTCTTTGCATTCATATGGTCCAAAATGCAAAAGGTACCAAAAGACACATGCAGCAAAAGTTACTCCTATCTCTTTCCAGTTCCCTAATCCCTTCCCAGAGGTGACTACTATTATTAATTTGTTTGTAAATTCTTATAGAGATATTATCTGTATTTATAAGCAAGTACATATATGGATTCTTCTCTTTCCTTTCCTTTTTTTTTTTTTTTAAACAAAATGGTAGTATGCTGTGCACATGACTATGTGCCATGCCTGGCTTTATTGTATTTAAAGACTATTTTGGAGAATGTGCGTATCAGTACATTAGAGCTTGCTCCTTCTCGTCATGGGATCTTAGCATTGCATTTTATGGATATGTCATGATTTATTTAACCAGTCCCCTCTTGCAGGATGCTATACACTGAATGTTTGTGTATCTCCCCTAAATTCGCATGTTAAATCCTAATACTCAATGTGAGGGTATAGGGAGGTATTAGGTCATGAGGGTGGAGCTCCTATGAATGGTTTTAGTGCCCTATAAACGAGGTCCCAGAGAGAGCCCTCACCTCTGCCTCTATCCCTCTCCCCTGTTCTCTCTCCTTCTCTAAAAAAGAAAAGAAAAGAAATAAAGAGGAAGAAACTTAAAAAAAGTTGCAGCCAGAGTAAAGTCCTGGTGAGCAGGGACAGAGATAGGAGAAAGGGAAGACAGAAGAGCAGCTGTTACATGAATTTGGTATTATCGTTGATATCTAGGAGGTATATCATTGATATCTTTTGAGAGCGTGCAAGGCGGGGAGGGGCAGAGAGAGGGGCACGGAGGGTCTGAAGCAGGCTCTGCGCGGACAGGCTGACAGCAGCGAGCCCAGGTGGTCCCAGGAAAGCTGTTTACCTAACCTCAGGGTCTGGCAAAATGGGCCTGGCTGAGTGCACTCAGTGTACTTAACGTACATTCCAGTGTACTGCCCTGAAATGGAAGATCACGTAGCCGTCAAAAACTCAGTTTTCGAAAAATAGAATGGACAGCTTCAGTCTGTCAGCTAGGGTTGGATGATTGTAAGCAACAGAAACCGTCCAGGCCTCCTTAAGCAAAAGGGGGCTTGTGGAAAGATGTTGGGGGCGTGTCCCCCCAAAGCAAAGTGAGGCTGGAGGCCGGTGGCAAGTGGGCAGGAATAAAGGTGGCTTCAGAGTGGGCAGCAGGGGCCTATCTGCCCGTTAATCTGGTAGCAGGAGCCTCTGGTGAGAGCGCTGGAGGGGCAGGGACTGACCCGAGAGAATTAATTCCCTCCCTCCTTGCCTCCTGCGTCCATGCGGTGCCTCCAGGCTGCGCCGAAACGCACCGTGTTGCTATTTGTACTTGTCTCTGGGAGGTGGATTATAGATGTTTGATCTTTTTTCTACTTCTCCGTATTTTCTACTTTTTTGCTAATATGCCAAACCCCTATTTATTTTAAAAATTTCCGTGTGAAAAGTTTAAGCTTCCAGGGAAAAGTGCTGGAACTAGTACTTTTAGGACGGGCACCAGGTAAGAGCCTTCCTTTCTTCTTCCTCAGATTCCTCGTCCTCAGGCAACTAGAGACTTCACCTTTCCTCCACTGGCTTGCCTCTTTCTCTCTATCAAAACCCGCTCTCCCGAAAAGGATATGGTATCAGGTACCCTCAGAAAGTTCAATAAGGATAATACTGACAATACCAAGAAAGCCAGCTGACAGTTACTGCTAAGGGCTGAATTGTGTGTCCTCTCTACTCCCTACAATTCATAGGTTGAAACCCCAGCCCCCAAAGTGACTGGGTGGGGTCCTAATCTGACAGGATTGGTGGCCCCGGAAGCATAGGAAGTGAGATCTCCCCCCTTCTCTCTCCCCACCTCCCCCTGTCTCCTGCCTCTTCTCTTCCCCTTCCCCTACCCTCCATCCCTCCTTCTCTCTCTCTCTCTCCACACCCCCCCCCCAGAGAAATGGCTCTGTGAGCAGAGTGAGAGGGGGTCCTGTGCAAGCCAGGAGGAGGTCTCTCACCAGAATCCAGCCCTACCTGCAGCCTAATGTCAGACTCCCAGCCTCCAGAACTGTGAGAAAGTAAATTTCTGTTGTCTAAGCCCCCTATTTTATGCTTCTTAAAAAATGGCAGCTCAAGCAGACTGTATACACTTACTCTATTCTATCCTAAGTGCCTTGCACATATTAACTTATTCAGTCTCATAAATAAGCACTACTTTTATTACCCCATTCTTCAAATGAGGAACATTGAAGCACAGAGATACTACAAAACTCACCTAAAGTCAACACAGCCAATTGTGCTGGAATATAGGACTGAAGATCTGAACCAAGGCGGGAGGGCACCAGTCCATGCCTACCGTGCCCTGATCATGGGTTCTATGCATTTACGTGTTTTACCTTATGGGGTACCTAGAACTCTGTGACTTGGGCATTATTATTCCCATTTTCCAGTTAAGGAAATAGAGAGGCTAAGAAATTGATCAAGTTGACCCAGCTAGAAAGATGAGGCTGGTTTAAAACAATTTAACATCAGAGCTACTCTCTTAAACACAACGCAAAGTCCAGAGGGACTTTTCCATGTTGTCCTGTTTCTATGGGATGCCACAGAGAAATGGACAGGATTCAAAAAATTTACTTGCTACATTTAACTTTAGAACGTTACGCTCCACTATTATCCATCAATTCTTTTACAACCTATTCGATAGTGTTAATATTCTACAAATAATTTTTATTAGAAAAATAATGCAAGTTGGAATCAGATAAGTTCAAATCCAGCAAAATGGTGAATCAGGACCCTAAACCCTAAAAAAAAAAAAAATGATAGACTCCCCCTCAGTTTAGCAAAGGTGAATGTTTGCTCTCACGTCACCTTCTTGGTGAGGCCTTCCCTAACAATTTTTTAAAATTGTACCCCTTCGGGGCACCTGGGTGGCTCGGTTAAGCATCTGACTCGGTTTCGGCTCAGGTCATGATCTCATGTTTTTGGAGGGGGAGGGGGTAGATGGGCATGGAGGAGGGTACTTGTGGGGATGAGCACTGGGTGTTATATGGAAACCAACTTGACAATAAACTATTTGTAAATAAATAAATAAATATAAACAATTGAGCATTAAAAAAATGATCGCATGGGGCACCTGGGTGGCTCAGTCAGTTAAGTGACTGACTTCGGCTAGGGTCATGATCTCATAGTTCGTGAGTTCGAGCCCCACATCAGGCTCTGTGCTGACGACTCAGAGCCTGGAAGCCTGCTTCTGATTCTGTGTTTCCCTCTCTTTCTGACCCTGCCCTGCTCACACTCTGTGTCTCTCTCTCTCTCTCAAAAAAAATAAACATTAAAAAAAATTAAAATATATCAATGCATTAAAAAAATGATTTCATGTTTCATGAGTTCTCTGACGGTGCAGAGGCTGCTTCGGATTCTCTCTCTCCCTCTCTCTCTGCCCCTCCCCACTCACTCTCTCTGTCTCTCTTAAAATGAATAAACTTTAAAAAAATAGAGCAAGCTCTTAAAAATACTTTAAAAAGTTATACCCCTTTATCACTCCCTTATTCCCTCAAACCTCCTTAATCCAGCTGAATTCCTTTTACTTATAGCTCTTATCACCTTCTAACTTATTGTATGTTTTACTTATTTATTGTTTGCGTGTCCCTTGCAATAATATCATATAATATTTTTCTCCACAGACCTACTTGTTGTATCTTAAGTTTAAATGCCCGTCTGCAAACAAAGTTTGGAGGAAATCGAGGCAGAATGATTTATGTTCCTTTGGAATTCTTTTTATCTTATTTTATTTACTAAAATTTTTTTCTAAATTTATTTATTTATTTTGAGAGAGAGAGAGAGAGAGAGAAAGCATGATAATGAGCTGGGGAGGGGATGAGGGAGGGGAAGAGAGAGAGAGTCCCAAGTAGGTTCCTCACCGTCATTGTGGAGGGCAACGAGGGACTTGATCCCACGAACCAATGAGAGCATAACCCGAGGAGCAGAAATTAGAAGTTGAACCCTCAATTGACTGAGTCACCCAGGCGCCCCTGGAATTCTTTTTAATAAGTCATGTATTCAAGTGATTCAAAATTCAGAAGTTACATAAGGTTGGATACTGAAAAATCAACTCTCCACCCTGTTTTCCCAGCCAATTTATTGTTCCTTTCCCTGGAGACAGTCAATGTTATCAGTTTCTTTTGTAAATACATACACATATACATATCTTATCTTTTCTCACACAAATGTTACACTGTATACACACACACACACACACACACACTACAGTATATATGGTCTTTATTTAAAAACTCAGCAGGGTAAGGTTTTAAGAGGGAATTAAGTAGTTTCCAAAACATGTTCTTCACTAATCTGACTATGTGTGAACATTTAGTATGTACATGGGGAAATATCAAAAACTTCGTGTTTAGGTTGTTTCTTTCTTGAAGCCTTGAGCACACAAGGTGACACAGTATGCTACTATTCCAGCTGTCTGGTCATGTGCCACAAGGTGGCGAGGATGAATTATCCTCTGGGACTCATAGGTGGGTGTGACCCAGAAAGGGAGCATCCTGACCCTTTCTAAGATTACAGACACTTCCAGAATGGTTTTGAATGCAAGTTCATATAGCTATGTATGCTGTATTACTCAGTGTTCTCCAGAGAAACAGAGCTAAATAGGGAATGTGTGTGTGTGTGTGTGTGTGTGTGTGTGTGTGTGTGTGGAGAGAGACAGAGAGAGTGATTTAAGGAATTTATAAGGACTTGGCTCTTGTGGTCATGAAGGCCAGCAAGTTCAAAATCAGCAGTGTGGGCGGCAGGCTCACGACCCAGGAGAGCTGATAAGGCAGATGAAGTCCAGAGATCTGTCAAAATGGGAAAAGTCCTGGATGGATGGTGGTGATATTTGCACAGCAGTGTGAATGTACTTAATGCCACTGAATTGTACACCTAAGTATGATCAAGACGGTCAATTTTATGTGTATTTTACTACAGTTAGAAATGAATTTAAAAATTTAACCAGCAACCTTTTATTATCTCACTGTTTCTGTGGGTCAGAAATTGAGGAGCAGCTTCACCGGGTGGTTCTGGCTCAGGGCCTCATAAGGATGCTGGCCGAGGCGAAAGTCATCGCACACGTGAAGGCTTCACTGGGGCTGGAGGGTCTCCTTCCAAGATGGCTACTCCCATGGCTGTTGGCTGGAGGCCTTGGTTTCATGCCCGTTGTCAGCAGGGAGCCTTAGTTTCTTATCACATGGACCTCTCCCAAAGGCTGCTTGAGTGTCCCCATAACATGGCAGCTGGTGTCCCTGGAGTGAGCCAAATCATGAAAGAGAGAGAGAGAGAGAGAGAGAGAGAGGCCACATGTTTATGATCTAGTCATACACTCATCATTTATGCAACAGCCTCTTTGTCAGAAGTGAGTCACACAGTTCAACTCACACTCAGGACAGGAGCATCAGTCCGTACCTTTTGAAGGGACTAGTGTTTAAGAATCTGTAGACATATTTCAAAACCTATTTAATGTTTATTTATTTTTGAGAGAGAGAGAGAGACAGACAGACAGACTGTGAGTAGGGGAGGGGCAGAGAGAGGAGGAGATACAGAATCTGAAGCAGGCTCCAGGTTCCGAGCTGTCAGCACAGAGCCCAAAGTGGGGCTTGAACTCACAAACTGTGAGATCATGACCTGAGCCAAAGTCAGGTGAAGTCAGAGGCTTAAGTGACTGAGCCACCAGGCGCCCCTAACCATTAAGTGTACATTTCATTGACATTAAGCATGTTCAGATTGTCGTACAACCATCGCTGGCATCCATCCGCAGAACCCTTCCTCTTCCCAAGCTGAAATTCTATATCCACTGAGCAGTTCCTCCCCTTTCCTCCCTCCCTTCCGCCCTAGTCACCACCGTTCTACTCTGTATCTCTATGAACATGTCTACTTTAGATACTTCCTATGGACGGAATTGTACTGTATTTCTCCTTCTACGAATGCCCTGTTTCACTTGTCATGATGTCCTCAAGCTTCATCCATGTTGTACCATATGTCAGATTTTCTTTAAAACTGTTTTTTAACATTTATTTATTTTTGAAAGAGAGAGAGAGAGAGTTGGGAGGGGCAGAGAGAGAGGTAGACAGAGGATCTGAAGCAGGTTCCGCATTGACAGCAGAGCCCGATGTGGACTCCAACTCAAGAACCATGACTTGAGCCAAAGTCAGCCCCTTAACTGACTGAGATGCCCAGGCACCCCGAATTTTCTTTCTGTTTAAGGCTGAGTAATATTCTGCTCTATGTAGGCACCACGTGTTCTTTATCCAGCCCTCCAGGAACGGTCGCAGGTTGGCTCCACCTCTGGGCTCTTATGATAATGTTGCCGCGAACGTGGGTGCAGTCTCCGCATTTCGTGAGTAATTCGCTTGATTCCAGCATTTAGATCCTGGGCTCCCAGACGTGAAGCCACATCAGGGGAAGAGCACACAGGCAGAAGATGCAGCCTCAGGTCCCCTCTCTGCCACATATCAGCCACATGCCACTGGGACAATCTCTTCACTTCTCTGCGCCTTGGAGGTTTCTGGGGGGCTCAGATGAAATAATGAGAATGAAGTGGCTGGAAAGACAGATGAGGAGGGAAGCAGATATAACAGTTGTGTGCTTCCTTGACTCCTTTTCCCAGCTCCCGGCTTGCTCTGCACAGGGAGATTCCTCCGGATGGCACTTTTCAGAAGGCGCACAATAGCATTCTCGTACGGAAGCTCATCATAGGGGCGTCCTTCCATGGGGCACCTGGGACCAGACGCTCAGAGCTGAAAGGCCACTTTCATGAAATAAAAACCCAATCTGTTCCCCAAATGGTTGGCCGTTGGTTATCCTTAATTCTCAGTATTCTTTCAGGCAAATGGGATTTTCCCCCTCAGCAGTTGATTGATTTGCATTATCATGGACACTAATTTGCCTGATACAGGAAAAGGCCCCCGATGCCCCCCTTACAGCTGTGCCATGATTATAAATGCAAAGATTCTTTCTGGAAGGATCTACAAGAACCTAACAGTAGTTGCCTCTAGGCAGGGAGGTTTGGGGTTTGGGGTAAGGTGGGAGAGAGTGTATTTTTTAACGTAAATTCTTCTGTATTTTTTCAGGGGCAAATGTTATGTTGTGTTTTACTTTAAAAATGAAACCATTATTCTTGAAGCAAAAACAGATACTAACCCTGTGTTCATTCATCTCTGAGTCAGGGGGGAAAAAAGATTAAAATGGCAGAGGAAACAGTTCTTGAATCAGAAGATAAAGCCAGGCCCCCCAAATTATAAACCAGATGAAGTTGCTTTAGGAGCCACGGTGTGTAAGATCTGTCAATGAACAATATGAGAGTTGCATAAGACAGGGAACAAATTCTAGTTTTGCCACTTGTTTTTTCTTTTGAGAGAGAAAGAGTGAGTGAGGTTGGAGAGGGGGTGGGGAGAGGAAAGAGAGAGAGAGAGAGAGAGAGAGAGAGAATCCTATGCAGGCTTGTTGCCCAGTGAGGAGCCCAGGGCGGGGCTTCATCTCACCACTGTGCGATCATGACCTAAGCTGAGATCAAGAGTCAGATGCTCAACCCACTGAGACCCCCAGGCACCCCCTCTTTTGCCACTTTGTAGTAACCTACCACCTTCAAGTTTCAGTTTCCTCACCTGCAAAATGCAGATAATAATGCCCATCCATTACTACTGATGTTGTGAGGGTATTTGGTGTCTTTCTCAAGGGAACTTTGAAGAGCACAGCTCCCAAAGGAAGACAGGCAATTTCACTCGTTATATGTCTGCTGTGTGCCAATTATCACGCTGAGTGTTTACCTATATTTTATTTAATCATCATGGTTATGGTGCCATGTAGATACTCATTTTATAGAGAGGGTGGAAGCTCAGAGAAGTTCAGTAACTTGCTCAAAATCACACAGCTAAGTGCAGCAGAAGCAGAGTTTGAATGGGGGTCGGTCTGATAACAAAGCCGGGTTCTCCACTCTCCTCACCTGGACTTCAATCCCCAGGACATGCACTGTGGGGACTCTTTGAGGCAAGAAGCAGTCCTGTCTGGAATGCATTACGGGGAGCAGTTTGTAGCCTCCTCTCCCAAAGACCTGCCCCAGCTAGTTTTGGAGCCCACGTTTCCTTCCATAGCAAAACCAGCATTCATTGGGCAAATAGACAACAGACAGTCCTACAAGTGGGTGACCCAGTGTTATAATCACCTTTCAAGTGGACCATGGAGTTTGCGTGTGACTCAAGCCAAAAGTTCTAATAGTAGAGTATGTAAATTAGAAAAAAAAATTTTATGTTTTATTTATTTCTGAGAGAGAGAGAGAGAGAGACAGCATGAGCAGGGAAGGGTCAGAGAGAGAGGGAGACACAGAATCTGATACAGGCTCCCGGCTCTGAGCTTTCAGCACAGAGCCTGATGCGGGGCTCGGACCCACAAACAGTGAGATCATAACCTGAGCTGAAGTCGGACGCTCAACTGACTGAGCCATCCAGGTGCCCCGTAGAGAACGTAAATTTAGGAAAATTGCTTTAAAATGTAAATTCCATGGTAAATCCAAGTAACTGGAAAACTCAAAAAAACCAGAGTGTTTTTCAATGTATAACTGATCGCTGATGTTATGTTTTCAAGGCATAATTGATGGTGGGTGTTGCGTTATATTATTTTCACATTAATTCCCTTTAGACACTGAGCCAGGTGCTGGGGACACAAAGGTGAATTAGACACAGACCTGCCCTTAACAAAGTCACTCTGGTGTAGGGAAAATGCTGGGGGTGAGGCTGGGTGGCTGAGGTACCAGAGGTAGGGCTGAGAGCAGCAGACGGAGGACAACCCAGGCAAGCCACACAGCGTTAACTAGAAAAGGGAATTCCTCTTCTGGATGAGGAGAAACGAACCATACCTGGATTGCCAACACTTAGAGATTAATCAAATAATTGTGGAACCCTAATTTTTGGTACTTTAACACTGTTCGTAAATTCCATTTATGGGGCCGCCTGGGTGGCTCAGTTGGTTGGGCACCGACTCTTGATTTTGGCTCAGGTCATGATCTCACTGTTCATGAGTTCAAGCCCCGGGTGGGGCTCTGGGCTGATGGGATTCTCTCTGCCTCTCCCCTGCTCATGCTCCCTCTCTCAGAATAAATAAATAAACTTAAAAAAATTAATAAAAAAATTCCATTTGTGGAGTGGCCCTCTGAGATGCACCGATGATTTAATGTAAATGAGATGTTCTGACAACAACTTCGACATCAATCATTCCATACTGAAAATTACAAAGATGGTAGCGTTGAGGGTGGGGGGTATCCATGAATTCTAGTCCTGTGGTACCTAAGTGATGCCCTGCACACAGCAAGGGCTCCTTAAGTATTTTCTGTGGGAATGGATGAACACTCCTCCAAGATCACCAATGTGTAGTCACGCTGATGCTCCTGCTTTCTTTCAGCAAATATTTCGTGATGGCCTTGCTGCTGTCAGATGCTGCTCTGGGCACCACACAAAACAGACAGATTCCTGCCCTTGAGTTTACATTCTTTTGAGGGAGGTGGATAATAAACAAGATGCTTAAGTAAAATGCATAGAATGTACCATATTATTATGTATTATAGATGACCTCCTGTTGTCATGTTATTACCTTCATTTCATGTTATATTATTATATGGTGATCATTTCTAAAACTTTTCTTAAATGTTTTATTATTTTTTTTTGCAAGAGAGTGCAAGTGGGGGAGGGGTGGGGGCAGATGATCCAAAGTGGGTTCCATGCTGACAGCAGTGACCCAGAGGCAGGGCTCCAACTCATGAATCCTGAGATCATGACCTAAGCCAAAGTCAGATGCTCAACCAACTGAGCCACCCAGGCATCTCCATGGTGATCATTTCTAAGGAGAAAATTGAAGCCTAGAGGAGGGAAAGAAGGTGTCAGTAGCAGAGTAAGGGATGGAAAAGAAAGAAAGAGTGGCCAGGGAAATCTTCATCGAGAAGGTACATTTTGTTTTTTTTTGTTTTTTTATTTTATTTTATTTTATTTTTATTTTTATTTCAAGGAGAGAGAGAGACAGCACGAGCAGGGGAGGGTCAGAGAGAGAGGGGGTGACAGACTCTGAAACAGGCTCCAGGCTCTGAGCTGGCAGTCAGCACAGAGCCCGACGCGGGGCTCGAACCCACCAACTGCGAGATCATGACCTAAGCGAAAGTCGGACGCTCAACCGACTAAGCCACCCAGGCGCCCCGAGAAGGTACATTTTGAATGAAGATCTGAGGGGGGCAAGGGAGTGAGCCACCTGGGTATACGAAGGGACTGTGATTCCAGCAGAAGGAACAGCCATTGGAGGGGCACCTGCGTGGCTCAGTCGGTTAAGTGTCTGACTCCGGCTCTGGTCATGATCTTGCGGTTTGTGAGTTTCAGGCTTGTGTCTGTGCAGACAGCTCAGAGCCTGGAGCCTGCTTGGGATTCTGTGTCTCCCTCTCTCTCTCTGCTTCTCTCCTGCTCGTGCTTTCTCTCTGTGTCTCTCAAAAATAAATAAACGTTAAAAAAAAAAAAAAGAAATAAAAAAAGAAGGAACAGTCAGCGGAAAGGCTTCAGATGGGGTGTGTTTGGTGTGTTTCAGGGAAAGAAGAAAAGCAGTGTGGCTGGACAGAGTGAACAGAGCGGAGAAAAGAAAGAGAGGAGGTCAGAGAGATTTGGGCTGGTGACGCCTCACATAGGACCTTTTAGGCCAGTGGACCCACTCCTAGGAGATTGGGAGCTATGGCAGTTTCTAAGCAGAGGCGTGACATGATTTTAACAGGATGCTTCTGCTTGACCCATTGCAATAAACAGTAGGAGCGGGGGGGGGCGGGGCCAGGCCAGGAGTAGTGAGACCATCAGGAGGCTGTTGTGATCACCCAGGTGGGAGGCACTCCGTTTGTGGAGTTTTAAAAATCTTAAGAACTTTTTATTACGGAAAATTTCAAACATACAAATTAGAGAGAATGTGGAGGGAATCCCCACATTCCCATCAGCCAGCTTCAAGAATCCACACCTGGCCACTGTTACTTTATCTCCATTTCTACCCAATACACTGAATTATTTTAAAGAAAATCCCAGATATATAATTTCAGTTGTAAATACTTCAAAGTGTATCTCTAAAAGATAAGAACTTAAAAAATACTATAATAAAGGAATCACAATGAAAACACTAGCAATATGTAAATATGCAGTCCGTATTTTAGACCCATAAAATGCTTTGACAATTGATTTGTTCAAATCAGGATCCAAAGTCCATATACTGCCTTGTACTAAAATATATATAACATGAGAAATTTACCACTTGTAGCATTTTTTATTTTAATTATTTTTTAATGTTTACTTATTTATTTTGAGAGAGAGAGAGAGAGAGCATGAGGAGGGGAGGGGCAGAGAGACAGGGAGAGAAAGAAATCCCAAGCAGGTTCCGCACCGTCAGCACAGAGCCAGATAAGGGACTCAAACTTCACGAACTGTGACATCATGACCTGAACAGAAATCAAGAGTCGGACACTTAAGCAGCTGAGCCACTCAGGCGGCTCCCATTTGGAGCATTTTAAAGTCTACAGGTCGGTGGCATTAAGGAAGTTCACATTGTTACACAACCACCACCATTATCCTCGTCTGTAACTTTATCATCTTCCCAAACCGGAACTCTGTCTCCATGAAACACGAACTTCCCATGCCCCCTTCCCTCAGCCCCTGGCACTCGCCACTCTACTTTCTGTGTCTGTGAATTGGACTCCTCTTAGATACCTCGTTTATCTTAAGTCTCCCTGAAATGATATGCTCCCAATTCTTCTCTTGACATTTTTTGTTGGTGAAATCAGTGCATTCTGGAGATGGCTAATTACATACCTATGTATTGTTCAACTTGCTCCTTTGTCCTCTGTTTCTTATACGCTGGTTAGAGGGATTTGTTTGTTTACTTTTGCTTATTTTAAAATACCGTTTGGGGGGCGCCTGGGTGGCTTAGTCGGTTGAGCGTCCGACTTTTGCTTAGGTCATGATCTCGCGGTTCGTGGGTTCGAGCCTCGCATCGGGCTCTGTGCTGACTGCCAGCTCAGAGCCTGGAGCCTGTTTCAGAGTCTGTATCTCCCTCTCTCTCTGACCCTCCCCTGCTCACACTGTCTCTCTCTCCTAGAAATAAATAAAAACATTAAAAAAAATAAAATAAAATACCGTTTGAAGGCAGCATGGACAGGATTTCCTGGCAAACTGAATGTGGGGGATGTGAGAGTCGGGTCGAGGATAACTCGAGTGGAGAATGGAGTTGCCTTTTACTGGGCAGGGGAAGACCTAGGGAGGTACAGGTTTGGGGAGGGGACAATCTGTCCAGACACTGTAGGTTTGAACCGCTTATTGGAAACTCAGGTGCAGTGATGGTTAGGGCAGGAGATGGCACACACACTAGACGAAGTCACCAAGGAAGCAAATGCAGATTGAGATGTGGGGGAGGGGAAGGGCAGAAAAAGTTTAAGGACTGAGCCCTGGGACATTTATTTGTTTTTTTTTTAAATTTTTTTTTATTTATTTCTAGGAGAGAGAGAGAGAGACAGCGTGAGCAGGGGAGGGTCAGAGAGAGAGGGAGTCACAGACTGAAACAGGCTCCAGGCTCTGAGCTGGCAGTCAGCACAGAGCCCGACGCGGGGCTCGAACCCACGAACCGCGAGATCATGACCTAAGCGAAAGTCGGACGCTTAACCGACTAAGCCACCCAGGCACCCCAGAGCCCTGGGACATTTAAACATTAAGTGCCAGGGAGATCAGGAATGAACCAGCAAGGGAGACTGAGAGGGGCAGCCAGCAAAATAGGAAATGGGAGAGTGTATCCTGGAAGGCAACTCTTCCAAGGAGGAGAGAATGAAAAATGGGGCTAGCATGCGAGGACAGGTCAAGTAAGCTGAGGACTAAACATTCATTATTATTAGATGAAACAGAGATGCCCTCCTTATTGATGTCCTTTAAACAGAGCATTATAATTAAATCAACACTGAAACATTTCCAAGAGAGTCCTTTCATGTACAGGGATTAGTGGACGGCAATACCCAATGATTACATAACTTAGCAGTTAAGAGCAGAAGTCCTGGAGTAAGGAGACCTGGATTTGCATATTAGGGCAATGAACCCGGAAGCCTCAGTATTCTTACTGTAAAATAGGAATAATAATAGGCCCTACCCCACAGGGCTCGTGTGTAGATGACGTGAGATGATGTGAGAACAACAGTAAGCAGGGTGCCTGGCTCATCTCAAGTGTCTGGCAATTTGTTGCTGTATGGTAAGATGACTCAGGGAAGCACATGACTGTCAGCTACTCTTGCATAGGTATTAAAAAAAAAAAGGAAAAGCCATCATTTTAGTTAAATGTGTGCTTTAAATAGAGAAAAAGACAACCACAATTGGAATTTTGCTGACAAAATACATAGTAATTTTAGCATAAGTTGAAAAGCATGTTTAAGAAAAAAAATCTCTGAAATAATAATTCCAACTGAACAAAAGAATTCTAGACCTGGGTCACAGAGGGAGGAAACTTCTCTTTGCCTTGAAAAGTTCCTGGCTTAGTTACATGACTTACTATCATTACAGAGTGTAAACACCTGGATGAGATTATTCGCCTTCCCTTTGGCTTTGTGCAGTGTCTGCTTTTAAAAGACTTTGCTTCAGCTTTTATTTGTTTTCTGTATTTAAGCAAATAAACACCCAACATTTTCCAAGAGCATTTTAACTCTGAGCTGCTCCCAAGGAAAGCAGGAAATGAGCTTGCCCACAAATCCAGATGAAAACAAGGGGCCTGCACCATCGCCACACATCTGGTGACCAGACAAGCTCACTAAATCTCAGCTGGGATGGATGGTCCTCAAGAGCAGGCAAGTTGGTTTTAGACATCCCGTGACATCAGAACAAAGCCAGATGGGGGTGGATGCTTAACGTTGTTAGTTCATCGAAAGAAGGCAAAACCAAGCACTGCACTGATTGAGAACAGTGACCCACATGATGTGGCCCAGTGTGGCTTCGGTGCTAAAAATCGCTCTCATGTAGTATGGAACTGTTACTCTTTACTTCTGGGGGTACAAACGGGGACCACCATCCGGAAGGCAATGTGGCAATGTGTAAAGAGAGCCTTAAAGCTCTAAACACAAAGATGTTCATGGAGTGTTATGCATAATATTTAAAATAAGAAACAAATTAAATGTTTAAAATAAGAAACAAATTAAATGTCTATCAATAGAGGACTAGGTAAGCCTAGTACAGTAGTAGCTCTATTGGGAGGACTTTTTAAAAAATATTATTTATTGTCAAATTGGCTTACATACAACACCCAGGGCTCATCCCGACAAGTGCCCTCCTCAATGCCCATCACCCATTTCCCCTCTCCTCCACCCCCACCCACCCTCTGTTGATTCTCTGTATTTAAGAGTCTCTTATGGTTTGTCTCCCTTCCTCTTCTTACCTATTTTTTCCCCTGTCCCTTCCTCCATGGTCTTCTTTGGGAGGACTTTTATATTGATAGTTACTAAAGATAATGTTTCCTCTCTTCTTCCCTTCAATATTGAATTCCTACCATGTCCCAGGCACTGTTCTAAGCTTTTGGGATACATAAAAGGGGAAAAAAAAAAAAAAAAAGCCAAGATGCTATTCTGGTGAGGGGAGGGAAGGGAGCACAGGAGAGAGAGAACAGAGGGTAAGTTACAAGGCTATCAGTGCTCTGTATAACCGAGGAGTAAGGTGAATTGTGCCAGTCGAGGTGAGGAAATGGGGTGAGCAAGCTTCTGTTTAAAATAAAATAGTCAGGGGGCGCCTGGGTGGCTCAGTCAGTTAAGCGTCCGACTTCAGCTCAGGTCACGATCTCACGGTTCATGGGTTCGAGCCCCGCGTCGGGCTCTGTGCTGACAGCTCAGAGCCTGGAGCCTGCTTCGGATTCTGTGTGTGTGCCTCTCTCTCTGCTCCTCCCCAGCTCATGCTCTGTCTCTGTCTCTCAAAAATGAATAAACGTTAAAAAATATTTAAAAAAATAAAAAAATAGTCAATGTCAGTCTCATCCACTGAAAAAGCATGAGGTGAAGGTGGAAGCCAAGACGTTATCTGGGTAGCATACAAGATTGTGAGCATATGAAAAATACTAGTATTAAGTGAAAACCTGTGAGCAAAACTATGTATTGAGGGTAAAAAAACTGGAAAGAAAAAGTCAACGCAGCAACAGTAATTGCAAAGATAAGATCTGTGATGATCCCTTTCCCCCCCTTCTTTCCACTTTGCATTTTCCTACTTTAGTGAGCGTGTCTTAACGAGAAAATAACCCACGAGNGGGGCCCGGCTGCCGGCCCCGAGCGGCCTTCCCCAGTTTGCGCCCAGAAGGGGCGGCCCGGCCGGTGGCCTTCCCGGAGGTGGGGGGCGGAAGGAGGAGCGTGCCGGCCGCAGGACATGCCCCGAGACGGCTCCGGCTCCCGAGCCCGCGAGAGCAGGGGCGGTTTACTAGCCTGCTGTGGGTCGCGCGCAGTTGATGCGCCCGTGTTGTTCCAAAGCACCCTGTTTGGGATCCCCTTCACCTCTCGAGATGCCAGGACCCTGGGTGCCGGGTGACGGAAGTCCGGATCAAAGGAGCTTAAGTGCCAAAGGGAAATTTAGGCCTCTTTTTTTTTTTTTAAGTCTTTACTCCACACTAGGTACTTAATTTTTTTATTTTTTATTTTTTGTACAAATAGTTTATTGTCAAGTTGGTTTCCATATAACACCCAGTGCTCATCCCCACACGTGCCCTCCTCCATGCCCATCTCCCCCCCCCCCACGCCCATCAGTCCTCAGTTTGTTCTCAGCATTCAAGAGTCTCTCATGGTTTGCCTCTCTCGCTTTCCCCCACCATTTTTAACCGCGGATTCTGATTTGCAGAGTCCTGGGTGGGGCCCGTGTATCCCCCTTGCCCGCACACACCCTTCATTTTCCAGAATCTTCTCAGATCCTGACCTCCCCTGTCCTCACCCCCTTGGGTCTTAGGTATATTTCCGAAAGCTCCAGCCCACTCCGTCCTTTCCCTTACCCTGGCAGGAGAAAGTTGCTTGTATTTTCTCCGCTTTGCAGGTAATGGTAAGAACGGCTAACAGTTAACTAAGCACTGTGGCAGGCACTCCACGCGGGCCGTCTTCTTTCGCTTTCCCGACAACAGCGGAGGATAGGTTAATTATAACCCTGACTTTACGGTTGAAGAAGCCGAGGCACAAAATGATGATACTTGCTCAGAGTCCCACAGGAGCGAGTGGTAGGGCTGGGGTACAAGCTGGCACACAGGCAATTTGACTCCAAAACCCGAATTATAATCTCACCCCTGGATTTACAGGTGAGAAGACTGAGACGGAGAAAAGTAACTTGCCCAAAAGATGGGATTGTTAAATGCTGTAGGATCCGTCTCTTTGAGACGCTTACAATTTAGTTGCAAGGCAGCGCATGGCCAAGGGCTTAGAGGAATGGTGAAAACAGCTGAATGGGGAAGGCAACTCCCTAGAAGGGTTAGGATTTGGTAGGGGTGTGTGAGCAGGGAGCAGCTGCTAAAACCACTGCGGAGATCGTGCGGGTATATATCCTGCTGGAATTGAGGCATTGAGGGAAAGGGAGAATGAGAGAAAAGGTTGGATGGGGGTAGTTCCTGCTCAGTCACAGCAAATTTGTGGCAATCACTTGAGTTTCTTCTCATCTTCTCATCATCCAATGGAATTGGAGTCCACGTGTCCCAAATTTACCTTTCCTTTTCCAGCTTTAGGATTTTTCCAGTATCCATGTGCTACCATTAATTTACTAGTTAACTACACGCACCTTTTAAACACACTTTTGGATTGGAGTACACTGTATGTACAGAAAAGAGCAGTCATCACGATACAGCTCACAACCTGACCATCCCTGTGCAGCCAGCACCAGCTAAAGAAACGTTTTCTGTACCCGAGAACCCCCCTTCAGGCCTCTGGCTCCCATACCAAGGGCAAACCCTAGGATTTCTAATAACATAAAAGTTTCACCTTTCTATATTTACTTTTTAAATAAATTTAGCATTGTTTTAAGCATTAATCCATGCAAGCACTGCTTTGTTCTAGATATTTTCTGTACACATACATGTATGCATCCTATTGAAATTTAAAAAGTCTTTGCATACATCACCTACAAACATCCTAGAAGCTATCTTCCTTGAGTCCCACCAACGATCTACACACCAAATTTAGTGACATGCTGGGCCACATGTTCTCCAGGTTCCCTCCAAATGTGAAATTATATGGCTAGGTTTCAGGGAACTGACGTCTTCAAGTGAGCAGCCAGACACGAATGTGAAGTTTCTCACAATCGGGGCCAAGTTGTAATGATGAAGAATGTCTGGATTGAATGACCTTTCACCCAAGCATTTATTATGTATCAGGCCCTAGGAACTCAGGGGTGAACTAGGCATGATCTCAGCCCTGGAACACACAACCTAGCGGGGAGGAACCGCATTGAAAATGCTGTGTCATCCTGCATAATCATAAAGATGGTTGGGCAAGGGGTGCTCGGGGAGAATGTTCGAGGGAGTCGACTTCTGAGTGCCTGGAGTTTAATTTCTTTCCTGCTGTGACACATATTCCACTCTCTTTTAACTAACTTGTAAACATTAATTTTTCCTGCTCGATATTTGAGGGTTAGGAATGTGTTCTGTTCAGTATTACATCTGCCATAGCCCTGTGGCATACCACCTTACAGACGGCTGAGACTCAGTAGAGGAATCCATACAGTCCACCTGGCAAAGGGTAACTTTTTGTGAGGAACGTTGGAAACGCCGATGTCACTAACGTTGACCAGCACCCTGAGCATGCTGTGAGGGCACACACGCGAGTTGTGGCTTTCCACAATGTCAGTTTGATTTGGTCATAAAGCGGGGCTCACATAAAGCAGTTTCAGGCTTCCAAACTCAATGATATTTCACCACATAATAACCTTGGCTTCTCACACGGCACACAAAGCAGAACATAAGTCACACAATGAACGAGATAACAGAAGGGTGGGGAAAGTCAACAGACCAAACCTGAAGGCAGTCTGTGGGCACACAGTTGACATAAGGCCTCAGTCTGGTCCAGGTCAGCTCTCTGACTTCCTGCTCATCATCTTCAAGCAGTGAAGGATCTCAGCTCTGTTTAGAGATGCATTGGGCAGAGGCTTTGGCAACAGCTGCCATTTTTTTTTTTTAATGTTTATTTTTTAGAGAGGGACAGAGTGTGAGTGGGGGAGGTGGGGAGAGAGAGAGAGAGGGAGACACAATCTGAACCAGACTCCAGGCTCTGAGCTGTCAGCACCGAGCTCGACACGGGGCTTGAACTCACGAATTGTGAGATTATGACCTGAGCTGAAGTCGGACATTCAACTGACTGTGCCACACGGGCACCCCTGGCAGCTGCTTTTTTAAAGTGGCCAGATACAGAGGGGTCAGTGTCTGAGAAGTCTGATGTTTTGCTGCAAATAACCCTCCATTTTTAGACCCCTGCAGACTCCTCTGCTTCCACTTGTTATCGATTCTGGTGAGTCAGCTGATGGTGGTCTCGGCGATATCTCGTAGCTGTGGTGCCCGGAGCCACTTGCATCATTGCTAGACACAGGCCCCTGCTTGACAGGAGTGACTCCATCTTGCTCTGTACAACCAGCTCCTCCAGTGAGGCGAGGAGACCGTGTTTGTCAAAGTGTGTCCTTTGACCACCTGCAAGAGAATTGAGCACATAAAGGGTGGGGACGTGCAAGTTAGAAACTCCGTCCTCTGTCCCAGACCTACCTGGCCTCCATCCCATCGTCAGGGCATTGGGCCAGGAATCGCCACATTTGGTGCTTCAGGTGATTCTGTTTGAACCAAGGTCTGAGAACGTGGGAGTGAGGTGTTTGAGCCAGAGTGGACCCACCTTTTCCTGAGAGGCTCCTGTCAAGCGGGGTTGAGGCTTGGGTGGAGGATGTAATGAGAGGGAATGGAAAGCCATGGTGTAGAAATTAAGATCATCCTCACTGACATGCTAGGAATCTGCAGTCAGACGTTAATATTGCATAATTGACCCGGTAATTTGAGAGAAAACTTGATCTGAGTGTGCATTAGTTAGGTAATTTTAGTAAAAATCTCTGCCCAGTGTTTGGATTTTCACCTCTTCGTATTCATGTTTTCTGAGTAGTTAAAGCTTTTAAATTTGTCTTTTTAAAAAAGTATATTATGGATTTACAGTTTTATTAAGCCCTTGAAAGAAGGGATTACTCTGGGTTTTTTTAACCTTTATACATCATTGCGTATTTCATGAATGTTCCTTATATCCTGTTTCTAAGCTCTGAGCTTTACTGTGCTGGCAGAAACTAGTCTACATGGGTACAGCTGTACATCACTATCACAAATCTATTAGGTTGAAAAATAATTTGTTACCTATTGGTTTATATAACAGTACAAAGGTTTTCAGCTTTCAACCATCAGGTGTGTTAAGAATGCCTTAAATATGTGCTAGTCAGTTTTGATCAATATTTAAAAGTTATTTTATTTCACAATTGAATATGTGCTAGCAAGTTTTGATCAATATCTAAAGGTTATTTTGTGTCACAATTGAATGTGTGTGTGTGTATAAAGCATGCATACACACACAGACACAGACGTCAGATGCCAGTGTCTGTTCGGTGGAAAACTGAGCTGAGTGGGTGGTGGAAAGTGGGAGAGCTTGAGAAACAGCTTGTTATGAGAGGAATTAAGAGGCCATAGTTGAGGGGCACCTGGGTGGCTCAGTTGGTTAAGCATCCGACTTCGACTCAGGTCATGATCTCACAGTTCGTGGGTTCAAGCCCCGCGTCAGGCTCTGAGCTGTCAGCCTGCTTCAGATTCTGTACCTCCTTCTCTTTCTGTCCCTCCCCCACTTGTGCACTGTCTCTCTCTGTCTCTCAAAAATAAATAAATGCAAAAAATTAAAAAAAAAAAGAGGCCATAGTTGAGGGATTAAAAACCTAAATTAACTGCAAGGACAGACAGGTAACAATTTCGGGGGAGACCGGAATGAATGGGGGACGGAATGCCCTAGAAGGGTCTCAGCTGTCCTTTGTTGGGTGGGAAGATGAGTCTAGTGTTGCCAGACCTCCTGATGTTTTTCAGGAGAAAGTAGAAATCTGTATTTATTTGTGGTTTTGTGACTTCCAGTTTGGAAATGTCAGCAATAATTCAATTAAGTAAACCCCTTAGGGCCAAACAAGATACGCTTGCAGGCCCTCATAGCCTGTCAAGGTGTAGCGTCAAGCTGGTACGCATTAGGAAAGAAGAGATGGTGCCTTTTGAACATAGAGCACAAGTGGCCGGGGCAGAAGACCATTTTTTGTAGATAGCAACACAATACAAAGAGATGGCTGACTGAACAATATAATGACTAAAGTATGGTTTTTGAAAAGTTAAAAACATGATTCTTGTGCAAAAAAGGTGAACATGTATAAAAGTGTATTAAACTCAACGTATAAAGGAATCACTGGTGGTAAAGCTACTGATTTGGAGGAGAATCCAAAGAATAGAGCTTTACTCAGTCGAAGGATTGCTGAATTGAATTTGCTAGTACTTACAAAACTGGTTAATGCCCTACAGGGCAACACAACTGTAACCTTTGGTATTACTGGACAAACATGTACAAGGTAGCATAAAACTTCAGTGTCTTGGGGGCGCCTTGCTGGCTTAGTTGGTGGAGCGCACGACTCTTGATGTCAGGGTCATGAGTTCGAGCCCCACATTGGGTGTAGAGGTTACTTAAAATCTTAGAAAAAAATACTACAAAACTTAGGTGTCTGGACACTGATAAGATAGTACGTAACAAAGTCAAGAACAGATACATTTGTTGAGAGAACTGAATGATCCTTCAGTGGGCTTGTTAAATACTGCCCCAGTATGGCTTGATTTATTTCCAAGTTTTAGATACTTTTTCTTAAGATCGTGGATATTATACCGTAGTTATGATTACCTTAGAGTTATTGCTCACTTATTTAGGGGTACTTTAAGCTGCCCATTATTCCTCCTTTGCAATCTGCTGCCCAAATTCGACTACTTTTTTCAGTTATGTGCTGCAGCCTAAAAAAGGTTTAAAACTACTATGAGCATATTGAAAACTTGCTCCCCTCTACATCTAGTTAATGAGTGTTTCATTGAATGCTTTATCACAAAGATTTATTTTGAAGTGGATACAGTGCTCTGGTCATCATGTTTGTTTTAGGGTTATGGAAGTAATTGTACGTATTTGAGCAACAGCTAGTTGTTTTTCCTTTCTTTATTGTATACAGTGACATCAGAGACGAGGTGGGTGGAGTAGAAGGAACTGGAACTTGGTAAGCAGCTTTCCACCCCCATCAGTTTTTGTCAGAAACGTAACAGTGAGGCAAACAATCTTTACGTTGGGAGAGCAGGAAGCAAGGTTTCCTTGCACCTGTTTGTACTAGGGTTCTGTGATCTCTTTCTGGCTGTGACTGATCAGCTGGACTGGCAATACAATCCCCAGGGTTTGGTTGGGCTAATCGGGCTGGGCTAGAGGGATTGTCCAGACCCCAGTGGAATGAAAGGAAAGCTGAACTGGGATTTGGTCTTGAGTCAAGCACAGGGAGTAGCAGTCACAGCTCTCTGGTATCACTAATGAGCAGCTGGAGGTAGGGATTGGCAAAGGGAGGAGGTGGAAACCATGAGTGAGGGTGTATCTGGCAGCTTGTTTTGGGGCACAACACCCAGAACAGACTTGCTAAGGAGTGACCATTGCATTTATTAAAACAAGACAACAAAACAAAGTCAAATCAACACCTTTGACTCTAGATGTGGGCAGAGTAGTATGGGAAGGGGAACGGGTAGATTTTGAAGAGAACTGTATGCCAGATCTTCTCTTTTTGCTTAGGGACTGATTAATAAACACTCATGCAAGACTAGATAATGCTGGAACTCCTGGTGAGGTTTCCTTTAAGAACAAAGGACCTTTGACAGTTTTAGGCCTCTTTTTGAGCTTTCTCTCTTGCATTTGGCGCTTTTTTTTTTTTCCTGTTCCCCAACCTTGCTAACCTTCATCATTCATCTATTCTTGAATATTTGTTTGTTTTTCTGCCTGGAATACTCTTCCTTCTCCTCTTTGCTGTACAAACTCTCCTTACCCATCAAGATCCATTCCAAATGGCAGTTTTGTGATTCCCCAAGTAGAGTTAGTATTGCCCTTTGGGGACAACTATGACCTTTTCCATTTCTGTTATTGATATAGAGTGCACTGGGTAGCGAGCTCTATGAGTCTGGCTTCCCAGGGCAAGGATGTCTTGCTCAGAGTTGAATTTCCTGTTTGGAACAGCGTGCCACGGCATGTGGTAGATGCTCAATAAATGCTTGAATGAAGTGAGTCAAGTTATTCCCTCCTGTCTGATTTTTCTATCCCAGTGACAGTCAACCCAGGAAACTTCTTTTATCTAATTCTCTTTCCCCAGCTCTTTGGAATCCTACAAATGGGACATCTCAGGCAGGTAAAATCGTCCTTGTCCTGAGGGAGAGAATATGGTATTTCCATTACCTCATATGGAATACGATGGTTCCCAGTAACATGTTTTTTAAAGAGTGGGTTAACTCCTAAGGCAGTCTTGTAAATTAGGCTACATTTACTCATTCGGCACTTAAACTAACCATCTTATAGATGTTATGCATGGTTGTACGTGCTGGGTTAATGGGCAAACATGTTCTCGAGAGTAATGTGTAACTTTTGAGACTTTTTATGAAAAATAGTCATATTTATTGAATGCTCATTATGATCGAGGTATGTACTGATTGCTTTGCATGTATTACCTCATTTAATTATTGGAACAACCAAATGAGGCAAATGAGGCACAGAAAAGTAAAGGAAGTAAAGGGCATATAACTAATAAGGAGGAGTCAGAATTCTCACCCAGGAACTCATGCCCTTAATCCCTGGGCCGTACTGACTCAGTAGGTTGATTCGCCGTTTCTAATCTAATAAGTACCTGCGGCCCTCTGTCCCCTCAGAAGACTCGGAGATGAAGCAATTGAATTAAAATAAAACTTGGTGGGGGATTGCCGGTACCTGGAAGTAGTGGGAGAAGAAGCATATTCAAGACAGTTTAACCTTGTATTTAGGGACAAGTAGAATAAAAATTAGTCCTAGAAATCTTGAATAGCCCGAAAGATTTAGTGTAGGTGGTGAATGCTTAATGCTGTGGGCTCGCGGACCTGCCTACAAAGCAGGGTAGAATCCGTTTTATGACTTCGTGTCCACAAAATCAACGGTGTCCCTGGAAAATAGCCTTACACCAACTGGAAGAACTGGGTATCAAACAACTTAGCTTCCAAAGTAGGTCCCCAATATAGTCCCCGACATTACAGAGAGTTTCTTATTTAGAGGATGGCTCCACAGGTCACTTGAGGGGCAATGGCAAAAGAATTAGAGTTCCGAAAACAAAGTTCTAGTTCTTGCTGTACCATCACCTAGCTGTATGATCTTAGGCAAGTTCCATAGCACTTCTGGGCCTTGGTCTCCTTGGCAAAATAAAGTCAATGGATGAACATGAAATCTTTTTCAGCTCTAAAATGCTGTGGATCTCTCTCCTGAGAGTCCCCAGTGCATAGGAAATGTAATAATTCCAAATAAAAATATCTAGCATTTTATAGGATTCCATAATACACAAGATAATTTCACTCGTATTGTCTAAGACAGGTCTTTTTTCTAGTCTTGGCGACTGGATTGCATGCCTGAATAACTACTAAGATTTTAACTCATTCACTTCATTTTATGTGGACAAGTCAGTAACTTCTGACATAGCAAGAAAGAACTTGCTTTAAAGTAATAAACATATTAAGATCCAAATAATATCTTGCCTTTAAAAAAGGTTTGAGTAGAGGAATGTTTATAAGTTCGAGTGTATTTCTGGAACACGTTCTCTGAAAGGAGTGATCCTTAAAGTCATGTCCCCGCTTCTCTGTGTAAGATCGCTTTTGCAGTCTTGTTTTGTATTTTTGTGATAACTGCACAGGAAATGAGTGTATCTTTTAAACTTTTATGTCTAATTTAGCATACAAGTAAAATGGACATTTTTGGTGTTAGTTTTAACGCATGTGTACAGAATCAGGGTGCATAACAGCTCTATAGCCCTCAAAAAAAAAAACCCCTCCCCCTATGCTCTCCTTTCTGGACACAACCATACCCCCTTCTAACTTCTGGGAACCATGTCTGTTCTCTGTCAATATAGTTCTTCATTTTCAGGATTGTCATATAAATACATACATCCTTTTGAGATTGGTTTCTTTCACACAGTGTAATGCGTTAGAGATTCATCCAATTTTTTGTGTGTAACTATAGTCTATTCCATCTTATTAAATTTATTACATTATGTAAATGTACCATCGTTTATTTACCTTTCATTCATTGAATGATATTTGGATTGTTTCATTTTTGGGGGGATTATAAGTAGAGCTGCTATAAACATTTGTTTAAGGGTTTAAAAAAATCGCGATATAACTGACATACCATAAAAATCACCACTTAAAAGTGCATAATTCAATGCACAACCATCACCACCATGTAATCTTAGAAACTTTTCATAATCCTTAAAAGCAACCCGTACCCATTAGCAGTAAATACTACCTGCCCCCCACTCTGTCAACCACCAGTCTATTTTCTATCTTGATAGATTTACCCATTGTGGACATTTCCTAGAAATGGAATCACAAATTATCTGATCTTTTGTGGCTTTTTTCACTTAGTATGTTTTCAAGGTTCATGCATGCTGTGTCATGAATCAATGCTTTATCTCCTTTTCCTGGGAAATAATGTTCTATTGTATGGATATACTACATTTTATTAATTTATCTATTGATGGACATTTGGGTTGTTCCTCCTTTTTCACTGTTATGTATAATGCTGCTGTGAACATTAATGTGCAACTTTTGTGGGGGCATGTTTTCCTTTTTCTCGGGTATATACTTAGAAGTTCAATTTCTGGGTCATATGATAACAACGTTTAATTTTTTGAGGAATTGCCGGACTGTTTTCCAAAAGGCCCACACCATTTGACATTCCCACCAGCACCGTATGGAGTTCCAATTTCTCCACATCCTTGCCAACACTTGTTATTGTCTGTCTTTTTAAAATTTTAGCCACCTAGTGGTTGTCAAGTGGCATCTCATTATGGTTTTGATCTGTATTTCCCTAATGGCTAATGATGTTGAGCATCTTTTCATGTACTTATTGATTATTTATTTATATATCTTCTTTGGGAAAACATCTGTCCAAACCCTTTTCCCATTTTGTGATTGGGCTATTTGCCTTCTTATTGCTGAATTAAAAGAGCTTTTAAAAATATGTTCTAGGTACAAGTCCCTTATCCAGATATATGATTTGTAAATATTTTCTCCCATTCTATTCACTGTTTTTTAAACTTTATTCAGTGGTGTCTTTTGAGGCACAAAACTTTAAAAATTTTGATGAAGTCCAATGTATTGTTTTTTGTTGCTTGAGCTTTTGATATTGTATCTAAAACTATTCAAGGCCACAAAAATTTACTACTATGTCTTTTTATAAGAAGTTTATAGTTTTAATTCTTATATTTAATTGTATGATATATTTTGAGTTAATTTTTATGCATAGCATGAGGAAAGGGTCCAATTTCATTCTTTTGCATGTGGTTATCCAGTTATGTCCGCACCACCAGAGTCTATTTTCTATCTTGATAGATTTACCCAAAAGACATTTCTTTTCCCACAGAACTGTGTTGACACTTTGTCAAAGATCAATATAGCAGTTTATTTCTGGAGTCTCAATTCCTTTGCATTCATCTAAATGTCTGTCCACATGCTGGTACTACACTATCTTTTTTTAAATTTATTATTAAAAAATTTTTTTTTTTAAATTTCTGAGAGAGAGAGAGACACTGTAAGCAGGGGAGGGTCAGAGAGAGAGGGAGACACAGAATCCGAAGCAGGCTCCAGGCTCTGAGCTAGCTGTCAGTACAGAGCCCGACGCGGGCCTGAACCCACGAACCGCGAGATTACCACCTGAGCGGAAGTCAGGCGCTTAACCGACTGAGCCACCCAGGCGCCCTAGTACTATACTATCTTGATTAGTTTTGAAATTAGGAAGTGTGAGTACTCCAACGTTGTTCCTCTTGTTCCAGGTTGTTTTGGCATTTCTGGGTCTCTTGTATTTCCATACGAATTCTATGATCAGCTTGTCAATTTCGGCAAAAAAGACAACTGGGATTTTGGTAAAACTGCATTGAATCTGTGGATTAACTGGGGGGAATATTACCATCTTAACAATAGTCTTACAGTCAGTGAACTTGGGATGTGTTACCATTTATTTGATTCTTTAATTTCTTTCAACGATGTTTTGTAGTTTTTGATGGGTAGGTCTTGTACTCCTGTTAAACTTTTCCCCAAGTAGTTTATTCTTTTTGACGTTATTGTAAATGGAAATGGTTGCCTAATTGCATTTGTCAGATGGTTCATATATAGGGGTAGAATTGATTTTTCAATTTTAATCTCATCTTACAATCTTGCTGAACTTGCTTTTTCATTCTAAAAGGTGTGTGTGTGTGTGTGTGTGTGTGTGTGTGTGTGTTTCCCGAGAACTTTTCTATACAAAGATCATGTTATCTGTGAAAGTAGTCTTATTCTTTCTTTTCAACGTGGATACCTTTTATTTCTTTGTCTAATTGCTTTGGCTGTGACTCCTGGTAGAGTATTGAATAGAAGTGGCAAGAGCAGATATGTTTATCTTGTTCCTGATCTTATCGAGAAAGTATTCCATCTTTGACCATTAAGTATGATGTTATCTGTAGTCTTTCATAGATGGCCTTTATCAGGTTGAGGAAGTTTCCTTCCATTCTCAGCTTGTTGAGCTTTTTTTTTTTTTAATCATGAAAGGGGATTAGCTTTTGTCAAATGTTTTTTCTGTATCTGCTGAGATGATTGTGTGGTTTTTTTGTTTTTCATTCTATTATAAGATTACATCAGTTGAATTTTTTTATATGTTAAATCAACCTATGCAAAGCTAATCCTGCGATAAATTCCACGTGGTCATTGATATATCATTATTTCTGTATGTTGCTGGATTTTGTGGAGGATTTTTGTGTCTATAGGGAATATTTTTCTGTGTTTTTCTTTAAATATTATGTTCTCACCTGGTTTTCAGGGTAATGGTGGTCTCATAAATTGAGTTGGGGAATATTCTCTCCTTTTCTATTTTTTTTGAAGAGTTTGTGAAGAATTGGTGTTAATTCTGCTTTAGATGTTTGGTAGAATTCACTACTGAAGGCATCTGAGCTTGGGCTTTTCTTGGTGGGAAGTTTTTTTGATTACTAATTCAACTCTTCACTCGTTATAGGTCTATTTAGATTTTCATTTCTTCTTGAGTCAGTCTGGGTAGCATGCCTTTCTAGGAATTTGTCTACTTGGTGTAGGGTGTCTAATATGCTGGGTTACTATTGATTTTTGACTGTTAATATGGTAGATTATATTGATTGAGGTTTGAATATTGAACCCGCCTTATGTCCCCAGGATTAACACCATTAGCTCATGGTATATTACTTTTTATAGATTGCTGGATTTTTAAAAAAAAGTTTATTTATTTTGAGATACAGAGAGAGTGGAGGCGCAGCAGAGAGAGAGGGAGAGAGAGAATCCCAGGAAGGCTCCATGCTGTCAGCGTGGAGCCCAGTGTGGGGCTTGAACTCACAAACTGCAGGGTTATGTCCTGAGCCAAAACCAAGAGTCAGACACTTAATCAACTGAGCCACCCAGGAGCCTCTATTTATTGCTGGACTTAATTTGCCATTATTTTGTCAAGGAATTTTATATCTTTGTTTATGAGGGACACTGGTCAATATTTTTCTTATCATGTAATATCTTTGTCTAGTTTGGGTGTCATGGTAATACTGGCCTTATAAAATGAGTTGGAAGATAATCCCTCCTCTTGTATTTTCTGGGCAAGAAAATGAAGATTG
>NW_027527827.1:46549-85155 GCF_008692635.1 Crocuta crocuta | reverse complement strand
TGTGTGTGTGTGTGTGTGTTTCCCGAGAACTTTTCTATACAAAGATCATGTTATCTGTGAAAGTAGTCTTATTCTTTCTTTTCAACGTGGATACCTTTTATTTCTTTGTCTAATTGCTTTGGCTGTGACTCCTGGTAGAGTATTGAATAGAAGTGGCAAGAGCAGATATGTTTATCTTGTTCCTGATCTTATCGAGAAAGTATTCCATCTTTGACCATTAAGTATGATGTTATCTGTAGTCTTTCATAGATGGCCTTTATCAGGTTGAGGAAGTTTCCTTCCATTCTCAGCTTGTTGAGCTTTTTTTTTTTTTAATCATGAAAGGGGATTAGCTTTTGTCAAATGTTTTTTCTGTATCTGCTGAGATGATTGTGTGGTTTTTTTGTTTTTCATTCTATTATAAGATTACATCAGTTGAATTTTTTTATATGTTAAATCAACCTATGCAAAGCTAATCCTGCGATAAATTCCACGTGGTCATTGATATATCATTATTTCTGTATGTTGCTGGATTTTGTGGAGGATTTTTGTGTCTATAGGGAATATTTTTCTGTGTTTTTCTTTAAATATTATGTTCTCACCTGGTTTTCAGGGTAATGGTGGTCTCATAAATTGAGTTGGGGAATATTCTCTCCTTTTCTATTTTTTTTGAAGAGTTTGTGAAGAATTGGTGTTAATTCTGCTTTAGATGTTTGGTAGAATTCACTACTGAAGGCATCTGAGCTTGGGCTTTTCTTGGTGGGAAGTTTTTTTGATTACTAATTCAACTCTTCACTCGTTATAGGTCTATTTAGATTTTCATTTCTTCTTGAGTCAGTCTGGGTAGCATGCCTTTCTAGGAATTTGTCTACTTGGTGTAGGGTGTCTAATATGCTGGGTTACTATTGATTTTTGACTGTTAATATGGTAGATTATATTGATTGAGGTTTGAATATTGAACCCGCCTTATGTCCCCAGGATTAACACCATTAGCTCATGGTATATTACTTTTTATAGATTGCTGGATTTTTAAAAAAAAGTTTATTTATTTTGAGATACAGAGAGAGTGGAGGCGCAGCAGAGAGAGAGGGAGAGAGAGAATCCCAGGAAGGCTCCATGCTGTCAGCGTGGAGCCCAGTGTGGGGCTTGAACTCACAAACTGCAGGGTTATGTCCTGAGCCAAAACCAAGAGTCAGACACTTAATCAACTGAGCCACCCAGGAGCCTCTATTTATTGCTGGACTTAATTTGCCATTATTTTGTCAAGGAATTTTATATCTTTGTTTATGAGGGACACTGGTCAATATTTTTCTTATCATGTAATATCTTTGTCTAGNTTTTTTTTTTTTTTTTTTTGGTTTGTTTGTTTTTTGAAGTAGGCTTCATGTTTAGTGTGGAGTCCTATGCAGTCCTTGAACTCACGACCCTGAGATCAAGACCTAAGCTGAGATCAAGAGTCACATGTCTAACTGACTGAGCCACCCAGGCACCCCAGTAGAGTATTTTTTATTAAGTTTTTTTTCTCCTCCTGGTATTCTGTGTGTGTGCATGTGTGTGTGTGTGTGTGTGTGTGTGTGTGTGTGTACATGTGAAAACACTGCTGGATCAGAGGGACTTCTAAATATACCTGCTTTCTATAGTTTTGTCTTTCTTTTTTTTTTTTAATATATATTCAGCTTATCTATAGTTTTGTCTTAAACACTGGGGTTAAGAAAAATCTGTTCAACTAGAATGCCGCCTTGTATTTTGTTTCTTTTAAGAGGGAATTAGAAAGATTGAAACAGCTTCTTTAAAACATTTTAAATGTTTATGTATTTTTGAGAGAGAGAGAGAGAGAGAATAGGAGCCAGGGGTGTGGAGCTGCAGAGAGAGGGTGAAAGAGAATCCCAAATCCCAAATCCCTGAAGTGCGGCTCGAACTCACCAACTGTGAGATCATGACCTGAACTGAAATCAAGAGTCAGACGCTGAATGCACTGAGCCACCCAGGTGCCTTGAAATAGTTTCTTTTTTTTTTAATGTTTTATTTATTTCTAGGAGAGAGAGAGAGAGAGAGACAGCATGACCAGGGGAGGGTCAGAGAGAGAGGGAGTCACAGACTGAAACAGGCTCCAGGCTCTGAGCTGGCAGTCAGCACAGAGCCCGACACGGGGCTTGAACCCACGAACCGCGATATGATGACCTAAGTGAAAGTCGGACGCTTAACTGACTAAGCCACCCAGGCGCCCCGTGAAATAGCTTCTTTAAGACCCTAATGTTGATCGCATTGTCAGGACATTTTAACATACTATGATTACTCCATTTATTGGCTATTCTGGACACTCATTAGGTAACATAAAGAATATGAAATATGCAAAATATTTTCTGTATATATGTTTGAAGCCTGTTTATTGAAATTATGAGAATTAGTGGTCTAGTGTAGGTGAGAGTTTTTAGTTAGCTCTTAAGTGGTATCTGGTAGGTGTGTGTGTGTGTGTGTGTGTGCACACCCGTGTGCACATGTGTGAGGAACTGCTTTGATAATTTTTCACAGATTCTTATTGTATTTCAATGACTGTATTCAGGTTTTATAGTGGGTATGTTACACATCAAAGGTACCATCTACAGTTTCTTCCGTGACTATACTTTATGTTTACAAAGGGCATATTTGCAGAAATTTTGCATGTATCTGAACCAACTCATATCACAGATGAAGAAATTGAAGTCCAGAAGGCATTTAAATTTTTTTAATGTTTATTTATTTTTGAGAGAGAGAGAGACAGAGCATGAGTGGGGGAGGGACAGAGAGAGAGGGAGACTAGAATCCAAAGCAGGCTCCAGGTTCTGAGCTGTCAGCCCAGAGCCCTATGTGGGGCTTGAACTCAATACCATGAGATCATGACCTGAGTTGAAGTCTGATGCTCAACTGACTGAGCCACCCAGGTGCCCTGAGAAGGCTTTATTAAACCAAAGATATATCTCTCAAGTCATTGAAAAAAAAGTTTTTTTTAAGTTTGTTGATTTTGAGAAACAAAGAGGGCATAAGTGGGGAAGGGGCAGAGAGAGAGGGAGAGAGTCAGTCCCAAGCATGGACTCTATTAGCATGGAGCCTGATGTGGGGCTCAGTCCCACAGACCACGAGGTCATAATCTTAGCTAAAATCAGGAGTTGGAGGCTTAATTGACTGAGTCACCAAAGTGCCCTGAAAGCCATTTTTAAAGATGACATACTATGGAAAACTTCTCAATTGTGTTCTTTCATGTAACATCTTTTATGGCTTTACACTTCTGATCTTGAAAAGTTCTACAGGGCACCTGGGTGGCTCAGTCAGTCAAGTGTCAGACTTCAGCTCATGTCATGATCTCGCAGTTCATGGGTTCAAGCCCCACATTGGGCTCTGGGCTGACAGCTTAGAGCCTGGAGCCTGCTTCAGATTCTGTGTCTTCCTCTCTCTCTCTGCCCTTTCCCTGCTTGTGCTCTGTCTCTCTTTCTCTCTCAAGAATAAATAAACATGAAAAGAGAAGTTCTATAGTATTTCTTTTAAAGTGATTTCGTATTAACAGCATCAATATGAAATTTAGCACTTAGTTGAGAGGAAGTTGGATTTTTTTTCTTCTTCCATTTGGTTCCTCAGTAAGCCAAGGTCTGTGCTGTAGACCCTAGCCCCAACGGGACAATCTTTGGGCTGAGCGCCCGGGTCAGTAAGACTAACCTCACTGCCACCCCTAGCCACCCCACACGAAGAGTCCATTTCCAGTGACAACACACTTGAACTTCTGGCATAGTTTCTCCTACCATAAATTGTGCCACCATCCATCCGGTCCTTTGGGGAAGAGATACTTCCTTTCAAATGTGTGTTCTCAGGCTCATACAGTCGTTGAATCCTGGACATGGTATATAATCACATTAGAATATAACTATGGAGTAATGCAAGTGGGAAATTCCTAAAAGGTAGGACCCTCAACACATCCCAGGTTGGATTTTCACCTTCTAATGAGACTCCTGTGAAGGACGTACAAGAAGAAGAACTCTACCCGGGACCTCGTGGGCCTGTCTGTAGCCGCTTGCCTGGAACACAGTAAGCACTTTATATGACAAGTTCTTTGTAAGAACTAAAAATCCCTTTGAGATTAAAAAAAGAAGCGTCCTAGTGTTTTCTTTTAATTTGGCAAGTATGGGGCACCTAGGTGGCTCAGTCGGTTAAGCATCAGACTTCGGCTCAGGTCATGATCTCATGGTTTGTGGGTTCAAGCTCTGAGTTGGGCTCTGTGCTGACAGCTAGCTCAGAGCCTGGAGCCTGTCTTCAGATTCTGTGTCTCCCTCTCTCTCTGATCCTCCCCTGTTCACGCTGTCTCTCTCTCTCAAAAATAAATAAAACATTTAAAAAATTTAATTTGGCAAATAAATAGCACTAAAAACTAAGATATATTTATTACGTTTCACGTCAGAGAAGTCATCATCACGTCCCATTAGGGAGTCTTTAGTCTTCATCTTATGTTCTTATGTTTTATTTTTCTAGCATATCTCATACCCTGTAGACTTTGAAAAGCATGTATAATTATCTTGTCTTCCTCACTTTATAGATCATATCGTGCTTCTGCATTAAAGCTTCCCCACTCTTAGGTTTTTTATGGAATAACTTCTTGTTTCATGGAGTCTTGTTAGACCCAAGTGTAGTAATATTCTGTGTGTCTTGTGGGTTGAATAAAATACTATTAAAATTATTAATTTGCTAAAAGAAGTCTGGGAGCAGTGGTGTGTTTGCAGAACTCTTGAGCCAAATAAAAAAATGTGTTTAAGAGCTATAGGATTTGCAGAAGCCCTTGATTTTCTTCTGCCATTTTACAGTCCAGATGTTTTAACCGCAGGCAACAGGGTAAAAACATGCATGTGACAAGCCTCCCAACTAGAAAGTGATGACAGCAGGCAGAGTGGAGTGCTATAAAATTTTCATCATCACATTTGAAGTGATCATACTGCTTATTCATGGCAGAAATTCAAGTTCTAACAAGTGGCAGTTTTAGGCGGTGCCTAACTATGTCGTTTTGCTTTCTTTCACTGGGCTCCTCTTTGCTTTTCCCTCTTGCTTCCCTGCTGTGAGATTTACGAGTTACTTCTCCAGTCTTTTGACAGCTTTGACCTGGTGCTCTCAGAAGTCCCATCAGTCAACTCTAATAATGACCTGCTGCTGGCTCTTCCTCATGGTCACAGCATAGAAACGCAGGCCTTTGTAGCTTCACTGGACGTGTGAGAATCAAGACAGGAGGTAATGTTGGTGAATCTGTTCCTTAGTTGGAATCAAGCTGTTGCTCTTCCTCCTCCTCCTCCTTTTGCTACATTTTGTTTTAAGTGGCGCAGAATTAGAACCCACACAACAACAGAAGCAATTTTTTTTTTAAATTTCTAAAGAGAGGTCTAAATTGAAGGACTGCCCCATTCTAATTAGTTTTGGGGACTTTGGAAGAGAAGCCAAGTTGTGTTCACTTCACTTAGATTTCTTTTCTTTTCTTTTCTTTTTTTTTTTACATTTTTAAAATGTTTTATTTATTTCTGAGAGAGAGAGAGAGAGAGAGAGAGAAGGGGAGGGTCAGAGAGAGAGGGAGACAGAATCTGAAGCAGGCTCCAGGCTGTCAGCACAGAGCCCAAAGTGGGGCCCAAACCCACACACTGTGAGATCATGACCTGAGCCGAAGTCGGATGCTTAACCGACTGAGCCACCCAGGCACCCCAGATTTTTTTTTTCTTTTTAAGCGGGTGTCACACCCAGCACAGAGCCCAACATGGGGGCTTGAGCTCATGATGCCAAGATCAAGACCTTAGCTGAGATCAAGGGTTGGATGTTTAATCCACTGAGCCACCCAGAGGGCCCCTTACTTTGCTTAGTTTTAAGAGAAAAAAAAAATTTCTTTCAATCCTAGATAAAATATTTAGCTCCTATGGAAACTCTACTTTCCTTTCTTTCAAATTTTCCAAAATGTCAAGGTTGGTGGTTTTCAAATTTTTGGTCTCAGTACCCCTTTACCCTGAAACATTGATAAGGACCCGGACAGTGAAGGAGGCAAACACATCTTATTGTTATGAAAATAGTTTTGACCCCAGGGATCTCCAGAGTCCTGCCTACCAGGTCCTGATGGCCGCGGCCTAGGGGATGTTTATGTCGTCTGTAGAAAGGAAATCAAGTAATCAGTCCCAGAGATTCCGTATTAGCTACAGATTGATTGACCCAGGGTGGGCTGACTTAGAACTTCCTGAGTTTTTCAAACTCAAACCAGCCATATGCAGAGACGTGACTGAAGGTGATGGAATCAAGATGAATGAGCCAGACTTTTGCCACAAATGTGAACAGGGATACACTCTTTCAGATTCTATCAAAAAGCTTTAGGGGCGCCTGGGTGGCTTAGTCGGTTGAGCGTCTGACTTTCGCTTAGGTCATGATCTCACGGTTCGTGGGTTCGAGCCCCGCGTCGGGCTCTGTGCTGACTGCCAGCTCAGAGCCTGGGGCCTGTTTCAGAGTCTGTGACTCCCTCTCTCTCTGACCCTCCCCTGCTCACGCTGTCTCTCTCTCTCCTAGAAATAAATAAAACATTAAAAAAAATTAAAAAAAACCAAAAAACAAAAAAGCTTTGAAGGCCATTATCCCAGCAGTTTGAGCAATTACCCCAGTCAACAGAAAGGTTGAAAGACTAATATAATGAATACCCATATTCCTTTCTTCAGATTCACATCTTGCTACATTTGTTTCAGTTTTCTTCCTTAAATCCTCTTTTCCAGTCTCTCTTTGTCTCACTCTCACTCTGCCTCTCTCTCTCTCTACACACACACACACACACACACACACACACACGCACGCACACACACACACACACTTTTATCCTGAACCATCTAAGTTTCAGATATCATGCCTTTCAGCCCTGAGAATTTCAGCTTGTGTCTCCTAAGAACAAGTACTCTTCCATATAAGCATGGTGGACTTAATACAATAATATCATCTGATGTAAGTTCATATTAAAATTTACTCAGTTGTGGGGTACCTGGCTGGCTCAGTCCGTGGGGCCTGCGATTCTTGATCTTGGGGTTGTGAGCTTGAGCCCCACGTTGGGTGGAGAGATTACTTAAAATCTTGGGGTGCCTGGGTGGCTCAGTGAGGTAAGCCTCTGACTTTGGCTTGGGTTATGATCTCATGGTTTGTGAGTTCAAGCCCCACATCAGGCTCTGTGCTGACAGCTCGGAACCTGGAGCCTGCTTTGTCTTCTATTTCTCCCTCTCTCTCTGCCCCTCCCCAGCTCATGCTCTGTCTCTCTCTGTCTCAAAAATAAATAAACATTAAAAAATTTTTAAAATCTTAAAAAATAGAATACAATAAAAAATAAAATTTACTCAATTGTATCCCCAGTTTATTTGAATCAAAGATCTAATTATATATTGCATATATTGCAATTTATGGCCAATTATGTCTTACAAAAAATTTTTTTTAAGTTTAAGAAATACAAGAAAGGAAAAGCCATGTATAATTCTTTTTTTTCTTTTTTTTTAATGTTTTTTATTTATTTCTAGGAGAGAGAGAGAGAGAGAGACAGTGTGAGTAGGGGAGGATCAGAGAGAGGGGGAGTCACAGACTGAAACAGGCTCCAGGCTCTGAGCTGGCAGTCAGCACAGAGCCCGACGCAGGGCCCGAACCCACGAACTGCGAGATCATGACCTAAGCGAAAGTCGGACGCTTAACCGACTAAGCCACCCAGGCGCCCCAAGCCATGTATAATTCTGTTGTACCAGTAAAACTTCTATGACCCTGTTGCATATCCCTTTTCAGGATTCCTGGATGCAAAGTTTCACATAATTGTAAAATTATGATAGGATTTGGCATTTTGTTTCTTTGCAATCAACATTATGTCAAACTACTTCCATACTGTTTGAACTTGCATAATATAGAGCCACTAAAATTATTGAAGAACAAGTCAGCTACCATATTTTAGCCATTCTCTTAATGTTGGGCATGTGCTGTTTTCTAATTTTTTACTATAACCAATGATGCTGTAATTAAACTGTTGGTAATATGTAGATAAAAAGAGTGGACTGAGGATGGGAATAGAAAGGGCTGTAGGAGCCTGGAGAGCAGGCATAGGAACTGTTTGCCTTTCAGCTTTTGGAGAGAGAAAGGCAGGTGAGATAAGATAGAACTTCCGTCCCGTGCTGAGAAAGGCAGGTACACATGTAAGCGAGGCAGGGAGCGGAGAATGCTGCTTGGTCAGTGGCTTGTTTTGTTCTGTTGGGGTTTACAGGAAGTTAACATGATTTTTCCTAAAGCTATAGAGCTCAGATCGAAAAGGGATTTAGACATTTTCCCATTAACGGGGCGATGCTAATTATATTCTAGAAATTACTGAAAGCTTTTCCTATGAGAAGACTAGGAGGCGAGGGTCGTTTTTATGAATGTAATGGTTTCATTAGTTTAATATATTAAAACATTTTTAAGGCAAATTCCTACAAGTAAGAATGCTCAGTTAAAAGGTATGCCTATTTCAATGGTTTTGGTCCATACTGTCAATTGCTTTCCAAAAGCATAGTAACAGTTTATATGATCTGCCTCCTTATGTCTGTGGACTCACCTTAGTATACATGTACCAGGACTAGGGGTTTTCCATTCTTAATATATAAGAAATGATACCTCATTGCTTTAATATGCATTTCTGATTTTGAAAGAAAAGTAAAATTAATAAACTTTTTATTCAGGTTTGCTCTTTTCTTTCTAATGAATTGGTTGTGCCTGTTCTTTATTCACTTTATCATTTGTGGTCTCGCTGTTCCTTCACCAATTTGCTTGAGTTCTTTTGGTTCTTTCGTTCTTCCTTTGTGTAAATATTTTCCCTAAGCTGCTCTTTTGCCTAAAAAACTTCTTATTTTGCAATATAGTCTGTTGATCTCTTTTTTTGTATCTACTTTTTAAAAAATGTTTATTTATTTTTGATAAAGAGAGAGCAGGGGAGGGGCAAAAAGAGATGGGGACAGAGGATTTGAAGAGGGCTCTCCACTGTCAGTGGGACACAGGGCTTGAACCCATAAACCATGAGCTCATACCTGAGCCAAAGTTGGATACTCAACCAATTGAGCCACCTAGGCACCCCTCTTTGTGTTTACTTCTAAGTTTAGGAAGTTATTATTAGAGATCTGCTAAAGATTCCATTTAACATGGAATAAGAAATAAGAAATAAATGGGGGTGCCTGGGTGGCTCAGTCAATTAAATATCTGACTTTGGCTCAGGTCGCGATCTCACAGTTTGTGGGTTTGAGACCAGCATCAGGCTCTGTGCTGACAGCTCAGAGCCTGGAGCCTGCTTCAGATTCTGTGTCTCCATCTCTCTGCCACTCCCCTGCTCATGTTCTATCTCCCTCTCAAAACATTAAAAAAATATATATAATAGAGAAGTGAAAACACTTTTTTTTAAATTATCAAGCCATCATTACCATACTATTTTTAAAAATACATTTTTTTCTGGGGTGCCTGGGTGGCTCAGTCAGTTAAGCATCCGACTTTAGCTCAGGTCATGGTCTCACGGTTTGTGGGTTTGAGACCAGCATCAGGCTCTGTGCTGACAGCTCAGAGCCTGGAGCCTGCTTCAGATTCTGTGTCTCCCTCTCTCTCTGACCCTCCCCTGCTCATGCTGTCTCTCTCTCTCTCAAAAATAAATAAAACATTAAAAAATTTAAAAGATATTTTTAAAAAATACATTTTTCTTTATTGTTTTGTGTTATTTTTTAGCATAAATTGTTCTATATTTGTCTATTTCTGAGCTATGTTATCTTTTTTATCGACCTACATAATTTTTGTATATACTAAGTATGGAGCATTTTTATTATGATCTTTTGCTTGAGTTTTTACAAGTGGACAGTAAGTGCTTCATGGGTCCAGATATTAGGAACTGATCTTAGGCAGAAGAGTTGGGCAAAATAAGAAACTCATAATTATAATTTTGTCTGAGTTTTTCTGATCACATGGTTCTATGCTGTTCTTGCCACATTTACTTAATATATTTCTTTGAATGTTGCTTCAAATTTTATTTCAAAAAAAAGGAAAACATTTAAAAACAAAATTTGCCTTTTTGTTAGAGGCAGAATTTAAGGAAAAATCCTAATGATTTTGATTAGTTAACAATCTCTTATCTATCTTTTTATCTGTTCATTTGTTTGTTTTTTATTTTGGGTGTTTATTTTTTATTTTGGGTCTTTACCCAGTAAGCTTGCAGCTTTTTTGATTACAGAAGATGTCCCTTTCCTTCTGATGGCCCTGATTTCTGTGTTCTGTGTGTTGGCAAATATCTGAGCTTCATAGGTGAGTGGTGACCTTAGCATAGATGTTATGTAAGGAATTGTCCACCTTCTTTTCGAGTCACTCATCCCATGAAGTCAGAGGAGTCAGTAAGGCATAATGAAATCAAGAGGCTTGGGTGGCAGCCATGACTCTGACACCAATTAATTACCTGTCTGGACCTCAGTTTCCTCGTAGTAGAATGAATACATTGGCCTACTGACCTCCAGTGTCTTTCCCATGCTGACATCCTGTGATTTTCTTTCCATGAGATGCCACCACTATATGGATAAGGATAAGAATCCTTATTTCCATGTTGCCTTCCAAACAAGCAACATGGGAAAGAGAATATGGAAGACAGAGTTCAATATAAAAATTTTGAAGTGTCGTTGGTGAGACTGGAAGGCATTGGTGAAGCTTATAGAAGTTAGATACTAAAGATCTGGTCTGGTTTGGAATATTCTGCAACAAACACAAGCTCCATTGCTCTTTTGGGATCCTATAATTAATTGGCATAGATTCTAGTTTTTCTTTAAGAAGCACCCATTCCTCATATTAGATATGGGGATTTCTATAGCCCTTTTTACCTTTAGATCTATATTTCAGGTGTTAGTAATATTTGAATGTTTGGCATGCAAAAAACTGTTGCTTAGTTTTTGACCCTGGCTTGACAGTAGGGGTATATAGTAGGAGTTATTTTTAAAATGTATAACTAGCTTTCAAAAAGCTTTTTATGGGGGCACCTGGGTGGCTCAGTCAGTTGAGCGTCCGACTTCAGCTCAGGTCATGATCTCCTGGTTTGTGGGTTTGAGCTCTGTGCTGACAGCTAGCTCAGAGCCTAGAGCCTGTTTCAGATTCTGTGTCTCCCTCTCTCTCTGACCCTCCCCTGCTCACACTGTCTGTCTCTGTCTCTCTCTCTCTCAGAATTAAATAAAACATTAAAAATTTTTTTAACAAAAGCTTTTTATGAAAATAATACATATTTGTGGTTTAAAAACACATACCACAAAAGATTATCTGATGAAAAGTGAAATTCAAGCTAGTAGAGATAACCGCTGTTAACTCTCTTGGGCTTAGCAGATTTTGTTAATACTTGGTTTAAATGTCAGTTTACGTGCAGTGACAGTAGAGCATACTGGCTAAAAGCAAGGGCTCTACCCTTACATTCATGGTCAATTTATTTTTGACAAAGTTGCTAAGACGTTGCAGTGGGGAAAGAATAATCTTTTCAACAAATGGCGCTGGGACAGCTGGATATCTCTGCAAAAGAACAAAGTCAGACTCCTCCCTCACACCATACACAAAGATGAACTCAAAATGGATCGTAGAACTGAATGTATGGGCTAAATTAAGTATACAACTCTTAGAAGAAAATTGTAGGAGTGAATCTTTGTGATTTTGGATCAGACAGCAATTTCTTAGATATGATATCAGCATGAAAAAAGAAAAAATTGATAAATCAGATTTTATGAAAATTAAAAAATGCCTGTGCTTCAAAGGACACCAAATAAAGTAAAAACAACAACAACAACCCTATAGAATGGTATAGAATATTCACAAATCATATATCTGATAAGGGATTTGTATCCAGAATGTATAAAGAACTCTTACAACTTAGGGGTGACTGGCTGGCTCAGCTAGGAGAGCATGTGACTCTTGATCTCAGAGTTATGAGTTCAAGCCCCACTATGGGTGTGGGCCTACTTAAAATAAAATCAAGAAAAAAAAGGAACTCTTACAACTTATCAATAAAGAGACAAATAGGCTAATTAGAAAATGGGAAAGGGATTTGAACAGACATTTCTCCAAAGAAGACATATATACAAATTTTCAATAAGGACGTGAAAAGTTGCTCAGCAGTATTAGCCATCAGAGAAATGCAAATCAAACTGTGACGAGATGCTAGTTCACACCCACCAGAATGGCTAGAATCAAGAAGCAGATTGTAAGGGCTGGCAAGGATATGGGGAAATTGGGACCCTCATACATTGCTGGTGGGAATGTAAAATGGCGTTGCTGCTCTGGAAAGCAGGTTGATGGTTCCTCAAAAGATTTAACATTACCCAATTCTACTCCGAGATATTTACTCAAAAGAATTGAAAATAGGTTTTCAAAACAAAAACCTGTGTGTGAATGTTCCTAGCAGCCCTATTCACATTAGCCAGAAGTGGAAACAATCCAGATGTCCATCAACTGATGAATAGAGTGAAAATATGGTGTCTTCATACAGTGGTGTACTATTTGTCAATAAAAAGAACTGAAGCACTGATACACGCCATAGCATTATGCTAAGTGAAAGAAGTCAGGTACAAAACACTGCATATTGTATAACTGCATAAAGTAGTGTAGTGGTTGCCTAGCGGTGGGGAAGTGGGACGGGCTGGCTGGGGGAGAATGGGGAGCAACTTCTCATGGGTACAGGGCTTCTTTTTGGGATGATGAAAATGCTTTAAAATTGGTTCTCATCATGGTTACAAAGCTCTGACAAAAAAAGCACCGAGTTGTATACTTTCAATTGGTGAATTCTATGGTATATGAATTATATGTCAGTAAAGCTGTTTTTAAAAGATGCATGGGTTCTAAAGAATTATAACGTACATTTGAATCCCAGCTCTATCACTTATTGTAAGCTGTGCAACCTTGAGGAAGTTGCTTAACCTCTCTGAGTCTGTTTCCTTATTTGCAAAATAGGAATGATGGTAGCAATATCCTACCTAAGGATATCCCTGTAAAGATTAAATTAGATGATGCAAACAAATATTAACTCCCTGTCTAGTTCTGGGTAAACATGAACATCAACTGTGAAGATGATGAGAAGATTGAAGAAGAATGGACAGGTCTTGGATAAGCAGAAATGAGAGGAAATAACCTGCAGAGCAGGTAATGGGGTAGGATTGAGCTTGGTTTGTTTGTGGACTAGTTTAAAATATTTACAAGCCAGAGGTAGCAATCTCTCAGTGGCTTTGGCTGGTGATGATGCCCAGGATGACAGTGGTGTCATGTGGGGTGACATGCCAGTAGGCCGGGTCATGTTTGTCATGTGTCAGATTGGGCTGCAGCAAAGTCCTGGGCAGGAATGCAAAGAACCTGAAGAAAATGCTTTTTTAAAAATCTTGCTGTGCCTGTGGCCTGAAGATCCTGTGTCTGCTTGTCCGGGAGTTAGGTGGAGAAAAAGGAGAGAAAAAGGTGTGAGTCGCCTAATCCTGTGTCTCTGAACAGGGTTATGTGAGAAAGGGACATAATCTCTGACCTCTGGTCTCTTTGCATTTACGCCAGTGGGGATGGTGGGGATGGGGGAGTAAGTGGCCGTCGGTGTCCAGAGCCTGTTACTTATTTTCCTACCTCAGGGAGAGTTCAGACTCTTGCTATCTTTTGTCAGGGTCCCCTGAGAACTAACGTCAAGTGTGGCAAACAGAATAGGAAATCTCGAGTGAGTTTCCAGAAGTCTCCAGTCAGGTGACAGAACTAAACGTGTAATCCATTCTAGAGTCCTTCCTCAGCCTCCTTATTTTGGTGGTTGGGGCTACAATTGCACAGCGTTTAGAGTGGACCTAATATTAGGAAATGCATCATCATGTTTTCCTTTCTGGTAATTACCATCTTTGCTTCTATTACTTCTAGCTAAGGATCTTCCCCCTATAGAGCCTTTGCCAGGAAACCCAGCCACTGGTGTGAGTGGCCCCTGGGGATCCGCCCGTGCGAGCGCCTTGGACCCCAGAGCCTGGCTGAGGGCCTGTATAGACAGCCACCCTGTTGTCGTCTTCAGCAAGTCCACGTGCAAACGCTGCTCAGAGGTAAGGCTTCACCTTCTGGGAGTGGCCGCGAATTGTTGCCTATAGAACTGTGGCCGACTTTCGGGCTCAGAGGTAAACAATTGGATTTCACCTTAGGAAGCGGTTTGTGTAGATGTAAGTAGCTTCAGAGTCCCTGGAGAGTGATGATTTGAGAACCAAATGTTGCTTGAGCTGTCTTTTCCTGAGCTTTTGCAAAATACTAGTAGTTTTCAGGTACTCAAGGTCAGGGAGAGTTGGGATGGGAGAGTTCCCAAACCAGGTGATTTGCTCCTCATTTAGGCTCGCCTACAGAGAATATTTCCCAAGGAGCTGTCATTTAAGGTACTTCTAAATTTTGGTAAGTATCTCTTCATGCTCATTAGTGGGTAAATGACTTCCCAAAGAATAAACTGTGCTTCCTACTTGGTTCTTAATCTTAGGTTATGTGAGAAAAGGTCAGTGATCACAGCCATGGGGAGCGTTGCTTTAATCCACCCTGATTTAACCACAGAACGATGTTGAGAATTGAAAGACTTTGACTGGGTGCTTTGTAGGAAGGTTGGGGACATTTAAAGGTCACGGAAGCTTACCTTTACATCATACTCCGCATAGTTCCAGGACTAGGCATGATGGAGTCTTAAGTGAACATAACTGGCCTTCTGTCCAGGTTCACCTGTAATATAATTTATTAAGTTCAACTTTCTCTCAGTTTGTCTATCTCTTGACTTATTTTCCAGCTCTCAGAGGAGGCTGAATTCAGAAGCCTTTTTATTCTGGAAGCCTTACACAGAGACAGGCTTCTTGGGACTGCGTGTGTGTGTGTGTGTGTGTGTGTGTGTGTGTGTGTGTGTGTTCTCTTGTTCTAAATAAGGAAGAAGGGAAGGTGGGCAAGCAGTGGAAGCACTGAAAGTAGGCAGAACCTTTCATCTCACCCACACATAGTCTGCTTCATTGTCACCTGAAGCTTCATCCCCGTTAATGCCATCGTGGAGCCTTTTGCATAGGACATCATATAGGGAACAGGGTTGCAAAGAGGTAGGAGACACAAAGTCCATCCCTACGGGGTTTAGTCACACTGAGAAAGCAGATCCTAGGCTTCAAAAGGAAAATGATCTAAGGTCACCCAGGATCTAAGGTAATTCCAAATGATTAGCGTAGGCAGTACATTTGGAAGAGGGCTGGGTATTAGAAATCCACTGCATAATTCTTGGCCTCTGGGAGATCCCATCATATAGCTCTGATGGTCTTTTTAGGCTCGTCTCCCTTGTTTCTGTAACTTGTGAAATGAAGGGCTTGGACTAGCTGACAATTGAAATTCCTTTTAGTTCTGAAATTATGTAGTTGTATAATCTTTTCTGTTTCCAAATAATGATGAAAGGCCTGAACTCTGAAGTCAGAATTTGGATCTTGGCTCTGTGACTTATTAGCCACATGACCTTGGCTTCCCCCCACCCCCTGTTGTGCCTCAGTTTCCTCATCTGTAAAATGTGGGTAATAATAATACCTATCTCATAGTTTGTCATGAAGATCAAATTAGCTAATATTTATAGAAGCCATAGAATATACCTACCTGGCGCATAATAAATGACCAAATAATGTTTTTTATTTTTATTTTTTTAAAAGAATAGCCAATCTTAATGTTTATTTTTGAGAGAGAGAGAGAGAGAAAAGTGTGAGCAGGGGAGGAGCAGAGAGAGAGGGAGACACAGAACTGAAGCAGGCTCCAGGCGCTGAGCTGTCAGTGCAGTCTGACACGGGGCTCAAACTTAGAAACCACAAAATCATGCCCTGAGCCGAAGTTGGATGCTTAACTGACTGAGCCACGCAGGTGCCCCTATATCATGTTTTTAAGAACGATTTGCCCTTCCCGTTTTCCTATCAGGACTTCAAATCTTGGCTGGTGATCTTCTTTCATCAATACTGAGGCTCAGTTAAGTGGAAATCAACAAATATCTAACTCTGTTCCAAGCACAGTTACTCCTATTAAAAAGTGGTTGTTTTTTCTAAACTAACCTCTCCCTTCAGAACTCTATGCACATGGTGGTGTAGTGGAAGGAACACTGTAGTTAAGAGATGTCCGTTCCTATTCTGTAAATCTGTGTCCTCAACAATAAGGTTGACAATGCCACCTGATTTAAATGTTATCTAGTGGTGCAAACTTGGCAAAAGTAACTCTTATCCTTCCCGTAAAATTTTTTTACCATACAATTTGTGTAATCTTGAGCTTATGACTTTTGAAATTGATTTGTTGGTTGAGGTTTACTCGGCCAAAAAAGAAGTAATACTTTGACTATTGTGGGATGCGTGTGTGTGTGTGTGTGTGTGTGTGAAATACACAGCTTTATTATGAGGACCAAATAATTTCAAATCTATGTGAAAGTACCTGAAAGCCTACAGGGTGCACTTAATGTTAGTAGTTGCCATTGAATGCTTACTATGTGCCAGGCAGTATTTGGTCACTCTACTTATATTTTAATAAAACACTAGTAAGGAATTGGAAAATTACAGTTTTGCGTCTGCTCTGGTTCTGCAGTGAGGGACTGGGCTGAAAGGTCAGGATTGCAGTTTCTTCTCATGTCCCCTGACATCTCAGATCTCTTTGACCTATAATTACACTTATTTCTACTATCGTTTCCCTGAATTCTACTAACTTCGTTTCCTAGCTCTCCTCCTTGACTCTGAAAAGGCAAAGCCTTTCCTCCCCCCAGTTTTAATTAAATGTACTCTGGGAATGATGGATATTTCCTATAAAATTTGTGGCAGATATTTGCATATTTATTGTATTAAAATATACAGTAATTCTCACAACTTTACTTAATGTTATTATCTGAATAATTCCTGGATATGCCAGGTCTTTTGGACAAATATCCTCTGGTTTTACCTTAACCAATACCAGTTCCTTAGCTTTTCTAAATACATCATATATAAGCTATTTTCAGATTTGTGCCAATTAATATGGAAATTAACTTTCAATGTCTTTGGCCATGAAGGATGGTTAGGTGTCTCTTCTAGTAAAACTAGTGATTTTCTTCTATGAGGATACAACTTATAACTTGACTGTTGGTGTGTTGTTTTAATTTTTGTTTTATTTTAATGTTTTATTGTATCATTTTTAAAAATTACCTTAATACAGAATTTGACCCAGTTATTTGCTTCAGTTTTGATTTTATCATCTAGCAATTGGGATGTGAGTAAATCAGACTGGAGAAACTGCATTTTTATATTTGTACTCGACCTGATGAATTTATATTTCTCTCTGGGATGAGTAATGTAATTTGCATCAATTCAAGTTGGGAAATGCCCACAAAGATGTGAAATTCTACATAAGTTCCTTTCTTGCTTGTTGAATAACACATCACTGTGTTTGCTTTGTATACATCCTGCTGTGAAGACTGGGTTTTCAAGTACAGAGATAACTCCCTTGCCTTTCAGAAAATGTGATATCTGTTTCTTACGGATATTTCAGTGGGAAATTAAACGTATGAAGTTGCAATTAGGAAATGATGTCTCATTACAGCTTAACTATTGCTTGACACCCAGATCCACTGTCATTTCTCCTGAGTGTGTCTATTTTACAGGCAAAGTTAACCATTCCCTACTTTTATCAATTAGAGTATCCTGGAAACCGGTGCTAATGATATTCAATACAGACCTTTAATCTTATGCTATGAGACAATGCTAAAGTTTGATCAGAGTTAAAACAATCTACATAACAGTTTCTTGAAGTGGGGTCATATGTACTCTGGAATCGAGAGCATATATTTTCTACATTTCATGTACTGTCAAATTTTGATGCTTTTAGGAGCTGCTCTTGGGATTACTCTGTAAATATGGAAAAGTTATGTTTTTTTTTGTAACAAACTGCAAATGGTTCATTTCTAAAATTAAGTCGCCAAGGAAATCTGAAGAATCCATGATTTAAAACAAATTTGTTTAATGTTTTATTTATTTCTGAGAGAGAGAGAGAGAGACAGCATGAGCAGGGGAGGGTCAGAGAGAGAGAGAGATACAGAATCTGAAACAGGCTCCAGCACAGAGCCCGACGTGGGGCTCGAACCGAGAAACCTGAGATCATGACTTGAGCTAAAGTCGGATGCTCAACCGACTGAGCCACCCAGGCGCCCCTGAAGAATCCATGATTTTATATGTGTGTGAGCTTTTTATTTTTAGTCTTAGGAAACGAGCGCTGGAATATGAATTGACTTTTGTCCAGATGGTCTCCCAGGTGTAGCTCTCCTTGCCCTTTCCTTAAAGTCCCTCTTTTCTCACCCCATCACTCTTCCGAAGGATTCTTCCGTTTTTAACTGTACATTGCCGGGGGGAACTGAATCCGTACTGGGGCGCAGAGGCTGTCCAGGGGAGTCAAGGAGAAGGCTACTGAGGCCATGACAATGAACTTGTTCTCTCATTTTTATCAAAATGCTGTATTCGGTCCTATAAGAATGATAGAAATCTTCCAGCCTACTGGTTTTGTAGTTAAATTAGAATGAGACAGAATACCTTCTCTACAGTGTAATTTCTGTAAACTCCAGGCCATAGTACGGGCCTTTGTCATTTGATTGTAGAAGCTGGAGGAATGTGATTCTCAACTTTCCTAAAGCATTAATGACAGGCTATTGTGTCTTAAATATAAATGTCATTTTAAAGTCTCTTTTATCAGTAATTTAAATGTTATCTAGTGGTACAAACTTGGCAAAAGTAACTCTTATTCTTCCAGTAAATTTTTTTTACCATTACAGTTTGTGTAATCTTGAGCGTATGACTTTTTTTTTTTTTTTTTCTAGGAGAGAGAGAGACAGCATGAGCAGGGGAGGGTCAGAGAGAGAGGGGAGCGTATGACTTTTTAATTGATTTGTTGGTTGAAGTTTACTTAGCGAAAAAATAAATAATACTTTGACTGTTGTAGGATGTGGGTTTTTTCCCTCAAGAGTTGCACATGTGTTTTGGAAATATGTATGTTTTAATGTTTATTTGTTTTGAGAGAGAGAGATAGAGAGCATGTGAGCATGCATAAGCCGGGAAAGGGGCAGAGAGAAGAGAGAGAATCCCAAGCAGGGGGTTGACCCCACGGAACTGTGAGATCATGACCTGAGCTGAAATCAAGAGACCATGCTTGACCTACTGAGCCACCTGGGCACCCCTGTTTTGGAAATATTAAGTATGCCAGTGTATTTTTAAACATGGTTAGTATTAAAACCCATTTTATAATAGGATAGATGGAGTCACTCAACATGTAAAATGTATTTTATGAAGCCATACAGGTGAATCATTGAACATAGAGTAGAATCAACAGACTTCAAATACCCATTAAGTATCATTACTGTCAACAGGGAGAATCTTGTGGGTTATATAAAACTCGACTGGTAAGTTTGCAAAGGAGAAGGAAGATTAAGGAGGAAAGTAAAAAGCTGGATAAGAGACTTTTTTTTTTCTCCTAATGCTCCCTCTTGTTTTTCCAGGTAAAGAAGTTATTTAAGTCTATGTGTGTTCCTTATTTTCTGCTCGAACTTGATCAAGCAGGTAAGATTCTGCTTAATATGTTAATTATATCTGCTGGCTGTATATTTCATTTAGCCTGTTTTGTCTGGCTTTTATTTTTCTCCTTTGAGGTTTTTATGGGTTACTGAGCTCTTACCAGTCGATTCCTCTTTTTGACCATTTAGCTAGGCCACTCCCTGGGAGTACTCATATTTGCCTTTAGTCTCCCTAGTTTGTAGCCTTGGTATGAGTTTCCTGTTGTTGAAATCCTTCTTCCTATTAAGCTTGGGTTTAGTTACAGGTACAGTATTTACTGGTTTCATGGTAACTTTATTATTTTTACAAATTTGCCACCTTTCTGCTGAGTCATACCAAACAGTATTTGAAAATAAGACAGACTCAGCTAGAGTGAGAGATGGTAATTGGGGTAGAAAGCTCATCTCCAGGTCAGGAGGAAGGAGGTCATTGTGGGGCAGGAAACTATTATTTTATCCTTCTAAAGACCGGTCCCCTGACACAGAGAGAGTCAGGTAATAGTGGCCACTGTCGAGTACCTGTACTCCATAGGGACTATGCTGGGCTTGTATACAAGCCATTAATCCTCACAAGAACTCCATAAGGAACATATCCACATTTTACAGATGAGGAAATGGAGTTCCAGGGAAGTCAAATAGCTTTCCTAAAGTCATAAAAGTAGTGCAGCTATGATTTGGACACAGGCTTGTTTAATGTCGAAGTCTGTGTTCTTCCTATAATAGCATGTTGTCTGTCTCCCCTGGTATGATAGCATGACCTTTCTGTTCCAGAAGAACAAGGAAAGTTCTTGCCCCTAGCACTCCACAGCGTATAGAAGGAAATCCCAATAGTTAAAATTTCATCTGGGTCAAAAAGCAGCCTTTTAAAAATGTAAGTTTCCCTGGGACAGTTAAGTCAGCTTGCAGCTTGCTGTGAATAAGGACACCCACAGCGCACTAAGCTCACAAGATAAATTGAATGAACATGTCCGTGAAGGGTGGGAAAAGTATGGGAGGTAACGGTGGCAGAGGATGGGTACGACAGAGGTGCCAGGCGCTCTGGGACATGAGGCGGACGGCATGGAGTATGACAAAGGTGCCACGGGTGAATGGGAATCCAGTAGAGGCATTTTAATTCTGGCAACGCTCATCAGACAGGAAGCTCCTTCCCCTTCCTGTGGAAGTGGCTGTGGATCTACAGGTCACAGCTGGGAGCCCCCACTCACCGCTTGGTAAAGTCCCACCTAAGAAAACCTGAAGCAGGTGAGTTGGGAGAGGTGTGACCTGGACCAGCTTCTGTAGTTGAAGGACGAGAGCCTCGTGCTGCGTGAGGGAGCGGATGATCCTCGGGGTCCTCGCTTGCTGCTTCGTCACACACAGGAGCTGTCTTCCCTCCATGCTTACCTGCTGGCCGCGCACCTGGCAGGCACAGATCAGGATTTATAGAGCACGGTGGCGGCTCTCGAAATGTCTGCACATCCCTGGGGACACCTGTGACCTTTTGGGGGTCCTCAAGGTCAAAACTGTTCTCTAATAATGTTTAAGATGTTCTTTACTGTTATACAGTTTTGACATTTTCATTGATGGTGCAGAAGCAGTTGTGGCTGAAACTGCTGAGGCTTAGCCTGAACCAAACCTAGCAGTGCGAGCAGGTGGTACCAGTTTACATTATAGTCTTCGCCACCACGCTCCTAATAAAGGAAAATTGCTCTTGATGAAGTAGTGAAAATCATTAAATCTCAGCCATTTGAGTATACCCCATTTCATATCCTTGTGCGACGAGGAAAGTACGCGTAAAGTGATTTTGCTGCCATGAAGCGCATGCGATGGTTGTTTCTGGGAAAAGCACTCGCCATTCATAGTTCGCACTGCAAATGGGCCTGGCTGCTCTTTTTGTTTGTTTGTTTTTTAATTTTTAATGTGTATTTATTGTTGAGAGAGAGACAGAGACAGAGCATGAGTGGGGGAGGGAGAGAGACACAAAATCCGAAGCAGGCTCCAGGCTCTGAGCTGTCAGCACAGAGCACCATGCAGGGGCTTGAACTCACGAGCTGCGAGATCATGACCTGAGCTGAAGTCGGATGTTTAACTGACTGAGCCACCCAGGTGCCCCCCTGGCTGCTCTTCTCAGGGAACTCCAGGTGTGCCTGGAAGAATGACAATCAAATTATTCAATTTATTCGGGTTATTCATACCAGGGTATTTAGCAAACATCTCCCCTCAGAGGAACAAGGCAAGCCAGTCACTTCAGGGAGAACTCCTGACCGTATTTGTTGCCCATGATAAAATTTGGGCTTTCAGGTGAAAATTAGAACTTTAGAAGTTGGACCTGGCATATGAGCTCAATAGCTTTTTGGTACTTAAAGGTTTTTCTGATGAAGTTCGATGTAATATTTATGAATCTAGCTTAAAAATTTTTTTAATGTTTATTTTTGAGAGAGAGAGACAGAGCAAGCAGGGGAGGGACAGAAAGAGAGAGAGAGAGAAGGAAACACAGAATCTGAAGCATGGGACTCTTGGTCTCGCAGTTGTGAGTTTGAGCCCCGTGTTGGGTGTGGAGCCTACTTAAAAAAAAAAGAATTCGTTAAAAAAAAAAAAGAGTATAAAGGGGGTACCGACACCAAAAATTTGACATCTTGAGTACTAAGGCAAGTAGGACGTGTGAGCGTTAATCTAAGAACTTCAGATCCTGCAAGTGTTTCCTTGTCCTCAGCACAGGAGGAGCGCCATCCAGCACATGCTGGGGCTCAGACCCGGCCACGCAGGAGGGATACGTGGTCAGGTCTGTGTCTTCAAGAAGCCCCTGATTACAAGGCTGGAGGTGCTCGTGTGGCCTCTAAGTCTGGTTTTGTGGAGGAAGAGCTGCTTACGTGCTGCAGCTTGGCTCCGGGAGGTACCCTGCACAGGCAATAATTTCCTCACTGGTCTGGCTCCCTAACCTCCATGGTGCCTGGATCGCAGCAGGTTCTCAAAGAGCCGGGGGCTCAGCTGGTGGGCAGGGGTGTTCAGTACAGAATCAGGCGGCGCATTGTCTTATCTAGCATGTTTACTGACTGCCTGCTGTGTGCTGGGCTCTGTGCTCAGTGCTGCATATATAGTAGGGACTGTGCTCTTGCGAAGTTAGACAACCCCTGCGTCTGCTTTCAGAGCCGAGTGTCTGTGGCAGGCAGCGCAGGGCGCCGCCTAACCGGACTGGTGATGCAGCGGCTGTGGTTCCTGGTGGCAGGAGTAACATCTGTCAAGGAAAATCAAGAAGGAAAGCTGTGCTGCCTGAAATCTGCCCTGTCACCCTGAAAGTCTAAACAAATTAAGGTTATTATTTGAGATCAACTGTCTAGATCCACTCAGATCCCTGAAGATGGATGTTGGAGAGAGAAGAGCTTAGCACCTGGGAGGGATGGTGTTAGTATTTGCGTGTGGGCGGTGGTAATGGGCATAAATGCTAACCTCCCTGTGCCAGAGGCTTATGCGGGTCCTCCTATTTAATCTTCCAAATGCCATCGGTGAGGTACGTAGTGATATCATTTCCTTATGATGAGGAAATGAGGTAGAAGAGTCTTCACATAGAGGAGAGTTGGCTCGCTGGTGAACCCACTGGTAATTCCTGGTCCCTCCCTTCGGCTTCCTCCTACTCAGAGCCTTTCATGACTCACCCTCCCTCCTTATGTATGATGTTCCTGGTATTGATACCATGATAGGTGTTCCTGGACGTGACGGTGGCTTGTCATGGCCGGAGGTTGCACAACTTGCCCCCATGACAGTTGCGCCTTAGCTGGCCCCGTGGACGAGCTGCCACTCACAGGGCTTGGTGGTCTATGAAGCCTTGTGTCGTGGCTTGGGTGTTTGCCCAGTGGCTTTGATCTGAGGACCAGACATCAGTGTAGTCATCTTACTGTGGGCTGGTAGCTGCTGCCATTCTTCAGCTGTCAATGTGGAAAACAGATAGAAGGTGGAGAGGACTGCCTGACGGTCTGCCGGAAGTGTGTATCTGGATGCCATGTGTCACTCGCTGGCTCAGAGGTTCCGATGTGGATCATCCTTGCCCCCGGCTGCCTATAGAGGGCTCGGCTTTAATGCCTTCAGTGAGAGGGAAAGGAACTCACATTCGAGTTACTAACATTTGAGTTATATTGATGAACTTTTTGTATTGTTTATTTTTTTATTTATATTTCTTGATGCCTATGTTTCACATCTCTCTTACTGAATCCTCACGATGACCTTGTGAGCTTGCTGGATTTAACTCTGCTTTATAAGTGAGGAAGCAGATACTCAGCATTTCAGTAGCTTGTTCAGTGTTGCCGTGTCAAGCCCAGGCCTGCCTCACTCCCCAGCCGCCTCTCCAGGATTGCTTTTCTCAAACAAATAAAAACCCCTCCAGAGGTACCATAAGGAACATGGCACCCTAGGCTAGCTCAGACCTTACCACTTTGGTATTGATGTTTTGTTCATTCCACAGATGTGTTCTGGGCACCTATTTACAGACTATGCACTGATGGAGAGAAAAGATGAAGAAGACATGGTCTCTTTTTTTAAGGTCATTCTATTGGTTGGCATCTGCGCCCCTTCTAATTTCAGTGTGATCTAGTGTCTGGAAAGGCTGCAGGGTCACAGAGTACGTAGGATGGCGTGTTGGACAGGTGTTTTCCCGGGGGGAAAATAAGTGGTAGGGAATTCATAGCTGTAAACAAAACAAATGAGAAAACATGGCTTGTTCACTTAGACTGAATCTCGTAAGGAGTGCCTGGCAGAGAGAATAGTGAGAGAGAAAAGTGGAAAAGTAAAGAGGCTTTGTATTATAGGAAGTGGGGATCTATAGGCAGTTGTTCCTATTTTACAGATGCGGCTTAAAATGTTCATTTTGATTTTGCCTGGTAAGAATGCTCATTTTAGACAATTTGTAGAATGCAATAAAATAAGACACAAAAGCCCCATATAGTTATATCCAGTGAGAACCACTATTAATATGTTTATATACATTTTATGTATCCTGTGTTGTTTTATTATTTAAAAATATTTTTGCATGTTACTAAAAGTTATTAATAATTTTCTTAGTTGCTATAAAATATTCCACACACTACTTTTACTTAGCCATTCGCTATGGTTGGATAAAGTCCATTGCCAGTTTTATTTGCTGTTACAGAATAATAGGTTAGAAATACTTTTCTCTGTACCTAAAGTTTTTGTTGTATTTAGAGTTCTTTTCATAGGATAGATTACTAGAATGGATATCCGGGTGAGAGTATTAACATTTTAAAATTTCTGGGGCCTTTTAAATGATGTGTACTAATTGATAACTGCACGAATTTGATGAGTTTTCCTCATAGTTAGTGAGTATTAAGTAATGATAAGAAATATTTTTAATATTATTTCTTAAAAATTTTATCTATTTAGAGACAGACAGAGAGAGCGCTGAAGGGGCAGAGAGAGAGAGAGAGAGAGAGAGAGAATCACATGCAGTGCGGAGCTCCATGCAAGGCTCAAACTCAAGAACCATGAGATCATGACCTGGGCAGAAATCTGAAGTCAGATGGTTAGTCAGCTGAGCCACCCAGGCACCCAATGATAAGAACTTTTTAAAACTTATTGTTTGCCAATTTGAGAGGTAAAAAACTGTGTCTTTATTTTAATTTGTATTACTTTATTAACAAGGCATTTTTTTTAAACAAGGCATTTTTAAAAAAAATCTGAATTGTATTTCCTTTGTTGTTTTCAACTACCTGAATGGTCTGTTCATGCTCCTTATGGAATAATAATAATAGCAAGAAACCCTTTTATGGCAATATCGATAAGCCACTGCCTGAAGCACTTCAGATGTTAACTATTTTTTTTTAATCATACAGTTCTGTGAAACAGACATTTCTATCATTTCCATTTCACAGATGAGGAAATGAAGGCACAGAGAGGCCAGGTAACTTGCTCAAGGTTGTACATTCAGTAACTGATACAGCGTGAACTTGAAACTTAGGGAATCCAGCTCTGAAGGCTAGGCTCTTAATGCTGAACTGTGCTTTGATCTAAACAGTGCTTGTGATCCTGTAGGTCATGGACTTCCTCACTAACATCTGTACATAGACCACCACCTCTGACCAGACTGCTTTTTACACCTGTTTTAGTGCTATTTATGGAAATAACCGCTGCACTGATTGAACCAATCGTGTATGCTTTGCCCTACACAATGGATCAAGAGGATGGAGACCAGTGGTTATGTAGCATTCACATAAGAATCTGTACACATATACCTCTATTCAAGTAAATTTCTGTTTTGGAATGAATGCAAGGTGGGTGGGGGTAGCTTATTATCTGTTTAAGAGAACAACTCACATTTTATGAAAGGATTTCTCTTAAATAAGAAGTAGGAAATATATTTTTGTATCACACAGACCTGGGTTCAAATCCATGCCAGGTAGGATTGGCTAGTGTTGTTCCTCTGTTTGTGTCGTAAGGATTAAATAGGATAATGTTGGGACGCCTGGGTGGCTCAGTCAGTTAAGCGTCATGTGGCTCAGGTCATGATTTTCCGGTTCGGTTTGTGAGTTTGAGCCCCTGCATTGGGCTCTCTACTGTCAGCACAGAGCCCACTTTGGATCCTTTGTCTCCCTCTCTGTCTGCACCTACCCAGCTCATTCTCTTTCTCTCTCTCTCTCAAAATAAGTAAATAGACTTAAATAGGATAATGTTTGACTCTTAAGTACAGAAAACAAACTGGTAGTTGCCAGAGAAGAGGGAAGGAAGTGGGGAGATGGGTGAAATAGATAAAGGGGATTAAAACTAGACTGAGCAATGTACAGACTTGTTGAATAATTATATTTTACACTTGAATATAATACTGTATCTTAATTTTAATTCAATAAAAATAAAAAATAAGATAATGTTTATATTGCATCTAACATAGTGTTTAATTAATGTCCTCTTCCCAATATACTTAGTGAAAAAAGTTAGATTTAGATTAAGCTTTTTATTTATTATTATTTTTAAATGTTTATTCTTGAGAGAGAGAGACAGAGACAGAGCGTGAGTGGGGGGAGGGGCAGAGAATGAGGGAGACACAGAATTGGAAGCAGGCTCCAGGCTCTGAGCTGTCAGCACAGCTGACACATCAGTGGGGCTCGAACCCACAAACTGTGAGATTGTGACCTGAGCCGAAGTCGGATGCTTAACCGACTGAGCCACGCAGGCGCCCCTACATAAGCACCCTGTAAAGCAGGATAAAACTCTCTTTAATTGCCAGATATACATTCTGGTCAATTGTTGAGTCTTTTCGTTCTTTGGACAAATATTGGAGGGCCTTCTTTTACACATAAATGATATGAGTTCTGTCTTTCATGGGCTCATTATCTATTGTGCATCACCAGTCATGGTCACCACAAGTAGAGGGCTCTTTGCGCCTCTGGGCCTTTGTTTTCTCATCTGTAAAGTGGGGATCTAATGAGGATGTATGTAAATGCCTAGCACTATTCTTCATAGTTAGTGCTATGAAGAAGCTGCTAACTCATGTAATATGCAGCCATTAAAAAACCAATTCATATGGAGTTTTTAATAGCATGGGGGAATTTTCTGTACTATAATGTTTAATGAAAAAAACAAAGAGTTGAAAATCGATTTTATAGAATGTTCTATCTTGCTTTTAAAAGTATAGGGAGGCTCCTGGGTGGCTCAGTTGGTTAAGCATCTGACTTCGGCTCAGGTCATGATCTCACGGTCCGTGAGTTCAAGCCCCACGTCGGGCTCTGTGCTGCCAGCTCAGAGCCTGGAGTCAGCTTCAGATTCTGTGTCTCCCTCTCTCTCTGACCCTCCCACTCTCTCTCTCTCTCTCAAAAATAAATAAACATTAAAACAATAAAAAATATAAAAGTATAGGAAAGGGACTAGGAGGAAATACACAAAATATGAATAACCCCTCAAATATTTTTGTGCCTCTATCTTGCCGGTGTAAAAGACACTAAAGAAATACAGGCGAATACAATCTGGTTCTTCATCAGGGAAAAGTTTTAGTAAGGGAGACATTCACAGGCCAGCGTAGGATGAAGTGAAAGAAGTCAAACCTGCTGCTTGGATTTCTGCATGAAGAATGGAGGACAGTGGTAGCATTGATTGAGAGAAGAGACAGGACTTAGATCAGGGAAGATGGTGAATTTGGTTTTGGACATGTTATGATTGTCCAATGTGGATTTATAAGCTAGTAGGTATAGAGGTCGGGATGGGTGGGAGATACAGATTTGGGAGGGATTGAACGACAGGTGAGGTGAAGAACACTCAGTGGAAAGTCTGATCTAAGGAGCCTTAGATCTTAACTGCATCTGGATGGTGAGATTCTGAATGTTTTTTTTTTTTTTTCTTACTTTATTTACTTATTTTTAAAAGTTCCTTTAGGGGCTCCTGGGAGGGTCAGTCGGTTGGGCGTCCGACTTTGGCTCAGGTCATGATCTCGTAGTTCGTGAGTTTGATCCCCGTGTCGGGCTCTGTGCTGACAGCTCAGAGCCTGGAGCCTGCTTCGGATTCTGTGTCTCCCTCTCTCTCTGCCCTCCCCTGCTCAAGCTCTGCCTCTCTTTCTCTCTCAAAAATAAATAAACATTAAAAAAAATTTTTTTTTCTAAAAATCCTATTATATGAATGTGTTTCCTACAATGTAACATAAGTATCTTAGGATTAGGTTTGGCCACATGTGACAGGAAACCCAAAATAACAGTGGCTTATACTAGACATAAGCTTTTTCTCCCTCACCTAAAGACGTCTAGATAGAGTTAGTCTGTCCAGGGCTTGCATGGTACTCCATGGTGTTGGATCCTATGTTGAGTCCACCCGTGTTCATGTTCCACAGTCCTCAGTAGTTGTCTTCCAGTTTATGTTCCAAGATGGGGACCCAAACTTTGGCCATCACTTGAAAGAAGAGCTGAAGGAGGGCATTGTCCTTTCCTGAAAGTTGCACTTGACATTTTGCTTACGTCTTATTGGCCAGATTTTAGTCACTTAGTCATATATATGTTGAAAGGAGACGGGGAAATGAAACCTTTATTTTGGGAGTCAAGTGCACAGTGAAAAACCAAGAGTCCAGTTAGTGATGCTAATAACATCTTGGCTTTGCCTACAGAATAGCTGAGGTAGGCTCAACTGAAGATTATTGTAATACTTTCCATACAAACTATGCATTTGTCTATTTATTTATTTATTTAATTTTTTTAAAATGTTATTTAAATGTTTATTTAATTTTAGTAGAGAGAGAGACAGCGTGAGCAGGGGAGGGTCAGAGAGAGAGGGAGTCACAGACTGAAACAGGCTCCAGGCTCTGAACTGGCAGTCAGCACAGAGCCCGACGCGGGGCTCGAACCCATGAACCGTGAGATCATGACCCAAGCGAAAGTCGGACGCTTAACCGACTAAGCCACCCAGGTGCCCCTGTCTATTTATTTTTTTTATTTTTTAAATGTTTCATTTATTTTTGAAGGAGAGAAAGCATGAGTGGGGGAAGGGTGGGGAGACAGGATCTGAAGCAGGCTCTGCGCTGATAGCAGGGAGCCTGATGTGGGGCTCGAACTCACAAATCATGAGATCATGACCTGAGCTGAAATCAGACACTCAACTGGCTGAGCCACCTAGGTGCCCCTTTCTCCTATTTAAATCATAAGTATAGAAGCACTATACTATGGTTATTATATGATGATAGTGAGCTGGTAAAAACTTTGCTGTCTTAGAAAGGCCAGTGACTGAACAATGACTGAACTAGAGGCTGAGTGAACTAACTTCATGGTTAACATTGAACCTTATCATAGGGAGTAGGAGGTAGTCCAGCCTTATCCATTGCAATATAGCATCAAGAGTTTCTGAGATTATTGAAAGATTATTAGAGATGTTGTAGGTCTGTAGATTAAGAAGTTCAGAAATATTTTGGTGGAGAACTACAATGTTCTCATTTATCTTTACGGTGGAGAAGTTGGTCTTAATTTATCTACAGTGGTAAACGAGACATAGATCATTCTCAGTTCAAATCAGGGTCTGGGAGTACAGGTCGTCAGCCAGGAAGATCCAAGTCGACTTCATGAGGTGACAGTAGCCCTCCACCCATGACTTGTAGTCAATCAACTCTCTTGGGATTCTGGAATTTTGGCACTTGGGGAAATTAGAGAGGGATGTTCTTCTTAGTATCAACTACCTAGTAGGGTTTAAAATTTAGAAATTAACAATGGTAATAAGCTGTACGGCTGTTCTTTCATCTGTAGGATCTAAAAGCTATTGATCACTGTTAATTAATATTCATACAACCCTTTGGCTGATGGTAAGGGTGGCTGATCTCCAGGTTTTTCAGATGAGACATCTGAGAGTTGACTGCAACTCTTCTTCAGAGAGAGCCTGTATCTCCCAAGGTTGTGCTGGCCAGTGGTTTTCTACATTAAAAACATTTCATTTCCTCTAGAATTGAAATAAGACACCAAGAGACCTAAAACAAATGGAATGCAGAAAGGGAATGTTTCTGCATGTTCTAGTATATGTACATTATGTGTGTATGTACATATGATACAAAATGTACGTACTAATTTTTTTTTAGAAGTTCCTCGTGTCCTTACCATTTCCTTTAGCAAGTTGTTTAAGGGAATTGCATTTTCTTCTGGCAGATAAAGAACAAGTTTTGAGTAATGGGGATAGATAACTGTGGGAAAAGGCACGCTTAGCCACAGACTGCTAATTAAAAGAAAAGTGAATAGGTTGCCCCCTTGAATTAAGCTTTGAATGGCTCTTAGTGCAACACACTGTGGACGGTTACTGTGAATAACTGATTTGTCAAAGGAGAAAATCCAGACTCTTAACCACTCTGTGGTCTTCCTAGATTTACACCATGCATAAGAACATAATGATGATAATAACTTGGATATTGAATACCCACCACATTCTGAGCCCTTTACATCTACTTGCTCATCTGATTTCCACTGCTACCACATGAGGTGTGATTACTGTATTTATCACCATTTTACAGGTGAGTGAATTGAGGCAGAGAGGTAACAGAACCCACCTATGGGCATGCATCTTGCCAGGCTGTGTGACTTCCGAGGAAATTCCCATGACTGTTGGGCCATACTGCTCATCACTAGAAAGCTGGATGAGGCTGTGGGGTCAGTCAGATGTTTACAAGAGAGTAGACCGGGGCGTGTTTGAAGGCAGAAGGGCTTGAATAGTCCTGGATATAAGACAGGGAGAGGATGTTGAAGGGATGTGGGGTCTCCTAACACCACTTGGAATTGGAATAGGTTGTGGGGCTCTGGTAAAGGTGTGCTTTAGCAGAGGTAGAACAATCCTTATCCATCTGAGGTTGCAGTGAAGTCCAAGAATAGAGAAGTGCAATGAAGAGGAGATGTGGGAGAGGAGGAGCTTGTACCTGATGACCTTGAGCTTTCAGAGGGTGTGTTGGAGCTGCTCCTGCAAGCTCAAGACAGCCATTGTTAAACAACTGAGGAATTTTGCAAGCAGGTTGATAGCTTAAAATCCACCGAAGTGGGATTATATATTATACCACAGAAATGCTACAAATTCAGAATGCCCCTCTCCCCTACCCACGCTGGTTTACGAGAACACCTTTGACTCTCTTCTCCATTTCACTCACATTTGAAAGCCTGCTGTGGTGCCAGCCTACCATGGGAAAGGAACTGTGCCAGGCACTGGGGCTGCAAAGACCAGCCCCTTGGGTGAGGAACATTATAGTGGAGAGAAAAGAGTACGAGACGGCAATCCTGCACTGGCTGTCAGACCTGGCTCGGGCCACTCCCTTAACCTTGGTTTACTTATCTGCAAAAGGAAATGGTAATACATATCCCAGAGCATTACTGCAGTGATTAACGAGAGAATGCAAAGCTCCTGGCACAGAGGTACTCAATAAATGAGTGCTCTACACATGGCAGACATGTAAACAGACAGTTTTAATGTAGCTTGATGTAAGAAATAAAGGAAAGACTCGTTCTGTGTTTGATCAAAGAAGGCATCACAGAGATCATGGTCCTCCAAGCAGGATTTCGAAGCTTTCAGGGTGGGTGTTTCATGGATGAAGTCTACCCTAGTCTTTGTCAGAAAGTCAATGCGGTTTTTGGAGTGTGTGTGTCCCTATAGCATGCTGCTTTTGCCTCTTCCTGGCTCCTACCTCACTGTATATCACTGAATTGTAAGACAGACAATGGATTTATATCCTAACTCCAACAAACCTGTTTTGTGACCTTTGGCAAGATTCGTAACTTGCTGAAATTTCAGTTTTTCATATGGTGTGATCTTTAGATGATTTCGGAGGATTAACCGAGAAATGTAGGGAAATGAACCAGACACTTAGCTGCCTCGTGAACCCTAAGGTGAATCCAACATATATTTATAATTTCATCTCCCCTTATGCTTCTGTGTCCCATGCAGAAGCCATTTCTTTCCTACAGCTGTGCCTTTATACATATTGCTCCCTCTGCCTAGAAAAAATTCTGTTCAAGAGATAGAAGAGCATTGTGGTAATTGCCAAGGACCGGGTGTTAGTCTCAGCTTTGCCGATTGTTAGCTAGGTGGCCACGGGCCAGGTAATTATCCTTCTGTACCTCAGGGTTTTTTGGCAAGCACTGAAACATTCTCAGCTATTTCTCCCATTCCCATTACTTTTACCTTCATTATTCCTCAGAGCCCTAGTTTTGTGAGGCCTTCCCTAATTTCCCCACATCATTATTTGCTATTCCTATTTGACATTGATGGACCACCATATTTTGAGCACCTACTATGTGCCAAGCATACTCCTAGGCATGTAACAGATGTTATTTCATTCAGACCACCCAAAGAGCTCTCATTTATTATCCCCGCTACCCTCTGGGATAGATCAAACTAAAAGGGCAAATTCATCTTTGTAGGAGGACTGAGAACCCCTGAGAGTTGCCATGTGAAGTCTTTTTTCCTTTCCTCTAAGATGGAATCTATAAATTAACTAGTATTATGTCCATTTTACAGATTGAGTCTTTCAAGAACTATTTATCGAGCAATTACTACGTGTGGGCCTTGTTTGTTGTTGTTGTTGTGCGGGCACTGTTTTAAGTGCTGAGAACACTGGTGAGCATCAATAATCCTGACCCTGCCTACATGTGGGTACTTGCATTTAAACAAATTAAACTTAAATAAAATAAAACCTTAAGAGTTGCAGTTGCACCAGTCACATTTCAAGTGCTCAATAGTCGCGTGTGGGTTGGACAGTGCTGAGGTAGAACATTTCCATCATCACAGAAAATTCTGTTGAACTCCGCTCTTCTAGGGGGACATTGAGCAAATGACCATCTATAACACTATCACTGCAGTTGTGATAAGTAGCAGGCGGAAAGCATGCATGGTAACACAGGAGCATCTCATGGGGGCAGTTGACCTGTGTGATAGCTTCCCCGGGGGAGACATGCTTGAACTCAGAGCTGATGAACGACTAGGAGTTAGCAAAGCCCTGTGGTTAGAGACTGGAGAAAGGCTAATGGCCAGGCTGTAGAGATGGAGGGCAGGTTTGGGTGAGATAAAGAGGTAGAAGGATGACAGAGAGTCTTGTAGAAAGAGGCGAAGGAAGCGGAGAGGCTGAGTAACTGGACAGTCTAGTCAATGCTGGAGCCTGGGTTGGACTGAAGTCGACGCTGCACAGTGGATGCATGTTCACAGGACTTTGCCTCTGTAATGACCTCCTCCCACTCCTTTCCTCTTTGAAAATTGCCAGTTTCCCTCTACTAGATTGGTTTTTCAGTATAAAAACATGCAATAATAATTTCCTTCTTCGATAAAACTAAACAAAACACCTTCCTTGATCCTATGCTGCTCTTCAGCTACTTTCCCACTTTTTTGTTTTTATACCAAAACTCCTTCAAAGAGCTTGGCGATCCTCACTACATGTCCTTTTTTCTGTTTCTGGTTGAATGTCCTCTAATTAGGCTTTCTTTCCTCCATCATTTTCATAAAAATCGGCCATGACTGACTTCCATGATTCAGTTTGTATCTTGTCGTATTTCTCATCTTGTTGCTCCTCTTCCTTTGGGGAGCACTTCTTCACTGGCCTCTGAGACGCCACGTTCTCTTGGTTTCTCTCCCATCTCCCTCCAGTTTCTTCTCAGGCTCCTCTGATGGCCTTTCTCCTCCTTTGTACTTTGCATTCCTGGACCATCTTCATTTCTTTATTTTTATTTCTTTATTTTTAATTTTTTTAATGTTTTCTTTCTTTCTTTCTTTTTTTTAATTTTTANCGAACCGCGAGATCATGACCTGAGCCCAAGTCGGACGCTTAACCAACTGAGCCACCCAGGCGCCCCAGTCTTCATTTCTTTAAATATATTAACTCTCTGGGTAAATTCATCTAGTCCCACCTGTGAAGGTTAATTTTATGATGCCCCATGGTTTGGCCAAACACCAGTGGAGACAGTTGCTGTGAAGATATTCTCTGATGTGATTAACGTTGAAAATAGTAGACTTTGAGTGAAGCAGATTATGCTTCATAATGTGAGTGGGCTTCATCTAATCAGTTGAAGTCCTTCAGGGAAGAGATTGAGGCCTCCTGAAGAGGAAGGAATTGAGGTTGCCTTCAGACTCAAGACTGCAACATTAGGGCCACTGGCCTTTCCAGCCCGTCCAGTAGGCTTAGGACTTGCCAGCCCCCACAGTCCCGAGAGACTGTTTGTTTCTCTCTGTCTCTCTGTCTCTCTACCTCCTATTGGTCCTGTTCCTCCGGAGAACTAATATATAAGGCATTAACTGTCTTTTATATTTGACTCCCAGATTCTTATTTCTTGCTCTGACTTCTCTGGTAAACTCCAGATTTGCATCCCAACCACCTACTGAGCATCTCCATTTGGATGACAACAGGTCTCTCAAACCACACTGGGGATCTGTCCCGATGTTTCCACTTGCCCCACTCCTTATCTTTCTTCCTCTTCCTTGAGTGTTCCCCTTCCACTCAACAGCGCCCCCCGTCTACCCGGTTGCCAAGGCTAAAAGTCTGGAGTCGTCATTGACTGTTCTCCTTCTTTGACCTTCCTTATTCCACCCATTGGCAAAATTTATGAGCCTTACCTCCACATATCTCTTCTCACCTCCTAATCCAAGCCTGCATCATCTCTAGTTTGGACCACAACAGCACCTCCCAGCTGGGCTGTGTTCCTCCTAAGTCCCTACCCACCTTAGCCTCTACCACACACGGCAGAGCAATCCTTCTAAGATACAAACTAGATGATTTCCATCTCCTCTCTTGTGACATTTTGGATTCTTATCACATTTAGAATAAAATCCAAAGTCCCATGGCCTTTGGATTCTGACCCCTGGCCACTCCTTTGGCTTCACTACCTACCACTCTCTTCCGTGTTCACTGAGCTTTAGACACACCGTTTATGTCGCAGATCTTTGGACAAGTCAAGCAGGCTTCCAGCTTAGGGCTTTAGTATTTCCTGTTTTCTTCTCTTCCTCCTTCTCCTCCTCCCCCTCCTCTTCTCTTCCTCGATCTCCTCCTCCTCTTTCTTTCTTTTTTAAAGATTCTTATTTTTAAATGCTCTCTACACCCAACTTTGGGGCTTGAATTTACAACCTGAGATTAAGAGTCCCATGTTCCACCCACTGAGCCATCTAGGCACCCCTAATACTTCCGGTTCCTCTGCTTAGAAAGATCCCTCCCCCCAACACCTCAAAAATCTTGCTCCCTCCTTTCACCTTGGTCTTAGCTTAAGTGCCATATTCTTAGATCTTTCCTGACCTCCCTACCCTAATTTCTTCTTCTTCAAGGTACAAAGAATTCATTTAAAGACGTTTGGTCCCCCTGTGAAGGGGAATAACAAAATAGGGAGGTAACTATGATGGTTGGGCACGTGGGATCACAGGAGGCTTTTTTAAAATGCAAAAACTACTGTGCGCATGGTGTTGGGAATTATCGGGTAGAGAACAAGAAACTGATGATGCCAGAGAGGGAGGCTAATTTCAGGAATGAAGTAATTAAGGATTGAGAAGGCAAGAAGAGATGAGAATCTGTACACAAGTGGAGAAGTCCACCTTCATTAAAATGGGGGTGAAGGCAGGGAATATGGCAGCTTGGTGGTTGGGAGGGAAATAGGACGGCGTTCTGTCTGACTGATTCTGTTTTCTTAGGAAGAAAGAAAGCTGGTCATGAGCTAGTGGCAAGGTGTAGGTATATTAGAGGTTTGACAAAAGAGGAAGGAGTATGAAATATTTACTCTGGAAACTAAGGAATACAAGAATACCAGAGATGCAAAGGACTGTTGGGTAGATTTGGGGACACATTTCAGTTTGCGGTCTTGACTTTAAAGTGAAGTCACTTTTAACTTCTGTTTTCCCCAGTGGTGTTTTGCTCTGTAAGTAGGATACATAGTACGTGGACAGCTGGGTTTAAAAGGATAGACCTTGCCAAGTCAGTACAATTGAGGAGTTTGGACTTTATTTTGAGGGTCCTGTAGCATTACAAGGTTTGAGTAGAGAAGAGTTGAGTGTCAGAAAGATTGTTTTAGCTCAATGTGGTGTGGAGTGTGTGAGAGAGAAACTTATTGTAGGAGGAACAATAGTTTGGTGCAATTAGCTTAGGGCCCTTGATCACACACCTGCATCGATTGTCTACAGTGTGCTTAGATGACGGTTCAGGAATGGAGAGGGTCTTTTCCAGCATTTTCTGAGTACTTACTATATGTAGCAGATTCTGGGAAGACAAGATAGATCAAACAAGGGTTTGCCTTCCCAAAGCCCTCTTGGGCTTACATGATTTATAATGATTTTTAGGTATTTGGGATCTTAGAATAGGGACAGAGCTATCAACACTGGGTGGGAATCAGGGAAGCCCTCCCAGAGGAGATGACATTTCAGATGAGCTTTGAAGGGATAGGCTGTAGGGAGGGCAGATTATTTTAGGCAGGGGAATAACATGAGCTCAGTCAAGAGATGTAAGACCTATGTCTGCAACAAGTGCTGCATGATGAGAAATGGGAGGAGATGAGGCACTTCTTCTACTACCCGGAAGCTAGATATAACTAAGCAGGTGTACCTGGGAGTGACAAGGGTGAGGCATCTGGCCCCTTAACTGCAGCAAGTTCTGAAAGAAAAGTGAAGGTTTTTTAAAATGGCGATTTGTTTAACTTAAAACAACAACAACAAACAACTACATGGAGCTACTCTAGGTATTTGTGCTATAATTTGCTCCCTTAAGAACAACGTGAAGTTAGGGGCACCTGGGTGGCTCAGTCGGCTAAGCGTCTGGCTCAGCTCAGGCCATGATCTCACAGTTCATGGGTTCAAGCCCGGCGGCGGGCTCTGTGCTGACAGCTAGCTCAGAGACTGAAGCCTGTCTTCAGATTCTGTGTCTCCCTCTCTCTCTGACCCTCCTCTGCTCACGCTGTCTCTCTCTCTCTCAGAAATAAATAGAACATTAAAAAAAAGACCATGGGGGAGAAGAAGGGGAAAAATAGTGGGGGAGAGGGAGGGAGGCAAACCATGAGAGACTCTTGAATGCCGAGAACAAACTGAGGGCAGGTGGGGGTGGGAGGGAGGGGAAGGGGGGTGATGGGCATGGAGGAGGGCACTTGTGGGGATGAGCACTGGGTGTTGTATGGAAACCAACTTGACAATAAACTATTTTAAAAAATAAAATAAATAAACATTAAAAAAAGAACAATGTGAAGTTAAAATGCCTTATCTAGCCTTTTCTGGTATGCTGTTAGAAGATACTAACTGCAGCTACTCTGACCTGTCATATAAGGCTCATAAAAATCAATCCTTATCACTTGGCTTTTATGACATTACTTCAAGTTATATGATTTTAAAGTCCATCTCCATCCATACCTTTGAAAGAAGCGGGAGGTTCTAAACATCATAGGCATGAGGGGTTTATGAGCCTGATTCATGGGACACTACCGAGCTTAGGCATATAAACAGTTAAGAGAGGTAGGCACAGCAGCCAGGAGGAGATTTCTACCTTGGACTCCTGGCTTCCTTCCCTCTCCTTTGCTCCTTAAATCACACTGTTTCCGGAACACCTGGGCTAGACCCATTCTCTGCTCTAAGGACCCCAGAACGGGTGAGACGCACCTAGGCAAACAACTACCGTGCGAGGAGAGTGTGTCTTCGTGTGTGTCGTGTGTGTGTGTTTGCACAAGTGCATGTGTGTTTACCAAGCCTCTAACTGTGCCTTGGAATGAGCTCCAAGGAGCAAACTGTGGTTGCCTGGCACTTCTGAGAAGGGGCGGTTTCTCGCAGTCTTCCGTAACCAGCAACCCTTTCCCCTGAGTGTGCTTCTGAGGCCAATATCCGAAGAGCTGGGAGAGACATTCATTCATTCCTTTCTTTATTCAGCAAATATTCCTGGTTCCTTACACATCCAAGGTGCTGAGTAAGAATATGAGTAAGAGCAGGAAGGATGAGAGAGCGTGGCTCACTTGGGCAGCAGCAGGTGGCTCGGCATGACGAGTTAAATACACTGTTTTCCCTAAAACAAACGTGACAACTCACAACCTGAGTGGGTTAAGGAGGAAGGGTGTAAGGGGAAGTTATGTGTTGGTGAGAATTTGTCACTTTTCAGCATCAGTCAGGATGGAAGAGATGTTTCTTTGAAAAGCCTGACAGTTGCCTTCAGAGAACTGCCAGACTGACAAGTCCATTACCTTAGGGCAAAGGGTCCCAGCGCTTTGCCGTTCACTAGAATCACCCAAGGAGTTGAAACAAAAAACCAAAAACCTTCAGATGCCCGGGTCGCACCCAACCCCCCTTCCCTCAATGTCTGGGGGTGGGGGCGAGGCGTCAGTATTTTTAAAGATCCTCTCGAGATTACAGCGGGCAGCCGAGTTCCGGAGTCACTGCCTCAGGGCACAGCCTAGTGTTTCATTAAAACACACTCCTCTTTGCGTTCTGGTTCCAAACATTCCTTACGTTGTTTTTGCTCTTTCCTCGGGTTGGGGGCGCTCTGAGCAGGAAGAGGATGTGGTGTCACCCAATTAGGAGGTCTCACTCTGCTAAGCCCGTTGGCGTAGTCGCCAGGGCTGCACCGGAGTGGATTTCTGCTTTGTCATTCTGACTCTGGCGGCTGGGCCGCCTGCTCCGAGCAGGGCGTGGCTTGTCGTGGCGGCGGGGA
>NW_027527827.1:45267-46478 GCF_008692635.1 Crocuta crocuta | reverse complement strand
GGGAGGGCTCCGAGCCTCTGGGCCGTGGGGCTGGGGACGTGGGCAGCCGCCTGTCGGGTGCACTTCGAATCCCGGAAAAGGATGTTTTAAGGTGTGTCTGAGCAGGGGTGAAGCTTGGTGTATGGCGGTGCTCTTGCGGGCCGCGTTCGTTGTGTCGCGTGGGTTCGGTGGAAGCCGAGCCTGGGGTAGGGGGCCGGCCGATGGTTTCCTTCCGCCTCGCTCCCTCTGTAGAGACAGTGTGCAGAAATGTGAGAGAATGGGTGTTTGGATCGTTTCCCACTGTACGAGTGTCGGAACGCCGAGGGTGAGGTGGCGAACGGACGGACAGATCCGCCGCAGCGCTAAGGGAGCATAACAATGTAAGGATGTCCCTTTACACGTTTTCGCACCATTGAATCCCCGGAAACCCCGATTTGGCAAATCGTCCGTACCTCCCTATGGACAGTTCGGGGAAACCGAGAGACACACTCACGTGACTTGCCCCAGGCTCTTAAAGCGGGACCGCTGCGTGGGGATCGCAGCGCTCGTCTCGCTGTGTGGGGCAGTACAGGGTCACAAGCGTGCACTGCACTGCCTGGGTTCGAACCCTGGCCCTGCTGGGCCCACCTAGCTGCCCCGCTCCGGCTCTGCCTGTGTGGGAGACGCGCCGGACGGGACCTACCGGCCAAGAGTCGTTGTTAAGACTGAGTGTTGGTAACGAGCGAAGCATCGCAGAAGTGCCAGCTGCCATTCTTGTCGTCTAGCAGTCGCGCTTCTGACGTTGGTGTGACTTTTGTCTCCTGAATGGGCCGGATGATGGTAGAGTAACTGGAGTCTATTTTTAATCCTCTCTTTGACTCACTCCCTACCTGAGTTCACTCGTTTGTAAAATTGGGCCATTAGCTCCCGGTCTGTCAAAGCAGGGTGTTGCTGTACGGCTTCACGGTTTTGAAATAAAAGAAAGCACCCTAAGAGGGCACAGTGCACCTAATTTTGCCTCGTGGTTTCAAATTTCAAAGAAACGTGGGAAGCTGGCTCTTGGCATTCTTCATAAAGGCCGAGTTCAAAGGCGGATTAAATTGGGAGGCGTTTTATAGAAGCGGAGATGACGGTCTAAAGCCTCCTTCGCGAGGCTTCTGTGCATTGGGGATTTACCGGGATTCGGGGCGTCTGGGCCGGCGAGGCCGCCGGGGTTCGAGCGCGGCGGGACCGCCGGCGGCGGGACCTCCGGG
>NW_027527827.1:0-45036 GCF_008692635.1 Crocuta crocuta | reverse complement strand
GCACTTCCGGCGGCGGCGGCGAGGCTGACCCGCGCCCCCCTCTGCTTCTGTGCCGCAGAGGACGCCGGGGGCCTGGAGAGAGCGCTCTCGGAGCTGACCTCGGAGACCGACGTGCCGGTGGTGTTTGTGCAGCGGNCCCCGCCTGCCCCGGGAGGCGGCCCCCGGAGCCCCCCCCACCCCCGTGCTCGCGGCCCGCCTTTCAGGCCGGGGGTGGATGTGAACGAAGCTCCCAACGGAGCGCGTCCTTAAAAGCGACAAAGCAGCACCAGGGGGCCGGCTCACGTGTTGCTGCAAGTGGCCGAGACGGCGGGTAAATTCGGAGCTGGGCGGCTTGCGAGGGAATGTGTAACTTCTCATCCTCAAAAATACGCGTTCAGAACATCTTTCCCTTCCCGGCTTCCCCTTCCTTCGCGCCTCCGAATCAGTCTAAATAACTTCAAAGGATTTTAGCAGCAGTGTAAACTGCTGAAAAGTGAGTTGTTTGTAGAAGTCCTGAGCAAAGCGGATCAGGAAATGCATTATCTTTGTCGGTCCCTATCTTCTTTCTCTTAATTCTCTAGGGGGGACACCCAGAAGCCCCAGGCTCTGGGGAGAGTAACCTGTAAGCTCCTGGAGTGAGTTCATTTCCTTTCTGCTGTCGCTTTTCTAGCCCAGAGTTAACAATTGGGTGGCGGGAAAGGGAGAAAGAAACGTTTACTCTGACGGGTGGCAGGCGCGGCGTCAGCCCTCGCTTAGGACCCCGCACTGTGGGGCGGAAGGGTCATGGCTAACGTACTGGCAAAATGCTTGGAGGCCCGGTGCCCTGTTGGAGACAGCGTGGGTGACGTTATACATCAAGTGTGGTTGGTTACCAGGTTAGAAAGCCTCAGGCTCAGCACCTTGATAACAGCTGCTTTGAGTTTTGCTGATTGTCTTTCTGTCCTTGTCTGTCTGTATCCGTGTAATTCTTAGGAAATGGAACTCACACTTGAACGTCGCCTTCTTGGAAGGAAATCTGAGGCCTCAGGTTAAAAGTAAAAAATCTACCTAGGTGTGTGCATATTTAGGAAGACAGTTAATTTGCATTTTTATTTACTACCTTTTCTTCTAAAAAAAACCTTGTTTACCATTTTTGAAGAATGGGTGATGAAATAGGAAGTACAGATAGACTTCAAAGACAAATGGAAAATAATGAAAGGATAAAAAGGCTTAAAAAATTTTTTTAAATGTTTTATTTATTTCTGAGAGAGGGAAAGAGACAGCATGAGCAGGGGAGGGTCAGAGAGAGAGAGAGAGGGAGATACAGAATCCGAAACAGGCTCCAGGCTCTGAGCTGGCTGTCAGCACAGAGCCCGATGTGGGGCTTGAACCCACGAACCGTGAGATCATAACCTGAGCTGAAGTCGACGTCAACCAACTGAGCCACCCAGGCGCCCCATAAAGGCTTTTAGCTCGATTGAAAGTATAGTGTATTAGTCAACTTCAGTTTGCCAGTAAAATGAGACAAAAGTTCTATTAATATTACTTTCTGTCTGGATTGTTCTGTTTTCTCCACCTGTGTCATATATTTGCACTTAAAAAGTTATATGGCGTTTGACCTTTATATAAATTCTGCAGATGGTTCTGGTTTTAGTATCATTGGGAGTTAAAATGTTCCACTGTTCTTACAAGCTTTGAACCCACTTTATTGATATGATCTGATGTTTTCAATCCATTGATCACAGTTAATTTCAGACATTTAGTGAGGTGCAGTGCCAAGATTGAAAAGTATACCACCAAGTCATAATTAAAATAAAAAATATTATTTAGCACACCTTTTAAGGTAAGCTCGCCACTCTACTTTGTATCATTATTTTTGGTTTCTAATGAGTGCTAACACACAACAAAGTAAGGGCCACTGGTTTCAAATGGTTGTGAATTTCTAGCCAGCTGTTGTCCCAGTTTGGGGCTAAGTGGTAGGTTCTGAAAATCTTTAGGGAGCATTGGGTTTGAGTGGAGAAGAGCATTTATTTAGTGGAGGATTGGATTTATGGAATTAGTGTTATAATTCTAAAGTTCACACCTTAAAAAATTGGTTAAGATTTTATACTTTAATTGCAAGTAGGGGAGAGGGAGCTCTTTAAAATGCCTGCTTTTCTTTTCTCCCCTTGTTTCTTCCTTTGTCTCCCTTTCCCCTCGGTAAACACAGCAGCAGCAGCAGCACAAAACCTACCTTGTGCCCACAGTGCACTAGGGAAGGCAAGGAGTGAGAAGCCGCTGGAAGGAACTGCTAAGTCTAGCTGACTCCCTACCGGATGATGAAAGCGTTAAGGAAGTGTGTTGCAGGAAACTAGTCTCTGGGCCACCTGCACCGAATCCCCTGGAGTGCTTGTTAAATGCGCATGCCTGGGCTTTACCTGAGGTCTTCTTAAGGGAGCCTTCTGGAAGGGGCTGGGATCTGCCTTTTAATTGATTTGAAGCAAGTCCCCTCAAGTAATTCTTAGGCTAAATCTCACATTTGAGACTTACTTTAACGTAGGAGGTAGTTTGGTCAGGATGGGTTGCTAAATAATTAGAATTGGGGAAAACCAAACAAAGTACTATTTTTTTTTCAAGGCTTATTCATTTATGTATTTATTTTGAGAGAGAGCAAGTGTGCATGCGAGAGCATGAGCAGGGGAGGGGCAGAGAGAAGGAGAGAGAAACTCAAGCAGGCTCCGCACCGGCAGCACAGAGCCTGTCGCAGGACTCGAATCCATAATCCATGAGATCATGATCTGAGCCAAAATCAGAGTCTGACTCCACCTAACCAATTGAGACACCCAGGTGCCCCCAAAGTACTACTTTTTAATACCCAAAGGATATTCGTTGGAAGATGGCAAATGGTAACTCAACAGGCCAGTAACACTTCACACCTGAATAGAAAAATAGAGGCCAGTGCTGTCAGTGGCCAGGGCTAGAATGTGCAGGTGTGACATTGGAACTAGGGGGCCTACTAAATTCTAAGAACAATGAATAGAATTCCTGTGCTCAAAGACATCTGGCTTTCATAAACATTTCAGTTCCTTTTTTTCTTCCTTTTTCTTTTAATGTTTATTTAAAAATTTTTAGAAATGTTTGTTTATTTTTGAGAGAGAAAGACACACACACACAGAGACAGAGACAGAGCATGGGCAGGGGAGGGGCAGAGAGAGAGGGAAGCACAGAATCTGAAGCAGGTCCCAGGCTCCAAGCTGTCAGTGTAGAGCTCAATGCCTCCCGGCTCAAACCCAGAAACTGTGAGGTCATGACCTGAGCTGAAGTCTGATGCTTAACTGGCTGAGCCCCCCAGGCGCCCTAATGTTTGTTTTTTTTGAGCGAGAGAAAGGGAGACAGAGGAGGGAGGCAGCCCCTGCACTGACAGCAGAGAGCCCGATGCTGGTCATGCCAGCTAAACCCACTGAACCGTGAGATCATGACCTGAGCTGAAGTCGGACACTTAGCCAAATGAGCCACCCAGGCGCCCCATAAAATTTTAGTTCCTAAGGGCAAGATTGCAAGTATACTTACAGGGAGCCTTTCTTGTATGTGAGTCAGTGTCTGCAGGATCCCAGAGATTTGAAACCACTTGTATAAATGCTTGGTGGTGGTATTGAGAGGAAGAGCAAAGTGCATGAAAAAGTGTTTATGGGGATACTGAGTGCAGGACAGAATTAAGGCGAGTAGGTTGAGATCATAGTCTTGGGGAGAGAAGACTGACACTGGCAACACGAGACTTCATTTCTTCAGGGTCCAGGTAGGAGAGAAGCCAGACATACGGCAGTGCCCGGGTACCAGGTGAGTTACGGAGGCAGTCGTAGGAGGGGCTCAGGTGCGATCCTGTCGAGCCGAGACTCGGCCCCGCGGTCCCGGCTGTGCGGGTAGACACTCAAGGAAAGTCAGGTTTCCTCCCTTCAAGCCCAACTTCTAAAGTTACCAGAAACCAGATTCTTAATAGACATCAGGAACTGAGTGGTAATTTAATAATTCCCCAACCTTCCCTCTTCTTTCTTAATACTCTGTCAAAATGGGCAGAGAACTTTCTTTTGATTCTTTCCTCTGCTCTGATCCTTCTGGGGAGACGTAGCCTACCTGCTGTGGCCGAGTGGAGCTTGAGGCCCGAGGAGAGGTGGGAGAGACTGGAAGATTGGCTGATGCTAAGGACTAACAAGATTTAAGAGGCCTGGACTGTTAGGACCACAAATAAATTTATCTGGGCCTGATTTATATAGTCAACTGTTTACTAGTTGTGAGTCCACGTTGAGACCCCATCCCCTTTCCTTCTGCTTGAACTGACAGCACATACGTCTTCCTTGCTGTTCATTTTCCCTCCAAGCAGCGCTGCTGCTCTGGGGGTCCTGGCTTCGGACCGCCTCTGGCCTCTTCCGGCGACTCCCATGCCAGGGCCTGACTGCTTGCTTCTCCCATACGTGCCCACTGCCTGTCAGAGAGGCTTCTGCCCAGGCCTCCCACTTCGCTCTCCCTCCCCTTCCAGTCTGTGTGCGGTTGTAGTCACCTCTGATTGCTTCTTCATGCCCCTGGGTCCGCATCCAGGGTAAAGGGCACACTCCTTAGCTTGGCCTTCTGTGTCCTCCCAGGCCTGGCCCCCACCTGCCTCTCTGGTTAGCTCTGGCTCGCTTCCCTTACCTACCTGCAGTGGGGCTAGCACTGCAGCGGGAGCCCCTAAAATGTCTCTCCGCTGTTCATTTCCGTTTCCGATTTATCTTCCTGTGCTGAGGCATTTTTCCAACTGGCCCCCTGTGTTAGAGTACAAGGCCAGATTTGCCCATTTTTTCCCTCGGTGCTCCCACAGCACCCCCACGAATTCTTATCTCTGGAAAAGGAAGAATCCTGCCAATTATAATTGTTTGGCTTACGTATCAACAGTGGAGTTAGTCTTCTTGGTGCCTAGGATCCCAGGGCTATATTAGAGTTCAAAAAATATTTAAACGAACACGCCTGTTAATGATAATAGCTACCTTTTATTGGATGTCTGCTCTGAATGCCGTAATGCCTCACTGATTAAATTCTCACAGTGGTCCTCTGCAGAAGGTGGTTTTATCCGGGTTTCCAGATGAGAAAAAGGGGGCCCTGGGAATTTAAGGAACCTGCCGGGATTACATAGCTAGGGAAAGTGGCAGAACCAGGAATGGAATCCAGGCCTGTCTGTGAAGTTCACTGTGTGGTGCTCCTACTTCCTGGCACTTGGCTTTGTGTTACAGCTACTGGGATACGTGCCTGAGCTCCCCAGTGTGACTGTGTGCTCATGATTCTGAGCTGAGCCCATGCAAATCTTGGTATTTCTAGCGTAGCTCTGGCAAATAGGCATTCATTCATTAAATGTTTGTGGAGTGGAGCTGCATTCCTCTGTGCCTACTAAGTGCATGCTCCTCTAGGACAAAAGTGATTTATTTTTGTACCTTCTGTGTGTGTGTGTGTGTGTGTGTGTGTTTTAACGCCTAGTATGCATTCAGTAAATAATTTGTTGAATGAATGGGTGATGGTAGGGGCCAGAGGAGACTCACTTCAAGTGAAGTATTTAGTCACAGGGTGTCTGTTGGCAGTGACTGTGTCTATCTGAGATCAAGCCCTAGCTATCCTGGAGAGAGTCTAGGCAGCGTATAAACGGTTGAAGAGCTGGGGCTTGAAGGAGGCCGGACTCCTAGCGAGGCACTGGAAGATAGGAAAACACTGAAGGAAAGAAGAAAGGAAATATGGGGCCATATTGAGCTGTTGGCAGCGACTCCTGAACGAGGGAAAAAGAGGGAGGAGAAGAGCTGAATTGTCTTGGAGGCCAGGCTGTGTGCTGTGGTTGCCTGAACTCGTCTTACTGAATGAAGGCAGACCTCGGTGATTTCTTCAAAGCACTAGCTCACTTGTGCTGTCTCTTACCAGTATAACTGAACGTATGTATTGGTGTTCTTTTTAAGCTGCATTTATATACTTATTATGAGTAATTGGACCTTAGAGTAAAAACTTGCTATTTAGTGATTTCAGGATTCACAAGTATAGAAATCTCATTCTTTAAAAGATTAAAGAAAATTGTTAGACTTGAGATTTTTGCTTTGTAGCAACATTTAACACTTGTGCTCTAAAGGCAGAGTTAAAAAGACAATATAATGCAAGTATGGCTTTTTTTAAAAGTTTATTTATTTATGTAATTCATCTCTACACCCAGTGTGGGGCTGGAACTCATGACGCCGAGATGAGGAGTCACATGCTTTCCCGACTGAGCCAGCCAGGCACCCCACAAGTCTGTCTTTCTGAGGATGATCTAAGTTACATGTTACCAAGGTTCTTAAGGACAGGAATCCAGCATAGAATTCAGCACTGGAAATCACTTCTTAATAATATGATGCTTGTCTGATGTGTTCTGTTGCTCTGAGCAAGTTGTGTGGGCTATTATCTCCTGAGAAATCCCTGTAAATGGTATTAGTAATACTTTATAAGTAGTTTGGGAGAATTATTTTTCTAGACCATTTTGAAATTCTTAGATGAAAGGCTCTGTATGGAGCAAATTGGTGTCAGCCTGTTTTCCTTCCTCTGAGACAGGAGAAGATAGGCACCTTGGGGTGGGAAGCTTGGCTTATCTTTTGGAGTTCCTATATAAATTGCTTTCACTGGATTTGAAAAGGATATCAGAAGCTCCCAGGAATATGGTTAACTATAAAAGGAAACATTTTTGGATTTGGAACTTGGAATTAATTATGTGTTTTTATCTAAGATTTAACATAGATTTAAATAGTTGGCCAGACTTGAGGAAGAAAATATGGCCCTTTGATGACACTGGGGGCCACCTTTGTTTTTCTCTTGCTTTTAACTTTTGGAGAAGAGTTAAAGCTGGCTTTCTGAAAAGCAGTCAACTTTTCTCAGTGTGTTGGATCCATTTTTTCCCACTAATTTGTGAAATTAATCTTTTGCTGCCAAATAACTTGCAGTAGGGGCTGGAACAAAGTTTTCATCTACATTAATTTATACATTCAAATATGCATACTCCAGTGTATCCATCCATGTGAACACAGCTTTGCTTGGAAGATTTAAAACCAGATTCTTGCTTTAGAGAAGTTCAGTCTAATAGAGCAGGATAATATATGTGGATGAGTAACTATAATGCTTGGTGTTTTTGAAAAATGTGCATTTCACCCCCTGAATTATAACTATACTTAAAATAATGGTGAAGAGTAGGTTTTACTGTTCACACATTTGGAAGAAACTTACTATTAAAGACAAGGAAAAATGAACAAGTCTAGATGCATTGGAAGGAAGGTAAGGCTGATTTACCTTCTGGGGCCTTGAAACTTAAATGTACACTGTGGTGTTTGTCTCCCCCAACTCCCAATTAAAGGGGCACCTCTTGAAGTGAAAAGGTTTTGCTCTGGGTTGAGAGTGCACTTTTTTTGTTCTCTTTAAAAACAAAATGTATTCCTTATTGTTACATCTACTTTGCTGCTTATGAGACTGATGAGCCAAGCCCTTTCTCCCCACCATGAGGGGATTCCCAGTGAACTAGGAGGTGAATTTTCCAAGGTCAGCACTCCATTTCCACCATTAGCTTCCATGTTCTTGCAACAGATCGTGTTTAAAGTCTGTATAGCTTTGCTTACCTTTTAGGGTTCAGATTTGCTCTCCATTCAGTCTGTGGTCTTTAGCTTTTGGCAAGCTTCCAAATAAACCTCTCTTTTGTAGAGACTACCATTTTAATCTTCCACCCTTGGGTGGTGGAGAACCAAAGGTCACTTGACTATTGCCCCACCAGCCACCACCTTCGCTCATGTGCTAGTGGACACTCTCTTGCCTCGTGACTGCATCTGCCCTAGGTTGGAAGGGGCTGGGTTTTGAGGGCCCGCGAAGGTAATTAATCCAATAAACATTTGTATGATGAAGAATGAATTCCAAACAGCCTTGTAAGTGAACTCTGAGAGTTCTGCCTATTTGTAGCAGAGGTTCAGCAACTCACAGTGCTTGGCTTTATGGGGAGTTTGCAACACAGCCAGATTTAGTGCTCAAGAAACCCAAACCCCAAGGACCCTACCTTTTAATCAGATTAAGAACGAAATACAGGCTGACCTAACTGCAGTACGTGACCGCTTATGTTTTAAAGTGCAGGACCTTTCGCCTTCCCCTCCCCCATTTTGCCATGATTGTCTAGGTAGGTCTTTGAAAGCTAGATGGCATGGTCAGTAATTGCTAAAAGAATCGCTCTCTGTTGAGCCGCGGATATTACTGCAGTGTGTCTCGGGGGCCCATTATTGCACGCGTTCGGTAGCGAACGCGCAATTCTGGGCTCCGCGGGGCCGGCCGCAGGCAGCCAGCGCGAGCTGGGGGCGGGGCCTCGGGCTACGGCCAGTGCGCATGGGCGCTGTCCTCTGCTCCCGCGGACCCCCTTCAATTTCCGCCGTGGTCGGAAACGTAGCGAACGCTGTTAGCTGTGTGTCAGCTGAGCGCTCCGGTCTCCGCAATGTCTGGGGAAGAAGACACCTTGAGGGGAGGCGTAGAGGAAGGAGAGGAGCCCGCGGGAACCGTCGCTGGTCGGGCGTTCTCGGCGAAGCGGCCGGTGGACGAGGAAGAGCCGATGAAGGAAGTGGCGGCGGGCGCTAACGGCTGCTCTGACGACCTTAGCTGCTGGGAGGCCAACATAGACCCATACCTCCTGGGGCTTGCGGATGATGAGGAGAAATGCCGGAAGATCCGCAGGCAGTACCGGCAGCTCATCTACAGCGTCCAGCAGAACCGTGAGGACTTCGTGAACACGGCGAGCGTGAGCGACTCGTTGACCGAGGCCCTTGAGGAAGCCAACATGCTGTTTGATGGAGTGAGCCGAACCAGAGAGGCCGCGCTGGATGCCCAGTTTCTGGTTTTGGCTTCTGATTTGGGTAAAGAAAAAGCAAAGCAACTAAACTGTGATATGAGCTTTTTTAATCAAGTAGCGTTTTGTGACTTTCTGTTTATCTTTGTGGGCCTGAACTGGGTGGAAGTTGATGAACGCGATGAATTCAGCGCCTGTGATGATAACATAGCTCTCTCCTTCTGGGAGACGGTACAGAAGGAAGCGACATCCTGGATATTGCGAGCTGAAACATTCCACTTTATTTTTGGTTCGTTCGGGTGTAAGCCTTCTGCACCAAAACCCCGACTTGAACACCAGAAGAAAACTCACAAGATGGAAGAAAATGGGGCAATGCCTCAAAAGCTGAGGAAGTTGGACCTGAGTAATAATCAAGAGGCAACAGAAAAAGAAGTAGAAAGAATCTTGGGATTGTTGCAAACTTACTTTCAAAAGTATCCTGATACTCCCGTGTCCTACTTTGAGTTTGTGATTGATCCAAACTCTTTTTCTCGTACTGTGGAGAATATATTTTATGTTTCTTTCATTATAAGGGATGGTTTTGCGAGAATAAGGCTTGACCAAGACAGGCTGCCGATATTAGAGCCGACTAATATTAACCAAGTGGGTGAGGGAAATGATCCCAGTTTTCCTGGCAGGAAACAAGGAGTTATATCTTTAAGTTTACAGGACTGGAAAAATATTGTGGCAACTTTTGAAATTTCAGAGGCTATGATCACAAACTCATACTAGGGGCTTTTGTTCTTAGTATAGGCTGTATTTTGTGGCGTTTCTAAAGTATTTCAAAATGGAGAGTAAAATCCAAGAAGAAGCACATATTGTATTTCATGTAAAGTAAAAAAGTATTTTTGAAACATCAGATGTTTTACTGTGCAGTGTATTTTTTTGGTAGTTTATGAAGTTGTCATGATCTTCTGTTCCTAAAAAATATTGGCGTGCTCACGGGAAAAAATTTTTTTTGAATGCCCTTTAAGAGTTTATCAATAAAAGTTCTGAATTTCGTAAGTTAAAAGGCATTTGATAATTTACCAAAACTCAATGTTATGATGTTCTGTGGTACTGCATTGCTTCCTTTGTTACAGGGAACCTAAGGAATCCCATATAAGTCTCTGACAAGGTTGGGGAAAGAGTGGGTGTTTAAAAAAAGAAGGTTGAGAAAGATGTTATACATAGGTCAGTGAATAAGCAATACTATTTAAAAAAATCTGGATGCCATGCTTCATTGCAAAGAGGACTGTATAAGATTGTGTGGGTATACATATTCTAAGCAGTTTCTCCTGTGATTAGACAAAACAGTCCCTACGGTAGATAGTTGAGGCATCAATTAAGTGTGTGCTGAAAGGTAAGTAGGGATTGGTCAGAGATAGCAAAGGTATTCTCCATCTGGAGGCCAAATAGAGGCCAACGGTTATAGTTTTTATCTACTTGGTTAATTTCTTCTGTAGCCTCTAGTTTCTAGACCCTTTGTGGTTGCTGCTGGTACACAGATTGACCTTCAGAATCAGTGGTGTTTGATTATGTAACAGCCTTGAATATTCCCAGTTCAATTTTGTGTGTTTTTTTTTTTTAAATTATTTCTGAGAGAGAGAGAGAGACAGTGTGAACAGGGGAGGGTCAGAGAGAGAGGGAGACACAGAATCTGAAACAGGCTTCAGGCTCTGAGCTAGCTGTCAGCAGAGAGCCCGACGTGGGGCTCGAACCCACGAACCGTGAGATCATGACCTGAGCCGAAGTCGGAGGCTTAACCGACTGAGCCACCCAGGTGCCCCCAATTTTGTTTCTTATTAGGGCTTTAAATGTGTGGAAACTATCTCTCTTTACGCTGAAATACATAATTTGCCCGTATGTTCTTTAGTTCACCATAAAGACTTTTTTCTTATTGTTGCTTTCAGTTATGAATTACAATCTTACTTAGAAGTTATGCCAAAAATTTGGGTCTTTAGGAATACAATTTTGAAGGTGCAGTGCATGTCTATTTGTAAGCTGCTTGCTCTGTCTCTCTTTCTCCCCTTCCTTCCTCCCTTCTTCTCTCCCTCCCTCCCTCCCCATGCTGTATGTGGGGCTTGAATTCAGGACCTGGAGATCCAGTCACTTGCTCTATGGACTGAGTTGCCCATAGGCTGTTTCTGTTTTTAAGTTTATTTATGTGGGGCACCTGGATGGCTTAGTCAGTTGAGCGTCCTTGTCCAGACTTCAGCTCAGGTCATGAGCTTTCGGGAGTTGGAGCCCTGCATCTGGCTTGCTGCTGTCAGTGCAGGGTCTACTTCAGATCCTTTGTCCCCCTCTCTCTTTGTCCCTCCCCCACTCACACTTCCTCTCTTAAAAAAATAAGTAAACATTAAAAATGAAGTTTACTTATTTATTTTGAGAGAGACCGTGAGCAGGGTTCGGGCAGACAGAATTGGAAGTAGGCCTCAAGCTGTCAGTGCAGAGCACGTGGGACTTGAACTCATGAACTGAGATCATGACCTGAGCTGAAACTGAGAGTGGCCGCTTACCTGACTGAGCCACTCAGGAGCCCCCAGGCTGCTTTTTTTCATCCCTATAGGAACTTAATCCTTGGTAGTAGTGGATTTTGCCATTAGGCATTATTTGGCAAGTGGATAAGTATCTGTCTTGCACAGAAGTAACCATAAAGTTTCCTAAGTCTTGTGTGGTACAGGGAAAGAAAGTCCAAAGACTGAATAAATGACATCAAGAAGGACAGGAGTGATCCTAATGTGTTTTGGGGGCAGGTTCTTTAGTAATAGTTGAGGTTTTTAGCCAAAATAGAAAATTCTCATGAAGCTCGTTCAGCTGTTTTCTAAAGTAGCCATTCCTGGGGGACCTGGGTGGCTCAGTTGGTTAAACAGTCCGACTTTGGCTCAAGTCATGATCTCACGGTTTGTGAGTTTGAGCCCCGCATTGGGCTCTATGCTGAGAGTTCAGAGCCTGGAGTCTGCTTTGGATTCTGTGTCTCTTCTGCTGTGTGCTCACTTGTGTGCTCTCTCCCTCCCTCTCTCTCTCCTTCCCTCCTTTTCTCTCTCTCTTAAAAACATATAAACATTAAAAAATTTAAAAAAAAAGTAGCCATTCCTTCTCCTCCTCCTCCTCCTCCTCCTCTTCTTCTTCTTCTTCTTCTTTTAAGTTATTTATTTTGAGAGAGAGGGAGCATGGGGATGCAGGGGAGGGGCAGAGAGAGAGAGAGAGAGAAAGCAAGAATCTCAGGCAGGCTCCACACTGTGAGTCCCAATGCAGAGCTCAAACATCAGGACCTGAGCCCAAATCAAATCAGATGCTTAACTGACTGAGCCTCCCAGGCACCCCTCTTTCCCCTTTTTCATGAAGAAATGCTAACCTTCCTGGTGTCTGCCACCCTTTGATTTGATGACTGTTAAGTCATGAAAGTTTCATTTGGTTTCACTGATCCTCATTTTAGCCTGTCTGTGGCAACAAAGTTCCTTGGGTTTTCCAGAGATTTGCCATTAGAGGAAAAGAATTTTTGAGTAGCAAGAGAATTCTGCCTCATTTTTTTACTCCTCACTCGATTGCTCTGCTAATTGCTCAGTGTCTTTACAGAGTATTGGAGACTTGACTAAAAGCATTAATAGAGAATGTATGGATTTGAGGGGAAAGTAATTTTTGGGACCTTCTCTAAAATTAACAGCTTTTAAAATCTAAATCATGACCACTTGTTTCTGTGTTTACTGTGACCACCTTAGCTGCTACATCACTTTGAAATTAAAGTGACAGCTTACCTTGAAGGAAAAAAGAATTGACCAATAGATAATTACAGAGATTAGGTATGAGGCAAACTGCAGATCTGCTGGTTTCCCAGGAATATAATTACAGGGGCTTAAATTTCACAGATTCAATAAAATCAACTGAAATTTAGGAGAATATTACAGAAAGAATTTTTAACTAGAACTTTATTGTGTAACAGAATCTCTTTCTGATCAAAGCACCTGGAATCAAATCCTGAGTTAACATTCTAGTTAGAGACTTTGGGGAAATTAGTGAACCTGTAAACTAGGTTTTTGATTTGCTAAATGGGAATAACACCTATCTCTTAAGTTTACAATAAAGATAAAATTAGAAAATGTATGTGACAAGTACAGTTGACTCTTAAACAATGAGGAGGTTAGTGACACCATCCCCCCTGCACAGTCAAAAATTCAAGTATAACTTTTGACTCCCCCACAACTTAACTAATAGCCTGCTGTTGACCAGAAGTCTTACCGTTAACATAAACAGTCAATTAAAACCTATTTTGTATATGTGTTGTATATTCTACAATAAAGGAAGCTAGAGAAAATAGGAAGATCATAATACTGAGAGGAAGAGAAATACATTTATAATTCTGTGGTTTTTGAAAAAGCTGTGTATTAGTGGACTGCATTTCAAACCCGTGTTGCTGGAGGGTTGGCTGTACTTTGAAATGTGAGTTCCTGGGTATGGGTTAGTAAGAAAAGCAAGAGGTTTGTAACCAGTTACTCCCGGGTTCAATTCTTAATTCATCAGGCAAGTTTCTTCATCTCTAAGGGCTTCTATGTTGTTTATGAGATGAGCATATTGGAAGGATATTGTGCAGATTAGATGGGATAATATATACAAAGCTTCTAGCACAGTGTCTGGCTCAGGGATGAGCCCTCATATTAGGACCTCACTCTCAGGGTCAGAAATTCTGTGCTGTCTCCTCCTTTAGGGGTGACGTCTCTGTCATGGTTCATTCACTTTAAGTCTTCCTCATGCTTTTGCCTTTGTCTTGGGGAATCCGTTATCAAGTGATTGGAATTAGTACTTGTTACTTAGCAATCGTTTGAGTGTTCACTGTACCAGAGACTGGTCTGGGCACTGGGGGAAAAGTGGTAGACAGGAAATCGACCATCTTCTTAGGGAATATTTATTTTAGTGGGTGTATTAGTGTCCAATTGCTGCTGTAACAAATTACCCAACTTTTAGTGGCTTAAAACAACGGAAAACTTGTTACCTTACGGTTCTAGAGGTTGAAAGTCTCGTATCCGTTTCTCTGGGCTAAAAGCAAGGTGTCAGCAGGGCTGGTTCTGCCGAGGCTCCGAGGGGAGTATCTGTTTTCTTGTCCATTTCAAAGGCCACCTGTATTCCTGGATTTACAGTGTCTTCCTCCATTTTCAAAGATGCCAGTGCAACTTCTTAAGTTTGTCTTCACATTTACTACGGTAGTGAAATCTCCCTCTGCCTCCCTAGGGTACGGTATGTGTTAATGGAGTTACAAGAAACAACAGGAGAATGTTGTTTGGGAACTTTAGGAAGACCTTACTGGAAGAAATGGATAGTATATTGGAGTCCTAGAATGCTGGTAAAAGAACCCACCTCCCCGACCCCTGAAGGAATGCTTTAACGGGTCATGTGTTTGTGTGCATTGAATAAAAATAATATAACATTGGTGTTTACTTCCTGCTTATGTGCTGTGTCAGGATTTGATGGGAAGAGGGCAGTTCAGGTGAGATGTGGCACAGGGAAGCGCAGGGAACATCTGTTAAACAGTCCAGGAGCTTTCTGACCACACAGGTTTCTTTCTCTGGGAAGGGGGGCACTAGTAACCTAAAGAGATTTTTCTTACCAGCCACCGTGCCGAAATGCATTATTTCACTTAAGCCCTGCCGTTTGGTGCAGTACAAGGGTATGTTAGCTTCATTTTACAAAATGAAAGAACAGACTCCCTGAGGATGAGGTGATCAGCCCAAGTCACCTAGCTTAGAGAGTGGTAGAGCAAGCGTTTTAACCCAAGTCAGTTCAACACCAGAGCTGATGTAAAATAAGAAAACCCAGTACATGTCTGTGCTCAGTGGATATGAATCATGTTTGGTGGGGAGGAACATAAAAATTCTTCTAATTCTGAAGAAATCTGGAACACTTGAATTGTTTACTATGTTGTGCCTTTTCAGAGGTGAGTCTGGAGCAGTGTTTCACTAGGGGTAGGAGTGGGAATAGGCCTTCTTCCCAAGAAGCAGAAGAACATCCAGCAAGTAAGTCTGGCAAACACCCGCTAGGCGATAGGCGTGAGGTGCTGTGTAGTTACACTCTTGTCCTCTAGCAGTGGTTCTCAAAGTGAGGTCTTCTGGGCACTTTCCGCAGCCCTAACAGGAAGGCCATGAAGTCTCCTCTAGTTCCTTCACAAGTCTACCTTGGAGTTTTCCAGACAGATGATGTCGTAACAGACTGAATGCAGGAAAAAAAAGATATGAGCTGTCTTTTATTAAGACCGACATTAAGGAGACTTGTACTGTCACTAATTAAAAAAATTATTTTTAACAAGTATGTTTAACAGTAATGCTTAACATATTTAATTAAGATATTTTAATATTAAAATTTCTTAGTTTTAGTTTCTAATACACTAAAATTGATAAATACACCTCACATTAACCACAGGTCTTTGGGGTCCTAAAAAATTTAAGGTTGTGAAGGCTTACAAATAAAAAGTTGTAAATTTTAGAAATTTAGAGACTAAATTAGAGACTAAAAAGTTTGAGAATTCTTGTTCTTTATCAGGCAGTAGAGTCCGTGGCCACCATTTCTGACAATCATTGGAGGAGGATGTAGGGGGGCATTTTTCTCTTCTCTCTTAGCTGTCTATGTGCTCCTCTTTGACACTGGGGGAGCTGTATTCTGCTGTCTATCTTGTTTATATTTTAGGTGGCAAACCACTTGGACCTTAAGGAGAGCAATTTCAGTTTTAAGTTGGATTAAAATTTTAAAACACCATGTTTAGTTTTGGGGTCGGCGGACTGCTTTAGTTGCCCGTGTCTTACTGTTGTGCTTCTAGAGTCAAAAGTGTTCAGGCTCACTTAGTTTTCTTAGGAAAATCTGTACTCTGGTTGATACAGTTTGACTTTAAGCTCGAATAAGAATCAGGTATGGTCTGGAATTTCAGGACAGAACAGATTATACATTGGTGGCTTTTCAGCATGACAGTGCATTTTCTTTCCTTTGTTCTGGTGGATAATGTTGCTGGGGGTGGTTATGAAATGGATAGTTTTCATTTAGACAGCCAGTGCCGGCCTTCTGGCACTGTCTGTGTCAGGTACTTGCAGATAAAATTGAGGGTGAGATGAAAAATGGTAATAGGTTATTTTTCCAAAAGGAAATCTAGCTGCATTTATTCATTAATTCTTTTTTTTTTTTTAATTTTTAATGTTTATTTATCCTTGAGAGAGTGAGAGAGACAGAGAATGAGCAGGGAAGGAGCAGAGCGAGAGAGGGACACAGAATCCGAAACGGGCTCCAGGCTCTAAGCTGTCAGCACAGAGCCCGACATGGGGCTTGAACCCACGAACCGTGAGATCATGACCTGAGCCAAAGTCGGGCGCTCAACCGACTGAGCCACCTAGGCACCCCTATTCACTAATTCTTTTAAGCCAGTGAGTCAGCCTTTGCTCCTGGAGACCAGCTAGAGAGGAATGCTCGTTGCCCGAAGCTTGCGTTGATCCTGTGGTCTGAGTGGCTATCGTTACCAACTTCTTTTCCCCCCACAGCGCCTTGTGTTGAAGGAGGAGCCCCTTCCGCCATGCCAGTCGGTGAATACTGGCTGTGTGTACCGGCCTCTCACCTCAGGCCTTTTGTACAGACGGTCAGGTTGATGCCGTCTTGCCCCTGTGGTTGCTGGTGTCCACGTGCAGTCTCTTACGTCCCTGAGCCGTCAGGGCTACCTGCCACGCTGCCAGGGGGCAGCCACGGTGCCGCGCCCCTTCCTGCCCCTTCCTCTGCTGCGCCCCCTCCCGCGTCCCCCGCATCCTGCTGCACCCACCCTAAGCTCCATCCTTCGCCCCCCGCAGCTGCTGGTAGGCAGGAGAAAAATGTGGAATCTGGCCCGGTAAGTGTGGGGACTTCCATTGGTTATTAAGATTAAAACTTGACTTTTAAAAACACTTTTTCAGTGCTGGTATAACATTTAGCACACATTTTTGTTTTAATAAAAGGTGATACTAAAGCTCCCACCGAAACAGGAGGTACCTGGTTGGCACTGTCGGTTAGGCATCTGACTCTTGTTGTTAGCTCAGGACTGGATCTCAGGGTCATGAGTTCAAGCCCTGCTCTGGGAGTGACGCCTCCTTAAAAAAAATTCACCAAAACAGTGTTCCAAGCTAATATGAAACATAACTAATGTGTATAAAACCTGGTGGAATGAAATGGTTTTTAAAATTAACAGTCTATAATATTTATATTATAAAGCCTCTTATGTGCCAAGTACATGGAAACTAACATAGGAGACCTCGTTTGTAGGTAGATTAAAGCAGTAAGCTTTAGGGGTGCCTGGCTGGCTCGGTGGGTGAAGCATGTGGCTCTTGATCTCAGGGTTGTGAGTTAGAGCCCCATGTTGGGTGGAGAGATTACTTAAACTAAAAAAATACATTTAAAAAAATGTGTTCTTACCAAAAAGAGAAGTAAGCTTTACAGACTCATGCTTATTTATTTAGCCTCCCACACCCTCCCCCACTTTTTATTTCTTTGCTTATATAAAATGTCTTGGAGGGTGCCTGGGTGGTTCAGTCAATTAAGCGTTCAACTGACTCAGGTCATGATCTCATGGCTCGTGAGTTCACGCCCCGTGTCAGGCTCTGTGCTGACAGCTCAGAGCCTGGAGCCTGCTTCAGGTTCTGTGTCTCCTTCTCTGTCTACCCCTACCCCCACCTCACACATGCTCTCTCCCTCAAAAATAAATAAACATAAAACAAATAAGTAAAATGCCTTGGAAAAGCAGGGACTTTTATATTTAACTTTCCATGTAGGTAAATGTCAATTAATGATTTTGTTCAGATTTTTACCTGAGCAGTGTAGAAAAGTCTTAAGTACTTGGCTAATCTGTTTTAGTTGCTATTTACCAGGCCCCTATATATATACTTTTTTAAATATTTATTTTTTGGGGGAGCGCAAGTTGGGGAGGGGCAGAGGAGGGGAATAGAGCATCTGAAGCAGGCTCTGCGCTGACAGGCTGACAGCAGTGAGCCCAATGTGGGGGTCAAACTCTAGAACTGTGAGATTACGACCTGATCCAAAGCCGGACCCTCAACCAACGGAGCCATCCAGGCGCTCCTACCAGGCCCCTATCGTAATCTGAGAACTTAGCCCTCTTTTTACTGTACCTTTGACTAGAAAATAAAGATGACTGCCAAATGGTTATTGATATTTTTATTAAAAACATACAAGTATTTTAAAAACCAAATTTATTTATTTTTTAAAAAATTTTTAATGTTTATTTTTATTTTTTTAAATATTTTTATTTATTTCTAGGAGAGAGAGAGAGAGACAGCGTGAACAGGGGAGGGTCAGAGAGAGAGGGAGACACAGACTCCGAAACAGGCTCCAGGCTCTGAGCTGGCAGTCAGCACAGAGCCCGACGTGGGGCCCGACCCCACGAACCGCGAGATCATGACCCAAGCGAAAGTCAGATGCTCAACTGACTAAGCCACTCAGGCGCCCCTTAATGTTTATTTTTCAGACAGAGACAGAGCTTGAGCGGGGGCGCGGCACAGAGAGAGGGAAACACAGAATCTGAAGCAGGCTTCACCTGTCAGCACAGAGCCTGACATGGGGCTCGAACTCATAGACCGCGAGATCATGACCCGAGCTGAAGTTGACTGGTTAACTGACTGAGCCATCCAGGTGCCCCTAAAAACCAAATTTAAAAGCTAGTATAATAATTCTAGGAAAGGACTGATGATCTACTTAATTTAGGACTAAGTTGATTTTGTTGGAATGTCAGGATCTAACATGTAGATGTACTATATGAGCACTTCACGCTTAGCTCTGTGATGCGAAAAGGAATTAGGACAGCTCTAACGATACGCAAATCATCGATCACCACTTGAAAAGAGGGATGAACATTTTCTTCTTGTGTGCTGTAACATAAGTTAAACAGAAGTTTTCCTTTGCTTTTTTTCAGAGAAAGGTTTTCTCACAAAACTTTTCGGACATTGCTGCTTTTAAGTTAAATTATTTCCTCTTCCTTTTCTTTAGGCTTATCAGGAGGGCAGACTTCAAAAGCTACTAAAAATGAATGGCTCGGAGGATCTTCCTGAGTCCTATGACTATGACCTCATCATCATCGGAGGCGGCTCCGGGGGACTGGCAGCAGCTAAGGCAAGGCTCGTAGGGTGGTGTCTGGGTGGTGGGTAGACGTCACATTCCTGGTAGACTTCTGCGGCTCTCACTGGAATTAGCTTGGATGTTCAGAAGCTCACGTTGCTTCTGTGATGTTCTGCACGTTAACTCGGGCAGGAGGTGTTTATAAAGGGACTGTTTTAGAAATCATTTTTCCAGGTTGAACTGTATCTTCTTTATGAAAGCACTTATACATGACAGTACTGTGCCCAATATTTTGGGACACACTTTCTATTCATTTTGAGTTTGGCTGATTTTTCAAAGATAATAAAGGTATGGTATAGAAATGACCTGAAATTAAATAAGTATATTTCTTATTCTTTATAAATGTTATGAGGTTTTTTTACTTCGATAGTTTCCCTGTTCGCAAGCCTTCCTCCCCAGTAGGAAAATGGAGAGCAATTGGATTTCTTAAACTTAATCATTAAAAATGCTTGCCTCCTGGGGTGCCTGGGTGGCTCAGTCAGTTAAGCGTCTCATCTTGAGGTCTGTGAGATCAAGCCCCACATCAAGCTCTATGTTGTCAGCAGAGCCTGGAGCCTGCTTCAGATTCTATCTCCCTCTCTCTCTGCTCCTTCCCCACTCACACTCTGTCTCTGTCTCTGTCTCTCTCACAAAAATAAATACACTTAAAAAACTTGAAAATGTTTGCCTCCTTTATATAAGAAATGAAGTAAGAGAATACCTGCTAACTCTGGTCTGGGGGTAATGGGATAGAGGATGTATAAATAAGGGCAGTTAAGAAATGAGACTCCTGGCCCTAAATTGAGATACATTTTCCATGTGTGAGGGGCCAAGGGCCCTTGGGCCTGTTATCCTTCCCCAAAAGGTACTTTTATTTTTTTTAATTTATTCATTTTGAGAGAGTGAGAGAGAACGTGTGCATGTATGTGTGTAGGTGGGTGGGGGGCTGCAGAGAGAGAGAGAGAGAGAGAGAGAGAGAGAGAAAGGGAATCCCAAGCAGGTTCTAGACTGTCGGCGCAGAGCCTGATGTGGGGCTCCATCCCATAAGCTGAGAAGATCATGACCTGAGCTGAAATCAAGAGTTAGATGCTCAACTGACTGAGCCACTCAGGCGCCCCCCAACCAGTACTTTTTAAAAGATGAGATGGTGGGGCGCCTGGGTGGCTCAGCCGGTTAAAAGTCTGACTTCAGGTCAGCTCATGACCTCACAGTTTGTGAGTTCGAGTCCCTCATTGGGCTGTGTGCTGACAGCTCAGAGCCTAGAGCCTCCTTTCGANGGGGGGCTGCAGAGAGAGAGAGAGAGAGAGAGAGAGAGAGAGAAAGGGAATCCCAAGCAGGTTCTAGACTGTCGGCGCAGAGCCTGATGTGGGGCTCCATCCCATAAGCTGAGAAGATCATGACCTGAGCTGAAATCAAGAGTTAGATGCTCAACTGACTGAGCCACTCAGGCGCCCCCCAACCAGTACTTTTTAAAAGATGAGATGGTGGGGCGCCTGGGTGGCTCAGCCGGTTAAAAGTCTGACTTCAGGTCAGCTCATGACCTCACAGTTTGTGAGTTCGAGTCCCTCATTGGGCTGTGTGCTGACAGCTCAGAGCCTAGAGCCTCCTTTCGATTCTGTGTCTCCCTTCTTTCGATTCTGTGTCTCCCTTTCTCTCTGTGCCTCCCCCATTCCCTCTCTGACTCTGTTTCTGTCTCTGTCTCTGCTCTCTCAAAAAGAAATAAACATTAAAAAAAATTTTTTTAATTAAAAAAATTTTTANAAGGTATAGCCTGTGGGTCAGTAAGGGTAGATTTCAATGAAGCTGCCCAGGTCAGGAGCAGGCCAGTATCTGGCCTCCAGCCATACTTTGCTGTAAATGATTTGGGAATAATACTGGATGTATTTTACCCTAGTTCTGGAGCTTTTATTTTTTTTTTTAATTAAAAAATATTTTTTAATGTTCATTTTTGAGAGAGAGAGCGAGCAATAGAGCATGAGTGGAAGAGGAGCAGAGAGAGAGGGACACGCAGAATCCAAAGCAGGCTCCCAGCCTGAGCTGTCAGCACAGAGCCCACCATGGGGCTTGAACCCATGAACTGCAATTAGACGCTTACCAAACTGAGCCACCCAGGCACCCCTAGTTCTCTTGGTTTTAAAGGACACACGGACTCGATCCTTTCAGATAACCTTTGGAGGTTCTAGTTGGCAGTACACAAAACTTACTCTGTGAGAAAGATAAAGGATACTCTGCAAAATGAATTTCTGACTGTTGTCATCACTTCCCTAAAATCGATTTGGAAAGTGTCTAGATACCATCAACTTTCTTACTGGCTCTTCACATGAAATTTTAGGAAATCTGACAATTGTAGAAGAAAAACTTTTCCAATATTCTGCCTAGATACCGAATTAGATAAAACTTAAAATACTTTAAAAAACGCTTAGAGGATGCAGATGGAATCAAGGGTTGTAGACTGTCATAAATCTTTTTTACTGGCTATTCACCTGCCTGCTTAGAAAAGACCACAGACTCTTCACATTATTGCTTAATATGCTACAGTTTGTGTGGAGTTAGGTAAGAGGATTCTAGTGTGTCCGGATGATGATTTTACGGCTGTACTCTGTATGGTCTCTCAAACTACCCTTATGACTCTCTCAGTAGTGCTTAATTTTTATCTTGGAGGCTCATTAATCATCTTGGTACAGTATGTGCAATTCCAGGCAGTAATAACTGGTTATGCTGTGGGCACTATCACTTAATAAGAATAGCTTGGATTTTTAACAGCTCATTTCTAGTCTTTCCAGTTCATTTTAATAGTTTCCAGTTCATTTTAATACTTTCATTTTCTAGGAGGCAGCCAAATACAACAAGAAGATATTGGTCCTGGATTTTGTCACTCCAACCCCCCATGGAACTAGATGGGGTAAGCTTTAAAGTATTTTGGAAGTGAATTTGTAGGAGAAAGTTTCTCCCTGACACGTGTTTAAATGGCTCCTAAAACACAATTAAAAATTTAAAAGTTAAATTAAAAAACAAAAACACATATACCTCTTTCACTTGTGATAAGTTAAAGTGGATGCCAGTTAAATGTTAAAAATTGAGAGTTTTTGGGCAGAGTCAAGGTAATGCAGAAGCTTATTCACAGCTGTTCCGAGGATTTAAAGCTGAAGATTTGAGTAACTTTGTAAACTTAGGAGCTTAATATATATTAATATATATACTAGTGAGGAGACAAAAGATAAGCAAGAACTTTACAAATCATAAGTGGTACTAAAGAAATTATATGGTAGGATAGAGAGGAACTGGGTAGAGGAACGAGTTTAACTTTGAGAAGATTATCAAGGAAGGCCTCTGAAGAGGTGGCCTTTAGATAAGGCTGAAAGAATAAGAATGAACAAGTTATGCCAGAAGCTGAGGAAGAACCTTCCAGGGGACATTTCTCTCACAGGATAGAACATACAAAGGCCTTGAGACAGGGAGGAGTCCTTCATGATGGTAGCATGGCTGATAGGAGCTGGGGGTAAGATTGGAGAGAAAGGCAGGGGTCAGGCTGTACGGGTCCTAATAGGCCAAGATGAGGAATTGGACCTAATCGAAGCACAGTAGGAAGCCTTTGAGAAGCGGATTGATGGGATACATAGATCTTACCAAGATGACTTAGCTGCTCTAATTAGGAGGTAAGAAGCAGAAACTCTTGGATAAGAGTGTCTCAGTTTCTAATTCATCCCTTCAGCAAATATTTATTAGGTGTCAGTGTTGTGTCAGACACTATTCTTTTTTTCTTTTTTTTTGTTTTTTAACGTTTATTCATTTTTGAGAGACAGAAAGAGAGTGCAAGTTGCGGAGGGGCAGAGAGAGAGGGAGAAACAATTTGAAGCAGGCTCCAGGCTATCAGCTCAGAGCCTGACTCAGGGCTCAAACCCATGAACTGTGAGATCATGACCTGAGCTGAGGTCGGACTCTTAACCAACTGAGCCACTCAGGTGCCCCATTTATTCTTTAAGTTCATTTATTTTGAGAGAGAGAAAAAGAGAGAGCAAGTGGGGGAGGGATAGAGACAGAGAAAGAGACGATCCCAAGCAGGCTTCCCATTGTCAGCACAGAGCCCGATGCAGGCCTTGAACCTTGAGATCCTGACCTGAGTGGAAGTAAGATGCTTAACTTGAGCCACGCAGGTGCCCCAGGCTCTATTCTCACACTGGGCATAGCCCCTCTGGCTTGGGGAAGTTGCATTCCATAGTGGCAGTCTGGAGGCATTCTCCTCAGAAGGCTTCTGTGTCCTGAGCTGTGACGGCTACTGCCATCTTGCAGTCTCTGGCCGTTTTGTCTGCCTCCCTGCCTGCCTGTATTTCGTTCTAATGGAGACAGTCTAGCGCCATGCTGTTTAATCTTAGAGATGCTAAACCTTTTGTTTTATTTTGGTCATGAATCCTTTTGTGAGACTCCATGAAAGCTATAGACCACCATCTTAAGAAAAATGCTCACGTACACCAGAGTCATATGTGATTCCAGACCCACCGCAGTCCACCTGTGGCCAGCTTAACCGTCCCCTTCCCACTTAGTTATGTTCAAAGATTTGGTGGCAAGTATAAGATTGCATGCAAAGTAAAATTTCAATTGCTGGCATCTTTATTAGCAGTCAGTTAATTTTGAATTTTTGAAGTGTTTGGAAATTGTGGAAATCTCATTTTTCCTTTTGTTTCAGGGTGATGTCACTGTGTTTGACACCTAAGGCTCTCTGAGCTTAGAAATGCCATGAGGCTTAGGAATGAACTTGCATAAACAGTATTGGGCTACGTTAGGCAAATAAATGATGATCTTTCGTAGTGTGGTATGATGATTCTGGACCTTTTTCTGTCAGGAATCGTGAAGCAGGGTGTGAACTGATTTCTCACTGTTGTTGCAGGTCTCGGAGGAACATGTGTGAACGTGGGCTGCATACCTAAAAAACTGATGCACCAGGCAGCTTTGTTAGGACAAGCCGTGCAAGACTCTCGAAACTATGGTTGGAAGATCGAGGAGACGGGTATGGCGGGAGAAGCTGCACGTGGTTTTGAGGGGTGTGAGCTGTGGTCTTAGATGCAACATCCAGTTTTATAAGGCTAGAGAATAACCTGGACGTGTTTATTGCTTACAGTTTTTATGTATAAAATTACCGCAATTACCTTGTGTCACATAGTTGCCCCAAATGGATACTGCACTGGGAGTGTCTTTCTGTAACAGAAAACCAGAATTTTTTCAGATAAATTATTTTTTATTTTTCCTATATATTAAAGTAATCTCCTATGCCCAGCATGGAGCTTGAACTTACGACCCTGAGATCAAGGGTCGTTTGCTCTATCAACTGAGCCAGCCAGGTGCCCCTCAAGTAAATTCTTACAGTTATGTAGAGTTTCATAAGGGAGTGCAAATTTATTTGCTTTCCTTTGAATCTTTTTCGTTTTTCTCTCTCCAGAGAAATCCGTGTATGAGCTGATAGTTTTGGAGCGAGGAGACTCTTTATTTGTTGAGAAAGGGAGGGTTAGTCTTTGGATAAAACATGCAGAGTACACTGGCAACCCTAAAAAGTTGAGGAATTTGTTGCCTTGAGAAAGTAAGTTGTATTGCCTGGTAGAAGAATAAAATGAGGTTGGCACAGCTTCATAGTTAAATGACATAGGTCACCATGTCCTTGAAGAGGGAAACTCTAACCTTGTCTGATACTAGTTTTGAGATCTACAGGGTATGGGACATTTGCTAGGGTAAATTATTTTATAGCTTTTTCTGAGTTTTAATTAACAGTTCACTCAATATTTTAAATAAGCATAAATGCATGCTTTGAATAATTTTGCTCCTACTCAGATTAATCACGCTTCCTTTGTTTGATGCATTTCCTTCCTGTTTAAAATCAACAGCACTTCTTTTTCAAGTCTAAAATCTTAGAAAATCAGTTACTTTAAAAGCTTTCTTATGTTGGGGCCATATCTCTTTCCCCAGATCCTTACGAGGCTACTCTCTGTTCATGACCTTGGGGCCTGAGGCTGGTACAGAGCAGCCATCACTCACGTTCTTGTCTCTTGCCAACAGAAAGGGTAGTTGAGCTGACTCTTGACCTATGGAATATGAACATGATCTAGCCCTAGCCCACCTCTATTCCCACCTCTACTCCCTCTCCCAAGTTATTATTTACTCTCATGTCTGAATGTCTCCACACTGTGTCTGCCATTAATGCACTTTTTCCATTCCTCGAAGCCTACTTCTGTTTTTCTTTTTTAATTTATTTTTATTTTACTTTTTTTTATTTCCACAAACCCTTGTGTTGAGCGCTGACTTTCACCAGATCGCAGTGAGGGAGCTGCCCAGCTGCGTATCAAACCAGGACCCAGAAACAGGTCGTTTAGGAATGGTTTAGCACCAGGTTCCCCGTAAACGTGTGTTGCTTGACAGGCAAGGGGGCGGAAGCCTGCTTTTCATGTCCCTTCAGTTAATTTATTAGACTTTTAGTAGACATTTTAGAAATTCTGCTGATAATAGAGGTGAGTCTGTGCTGGGGAAATACTGATGAATAGTACAGATTCTGTAAGCATGCAGATTCTGTTCTTCACTGATGCGCTGATACTACAGACCAAGTGCCCTGGGAGCTCAGAGGTAGGATGGTTAATGTGATCGAAGTGGTGACAAGTAGTCTTTCCTTCACCCTAGCCTTCCTGACACATTAAACATAGGTTGTTGTCATAGGTAGATGTGGGCACAACTTGTGACTTTGCCATCTACTGCCTGTGGTGAGGATTAGATACAGTAGTGTGACCAAATAACTGTCACTCAGCAAACATTAGTTTCGGTCCTTTCCTCTGGACTTGCTGCTTTTAACTCCTCCATTCAGAGTTTCAGTAAATCAGGGTAGACTCTGGCAAGCGCTTGGTTCTTTGGTTAATGGTTTGTGGGAAAATATTTATAGATACTAAAGGAAGTTGTATATTTGAACCAAGTTAGTTTCCTCTTAAAGAGAACATTAATCTGAAATTAATCTGAATATTATAATCTGAAAAAGTCTAGAATTTGCTGGAACAAGTAAGGTCGTTCCAAGCAAATTTTGATTTACGCAGCTTTATAATTTGCATATGCTGTCATCTACAGAGTGAATGCAGCCTGTCCCTTAAATCTAGGTAAAAACAGCGCCGGGGGGCTATATAACTCAGACAACTATTATTCAGTCATATAGGGGTCTAGTACCCAAATTGGTATGTTGTACTAATTGATGTAAGCTTTAAACTGTCAACTCTTAAGGAAAGTGAAGTCACTGGAACAGAATTCTTAATTTTAAAATGTGGGAAGTGTATATAGTGGGTAGGTCTTTAGAGTCTTAAAAAGGTAAGAGTTAAGTACAGGCTTCTGCTGAATGTGAATTTTTGTTAACAGGACCAAGCAAGTGTAATTCTAATAAATTCAGTAACCAGGTGAATGGTGAAATAGGACTTGGTGAATTGGCAGATGTTTCCAGCAAAAGAATATCTCTGTAGCTATCATGTAACAAGAAAGACTGGCTATGCTTATTTATGTTGAGTTTATCTCTAAGTTACATAATAAATGTGTAGCCACTGAGGTAAGAAAGAGCCACTAGTAGCATAGTCTCGATCTATACAAAAACCAGTAAATGCTCCCTGAATTTTATGGAGTTTTGAAACTTGGACCAGGAGTGCCGTGTGGCTCAGTTGGTTGGGCGTCCGGCTTCGACTCAGGTCATGATCTCACGGTTCGTGGGTTCGAGCCCTGCATTGGGTTCTGTGCTGACAGCTCAGAGCCTGGAGCCTGTTTCCGATTCTGTGTCTCTTTCTCTCTCTGCCCCTCCCCCACTCCTGCTGTATCTCTGTCTGTCTCAAAAATGAATAAAACCAAAAAAAAAATTTAAAAAAAATTTGGACCAAATCAAAGTTTGTTTTGTCTCTTTAAGGAAATTATTTATTCAACTATGTTAGCAGTTTTACTTTTGTATTTCTTCCCCCCTTTCTAGGCTTTAACAATAGAAATACATACTCTTCTCTTTTTAGTGCCTTCTTCCTCTTGTATTTGTTAGCAGCAGTCTTGAAGTGTCCGGTATGAACGATGTCCTGTATTTAACTCCCTTTACTCTTTGTAAACGGAAACCTAGTGGTTTGTTTATTCTGTTATCTTCAGTTTTTCTCATGAAGCCTTGGGACCTCTGAAGCTAGCTATGGCCTAGCAGAAAGCACCAGAGCTGGGCTTGGTGGGAGAGGCCTTCTGTGCCTGCCGGTCTACCACTGGGGCAGCAGTCAGTTACCTCCCTCCTTTGAAAATGGTCGTGGGGAGGAATACAGTGGATTTAAACCAACGTTACTTTATGTCATTAGATCTTAGAGCAAGAAAGAAACTTGGAGGTGTATTTTTCAGATGAGAAACCCCTAGAGGCTGCTGATCCCTGTTGCCACAGATGAAATGTGAAGGCTTATTTTAGAATTTTTGAATAGAAACCTATCTAATCTCATGTCCTTGACCCAAGAACAGTGCCCTGGTTGTCTGGGAAGGCTGTGTGACGCTGCAGATAGCCCCCGGCACGGTGGCACGGCGAAGGAGGGAAGGGACGGGGCCTGGCAGCGCAGCTGAATCTGCCCGTGACGGGGGAGTGACACATCCAGGGCTCGGCGCAATCTGCCCTTTTCCGAAGCTCTGAACTGAGAACGTACAGAGAAAGTCTCAGGTCTTTAAAACAAAAACAAAAGAACCTAGAGCTCAGTCATGTAAACTGTTTGCTTTATGTATTTTAGATTTCTCCATTTGAGTTTCCCTGTGCTCAAGAATTGAAATCAGCTTTTAAAACATTAAGTATTTGAGAAGTTGTAGGATAGCATTGTCATTACAAAGAAAGCAAGATCATTGCAGAGTTACTATTCTATTCCATTCCTGGCACAAAAAACCAGTTTTTGTGCTGTCATTCCCAGCTCCAGAGGCTGGCCATTGTGTCTCTCGACTTGGTTCACCACTTCCTATGTGGTGGGGCTCTTTAACCTTCAGACTCCTCGTTTCCATGACAGTCTTTCAGTATATGTTGGTTCTCTTTTCCTTCCTTCTAAACCACAGCTTTCCTAGAATCTGTCTTCATCTTACCACCAGAGTAAATTTTATATGCATCCTGTTTTTTTCCTCATCATTCATAAGGTATTTATGAATGAATGGTTGATTTTTATGCATTGAAATTCAATATTTTTGTGCCTGACTCAATTCATTTTATAAAAGAATTTAAAAATCTTCCTATTCTTTGGTGAGGTGTAGGGATTTGGGGGGCAGTGAGACAGACTCTTAAAATTCTCTGTCTATATCAAGGGTCAGCAAACTTGTTTTATAAAGGGCCAGATAATATTTTAGGTTTCATGGGCTCTGTTGATCTGTCATGACTACTCAGCTCTGCCATTGTAGCATGAAAGAAGCCCTAGACAATATGTAAACAAATGATCATGGGTGTATTTCAGTAAAAGGGTTTATAAAAAAGGTGATGGGCTGCATTTGGCTGTGGAGCCTTAATTTGCCTTTGTTTACCAGCCTCCGGTCTAGACACTGTTACCAGTTTAGTAACTCTACATCAGGATCCCTTGGGGATTGTTACAGGTATAGAATCCTCCAGGCTTTATCACACCTCATTACCCCAGCAGTCAGCATTTACAAAGTAAAATTCCCATTCATTTCTAAAGAAATGAAAAGGATTATGCGTGGTTATTTTGGTTATTTTAGTTATTATGCATGGTTCTTTTAGGAATTTTCAAGAAGCCTGGCATTATCTAAGTATATGGTAGTTTTCTAAAAAAGAAAATATTTGAGCTCAAAAAGAATGTTTATGTGTTGGAAATGAAGGACCCTGCTTTTTTAGATGAAAAGGTCTGCTCTTTGTATTCCATGTGAACAGTTGCTGAGAAGTGATCTTTGCCAGGCAGCTGAAAAGCTAAAAACATCTTGTCTTATTTTCTTGTGCAGTTAAACATGACTGGGATAAAATGACGGAAGCCGTACAGAATTACATCGGCTCCCTGAACTGGGGCTACCGGGTTGCTCTGCGGGAGAAAAAAGTCACCTATGAGAATGCATATGGAGAGTTTGTAGGTCCTCATACGATTAAGGTAATTGTGTGATAGGCTGAGTAGCTAATGTTTGTGTTTTAAACTTTTCGGGGGGATGAGGGAGGAATAGAGAAAGTGATTGTCTTGATAAAAGTAAAAGCCACTGTGACCTAGACTGTCCAGTTTGGTGATTTTGCAGGCACATCTTCTTATGGGCGTTTTCCATGTGGTTGTGGTAGTGTAATAACACCAGATTTGGGGCCCAGTCACCTGGATTTGAGTCATGGCTCTGCTGCTTACTAGCATCATGTATTACCAAATTGTTGTGAGGATCAATTTGGATAATGTGGTGGGTTATTAAAAGTTGACACTTGGTTTCTTTGTAGGCAACAAATAACAAAGGCAAAGAAAAAATTTATACAGCAGAGAAATTTCTCATTGCTACTGGCGAGAGGCCACGGTATTTGGGCATCCCTGGCGACAAAGAGTTCTGCATCAGCAGGTGAGCAGAGGCTGGAGGGAGAAAAAGATACACCCATCCCCTGTTGAGTTCTGCTTTTTCAGTTTTTTTTTTTTCTTCAAACCCATGTAGGCCATTTCCTAGAACTTCTGAGTTTTTTTGTTTTTGTGTTTTTTCTTTGGCCGTATTTTTGCCCAAAGGGACAGAGGCCTGGGAAAAAGAGAAGGGAAAAAATTATTTTATGCAAGAGAACATTTAGAAAATTCAAAACTGTAAACACTGGTCTTTCTTACCCCCCAGTTAACATTACTGCTAACATGTAGATATGTGCTTATGTTGAAACTTGTATTTGAAGTTTATACATGTGTGATTATGTCTTATAAATGTGTTAACATCCAGTTATTGATAAATATGTCCTCTTGGGTGCTTTCTGCCTAGGAGTTTCTGCTCATGTTATAAACTGTTTCTTCTCGGGCTCTTTTTTGGGGAGGGTATGTGATTCTTTTTTCCTTTGTGCCTCATACAGGGGCAGCTCAGTGGTGACTGTTCACTGCCTTGAATGGGTTCCCTTCTCATAGTTAAAAAATAATTCATTTCCTAAAAATGCTTTTGTGATCTCTCTCGTCTTGTATATTCTTCACTTGACTAAAAGATATGGTCAGGTTTTACTCTTTAGAGTTGGTTTTCATATTACAGAACAGTTATCTCTTGCTGATTGGTGTTCTAGATGGATCTTCCACCTTGGAGAGAGCTGAGTGAGGGGAGGATGACAGGTGGGGGGGCTGGGTTTGTGAATACATGATGTTAAACACATTAGTGGAGCATTATTGCAAACAGTTCAAGATCATTTTATTTGACCGTGAGTCGGGATTAACGTCAGGAGTCAGGAGGTTTGCTGTGTTCGGCTGTGGGCAGCTTGAGCTGCTCCCAGAGCAACCGAGTGGCCAGAAAGGGAGGGGGTCTAAGCCCTTGTAGACACTCTTCATAGATTATGTATGTAGCCAATTGAATGTTTTTAATTTTAAAAGTGTATTCTTGAGAAAGCAAAAATATTTACTTTGATTCAGTCATCACTCACATTGGAATATTTTCCATTTCTTTCTTCCCGGCCCTCACCTTTTTTTTTTTTTTTTTTTTTTAAATTTTTTTTTATTNCTTTTCAGTGATGATCTTTTCTCCTTACCTTATTGTCCGGGTAAGACCCTGGTGGTTGGAGCATCCTATGTCGCCTTGGAATGTGCTGGCTTTCTTGCTGGCATTGGTTTAGATGTCACTGTTATGGTACGATCCATCCTTCTGAGAGGATTTGACCAGGATATGGCCAACAAAATTGGTGAACATATGGAGGAACATGGTGTCAAGTTTATAAAACAGTTTGTACCAATAAAAGTAAGTGGAGTTGCTGGTAGTTTTGTTGGTTTCATACTCCTGTTTAGAAGGCAGGAGAGAGAGGGTGTTGGGGTGGGTGGAGGGAGCATTCCTTCTACCATATGAACCATCAGGAGTGCTGTACTTCCTCAGCAGTGATCCTGGTACATGAACTTGTACCTGCTGCCACCTAAATATCTGCACATTAGTAATTTCTTCATTATCATCTCAACTTTCTTCTGGTTCTCTTTTGTTTCATGTCTCCCTTCACGCATCCCTTTGCTTTATAATCTTTGGTCTGTTAATCTTTGTTTCTTCGTACACACCAGTGATTTAAATAAGAGTTCAAGACTTGGCTCAATTTTTTTTTTTTTAAATATTTTTTTTTATTTATTTCTAGGAGAGAGAGAGAGATAGTGCGAGCAGGGGAGGGTCAGAGAGAGAGGGAGACACAGACTCTGAAATAGGCTCCAGGCTCTGAGCTGGCAGTCAGCACAGAGCCCCGATGCGGGGCTCGAACCCACGAACCGTGAGATCATGACCTAAGCGAAAGCCGGACGCTTAACCGACTAAGCCACCCAGGTGCCCCAAGACTTGGCTCATTTTTAAATTTTTTTTCCATGAGATATTTGTCCTTGGTGTACTGTGTAGTGAACAGATACACTGTATTATTCTGGCTTCTCCAAAAACGATTATCTAATTTTGTTACATGGGCTCTTTTTTTTTTTTTTGCTTATTCAGTCTTCTTTTGAAAAGGTTGAAAAATATGCCGAGTTACCCTGGGAGTTAACATCATCACAAATATTTTGATATAAAAGTGACAAAATCACTCCTCATATCTCTAATAGATAAGTTTCCTTTAGTGCAGGTAACGGTGAGACTGTTTTAAAGTTCAGGAATTTTGGCTGTCATTTGCTGAGTGGGTTAACTTAGGCCTTTTGTGTGACCATGTTAAGAGTTGCTTAATGTTGATAGAGTTTGAGCATTGGGACCAGAATGACCTGCTTTGAATACTATCATACCATTTTCTTGCTGTATGACTTTGGGGAAATCACTTAATCTCTCTGAGCTTCAGTTTCTTCCATAAAGTTAGGGTGGTAATAGCGCCTGTCTCAGAGTTCTCGTGAAGACTGCAGTTGCTGACATGGAGAAAGTTATTAGGACAGTACCTGGCACAGAGTGAGTCTAGTGTTGTTGTGAGGGTGAAGTGGCACACGTCCTGCAAGTTACTAGCACTTGACTCCTGGAGTTGTCTTTTAGGGAGTAGAGGTACATGGGGTACATTTGCCCTCGGGCTGTGCTTAGAAAACAACAACTGTACCTGCAAGTTGTGCTGATGGAAAAGTAACATTTTCTTCTCTTAACATCTGTTTGTAATTCCAGCGTGCAGTGCAGCCTTCAGCGTTATAGTAGTTCTGGGAGTAGTTCCTGTACAGCAGTACAGGGAGTGGACGCTTCCATGCATTACTCACTGCTCATCGTGAGAAGTGTGCTCTCTTTTTGTTTTTGTTTTGTTTTGTTTTTTGAGAGAGAGAGAGTACGTGTGCAAGCAGGGGAGAGGGGCAGAGGCGGAAAGAGAATCTTAAGCAGGCTCCACACTCAGTGTGGAACCCAGCTCGGGGCTTGATCCCATGACCCNCGCCCCCCAGCCCCATCCACCTGTCCATCTGTTTGTTTTCTCTAGTTAAGAGTCTGTTTCTTGGTTCGTCCGTGTTTTTTCTTTTGTTCATTTGTTTCTTGAATTCTGTGTGTGAGTTAAGTCACATGGTATTGGTCTTTCTCTGGCTTATTTCGCTTAGCATCCCTGTTGTTGCAAATAGCAAGATTTCATTCTTTTTTATGGCTGAGTAATAATCCATTTTTTATATAAACCACATCTTTATCAATTCATCTACCAATAGACACTTAGGTTGCTTCCATAATTTGGCTATTGTAAATAATTTTGCAATAAACATAGGGGTGCATATATCCTTTTGAATTAGTGATTTTGTATTCTTTAGGTAAATGCCTGGTAGTGCAATTACCGGATTATATGGTAGTTTTTTTTTTTTTTTTTTTTTTTTTTTTTTTTTTTTTAAAGAGAGTGTGAGAGAGAGCAAACGGGACAGGGGCATGGAGAGGGAGAGAATCTTAAGCAGGCTCCATGCTCAGCACAGAGCCCAAGGGGAGGCTTGGTCCCACGACCCTGTGACCATGACCTGAGCTGAAATCAAAGAGTTGAAAGCTTAGCTGACTGAGCCACCCAGGCGTTTGAGTAGTTCTATTTTTTATTTTTTAAGGATCCACCGTATTGTCTTCCAGAATGGCTGCACCAGTTTCTATTCCTGCCAACAGTGCATGAGGGTTCCTGATTCCCTGCATCCTTGCCAATGCATGGTGTTTCTTGTATTTTTTTATTTTAGCCATTCTGACAGGTGTGAGATGTTATCTGATTGTGGTTTTGATTTGCATTTCCCTGATGATGAGTAATGTTGACCATGTGTCTTTCTATGTGTCTGTTGACCATCTGGATGTCTTCTTTGGAGAAATGTCTGTTCATGTCTTCTGTCCATTTTTTAATTGGATTTTTTTTCTTGGTATTGAGTTGTATACAGTCTTTTTTTTTTTTTTCAAATAAATTCATTATATATTTTGGATACTAACCTTGTATTAGATAGGTCATTTGCAAATATCTTCCCCCAATCTGTAGGTTGTCTTTTAGTTTTGTTGATTGTTTTCTTCGCTGTCTGTGCAAAACCTTTTTATTTTGATAAAGTCTCAATAGTTTATTTTTATTTTTGCTTCCCTTGCCTTACAAGACATATCTAGAAAAATATTGTTATGGCCAGTGTCAAAGAAATTATTGCCTATATTGTCTTCTAGGATTTTTATGGTTTCAGGTCTCACATTTATATCCTTATTCCATCTTGAGTTTATTTTTGTGTTTGGTATAAGAAAGTGGTTCAGTTTCATTTTCTTTGCACGTAGCTGTCCAGTTTTCCCAGCATCATTTGTTGAAGAGACTTTTTCCCATCGCATATTCTTGCCTCCTTTGTTGAAGATTAATTGGCCATTCCTTTATAATGTCTTAACATTTGGAGAGTTGTGAGCCCTTTTGAGAATCTTGTAGACTATCCCCTAGTGAAATAAACCTGTGTCTGTGCACATTAACATTTTACTTGGGTACCCAGAGTGTCTCTGATTCCCATGGGTCGTGGTGAACACGTGCTGTGTTATACAGTGACCCGGTAGAAGCGCCCTTCTGCAGGGAGGAGGGACGGAGCGCATTGTGTGATGTGCACGGAGATTGTGGGGAATAAAATTGTTGTAAATGCAGAAATTGTTTTAGACATAGAAAAAGCCTTACTGGAACACAAAAGTAAGTGAGGCTGGAAAGAATTAGAGGTGAGATGAGGCCCTTGTCATTTTTAGGTAAATCTGAACTGATGCAGGTAATCTGACTAATGCAGCTCTTCTCCAAAGATTAGATTACAGCTTAAACTGGAAAGACATTTTCAGTATGTTCTGATGGGCTTAACTATGTAAGAAGGCAGGAATTTGAGAAGGAAATCTTTACTACTTATTTTTTTTTTTTAATGTTTATTTTTGAGACAGAACGTGAGTTGGGGTAGGGACAGAGAGAGAAGGAAACACAGTCTGAAACAGGTCTCAGACTCTGAGCTGTCAGCACAGAGCCCAATGCGGGCTTGAACCCACGAACCGTGAGATCATGACCTGAGCCGAAGTCGGATGCCTAACTGACTGAGCCACCTGGGTGCCCCTCTTTACTACTTATTAATGGTGAAACTAAAATGACCCTTGACCGTTTTCCCATACAGAATGGTTGCATTTAAAAGGTAGAATAGAAATTACAGGTGACCTTAGGAGTTTCTCCCAGTAAATATTTTACAGAAACCCATGATTTGCTGTCGTGGAGAGACCAAGGTTAACTACAGACTTGCAGAAGCCTCCAGGTGATGAGGGTTTTCACTTGTTGTAGTACAGTCTGAAGGTTATGGTTGATATCCACAAGGAGTAGGCTAGTATGTTTGGTCTCACCTGGCAAAGTGCGTGTTGCAGGTCTTGCTCGTTCCTCCCTACAGTCCTTAACAACCACCCCTCGTCCCTAGAAACGTACCTCCGTGCTCACTGTGCGTTTTAGGGCTTTCCAGCTGTTTACTGGTATCATGTTTGATCTACTCCAGTGTCTGTTCTTGGTTGACAAAGCTAAACATCTGTAGCCAGAAGAGAATCTCTGAACTTGAGCAGTAGGGGCTCTCCAGGGGATTAAGGGCTCCAGGTGAGTTACAAGATAGGAGCCTGGAAAGAGCGGCAAGTCATTAGTTGGATTTTAGGGATTGTAGTGTGCTTTCTCTGGCTTTTTCTCTCCTACTTTATTTTTTCTCTTTGAATTTTATTCTCTTTGGGAACTATTGGAAAGAAAGCCCCTCTAGCAAACATTAAGTAGCAAGAAAAAGGAGGATAAAATAGAAAACTCTCTTACTGTCCTAATGATGTTAAGGTGAGGGGGTGGGACATAAAGGACCTCTCATGCCAGATTTTGTATTTTAACTTTGGGTTAACCTGATAGAAGGGAGTTGATACATGTCTCTATTGTGGAGTAAAACTTTATTACTTTTATAGGTTGAACAAATTGAAGCAGGGACACCAGGCCGACTCAGGGTGGTAGCTCAGTCCACCAGTAGTGGTGAAACCATCGAAGGAGAGTATAATACGGTAAGGCACGGACCCAGGTTAGCCCGTTATTAGAAAGCAAATAATGTGCCTATGGATATTTGGATATTTGTGGGGTACGTGCAATGGCTATTTGCTATTTTCAAAACCTGATTATGTTTCCGTTCTAGGACATCTGTATTGCTTGTGATATTATAATTTGTTTTGGTATAAGGATGGCTTCAAATTTTCTTCAGTAACTTAAAAATGTCATTTGTCAAATAGGTATAAAAAGACATCCTTTTTAAAATGAAGTAGAACTTCTCTGACCTTCAAAATTTTGTCTTCATAGCTCAGTACTTAAAACAACTTAAGGAGTGCCTGGGTGGCTCAGTTGGTTGAACTTCCAACTTTGGCTCAGGTCATGATCTCATGGTCTGTGGGTCTGAGCCCCGTGTCAGGCTCTGTGCTGACAGCTCAGAGCCTGGAGCCTGCTTCGGATTCTGTGTTTCCTCCTCTCTCTGCCCCTACCCTGCTAATACTCTCTCTCTGTCAAAAAGCAATATTTTTTTTAAATTTTAAAAAACCTTAATTCAGTCATAGGCTATGTTGTCTTTGTCTCTAAACTTGGTTAGATTTAAAAAAAAATTTACTTTTATGTTTATTTTTGAGAGCGAGAGAGCATGGGTGGGGGAGAGGGGCGGGCAGAGAGAAAGGGAGACACAGAATCCGAAGCAGGCTCCAGGCTCCGAGCTGTCAACACAGACCCAGACGCAGGGCTCAAACTCACAAAACATGAGATCATGACCTGAGGTGAAGTCAGATGCCCAACCAACTAAGCCACCCAGGCACCCTATAAACTTGGCTAGATTTATGAAGGAATTGCTAACTCTCTTTTTTTAATCAGTGGTTGAGGACTTATGCTATATTCTGTTCAAGAGGTTTTTTTTGTTTTGTTTTGTTTTGTTTTTTCTAATTTGTTTAAACTCTTGCATTATTTTTTTTAAACTTATTTATTTTGAGAGAGAGAGTTTGTGGGGGGGCAGAGAGAGAGAGAGAGAGAGAGAGAGAATCCCAAGCAGGCTCCGCACTGTCCCCTGAAAGTGCAGAGCCCACTTCAGGGCTCACATCCACAAACTGTGAGATCATGACCTGAGCTGAAACCAAGAGTCAGACATTTAACTGACTGAGCCACCCAGGTGCCACATAAAGTCTTACATTATTTTCTTAATGAAGACCTTCTTTAGAGGTCTGGAAAATGAAATCAGATTGGCTTAATGATTAAGTAACTTATGTGAAGTCTTTTATATCATACTCACTGATATATTAATTTTTCAGGTATTGCTGGCAATAGGAAGAGATGCTTGCACAAGAAAACTTGGCTTAGAAACTGTGGGGGTAACGATAAATGAAAAGTAAGAAAAAATTGTCTTATTGAATACTATTTCAGTTGTTAATAATACTGAGTAATAATGGAGTTTCAGATTTTTAGAGTTAGTTTGTATCATAGTTGGAGATCTCCCTTTTTAAGACTACAGATCTCTTCTTTCAGTGGTATTTTCTGTTTTATATTGTTTTTTCCTTTTCAAAATCTGAATGGAAGATAGAGCAGCTTGCAGCTTGTTTCTTTCATGTACAGTGTATAGCAAAGGATTCTAGCCCCACAGTTAATTGCAGGTGTGTGCTTTGAGCTTTACTAAATACGCAGGTTGGAGCCATGTTTAGAGCTACCAAGTTTTAGGATGATAAGTGGTCACTGCATTTCTAGGGACAGCTACAAGTATGAAGGACTTGTTTTCAAGGGTTAAAGTTAAAACCCTTTGGCCTGCGCAGTACAGGGGGTAACGAGACTCCGTGGTATCCGCTTATTTGCCGCCCGGGATGTTCCCAACATCACCTTTCTCACAGCCCAGTAGGAATATGTGCTGTGACTGGGAACCGCCATGGAAACTAAAAACACAGTTTTTTGTTTTGTTTTGTTTTTTTGTCTCTTCTAGGAATAACATATATTCTGGAGCAGAGACTTCCTAATCTTAGTGTGAGGATTTTTGTCTTATTTATTTTTTTATTAGGGTGGACAGACACAGTTGTTGGGGAGGTCACCAGTAAGATTTAGCAGACCAGGTGTTCCACCAGCATAATAAACTCACTCGCCAGTTTCCAGTGGGTCCAAAGCTGAGCTTTTGTGTAATGTTAACAGCTGACACTTACTCTGCACTTACTGTAAGCCATGGCCTGTTGTGCTAAATATTTTGTACCTGTTTTCATTTAATTCTCACAGCCCCTTAGGGTAGATGGTGGGATCCCTTTTCTTCTTACAGTATTCTCATTATTATTGACCCCATTAATAGGTGGGAAAGTAAAGCTCAGAGATATTAAATAGCCCTCCCAACATCACAGAGGTGACAACTAACAGACCTGGCATTACAGTTTAGAATCCACATACTCTTAACCACTCTGTTCTAGTTTTCCCCCAGGGTTTCTTACCATTTTCTTATTCCAGAATTGTCTCTAAGCTTTTAAAATATTTATTTATTTTTATTTTAGTTTATGTACGTATGTATTTTTAAGTAATACATTAGAATGTTGCCCTTAGCTAGAGTCACAATTTTGGCTCTTAGGGAGAAAGGGGAATTTTTTTGTTCTACTTAACCTAATAGTCGTAATTGATGATTTTAACTGAATGAATTTTCAGGAATGGAAAAATACCTGTCACAGATGAAGAGCAGACCAACGTGCCTTATATCTATGCCATTGGCGATATACTGGAGGGAAAGCTCGAGCTCACCCCAGTAGCAATCCAGGCAGGGAGACTGCTGGCTCAGAGGCTCTATGCTGGCTCCAATGTCAAGGTGAGTCTGTGGCTGACACCTGTTGATACTGTTTTTAATGATACCAGTTCTCTGTTGAGGGGAAGGTCTTGAATAATTTAGTTCTCTTGCTGATAGCATCCTACATGTGCTTTTATTAACTGTTTTCCAAACAAGACATTGGTAACACTGCTGTATCTTTGTGACTTTATTATGAAAATTGTCATTCTTGGAAATCACACTAGGGAAAAAATAAGCTTGATTAATCTTCAGCACTGTTACGTTCCATATACTTATAAATAGCTGTGTTTACATTAACTTCATTATTACCAATTTAAGTATAATTTTTTAAATCTTTTTATGACCTACATAGGCTATATAAGGATTTGGGGATCTAGGTGGTAATCATGTGCAGAGCTGCTTAAACCAATATTCAGGCTTTATTACCCTGTTCTTCTGCTCTTAGAATGCTTAATGTGTTAATGTTTTAAACTGATTTTTTAAAAGTCATTGTAGGAAATGTAGTCATTGTAGGAAACTCTTAGGTATGTTTCATGGGACTAGGTGTCAAGAAAAGAATAAATATACTCTATTTTTTAAGCTGATTTTTTTAGAGCAGTTACAGGTTCACAGCAAAATTGAGATGAAGAGATCCAAGATTTCCCATGTTATTTATTCCTTGCCTTCATACGTGCGTGGCCTTCCGCTTTATCAACATTCCCTCCCTAATTAATTTTTTGAAAGGATTCCAGGAGCATAGATTGTAAAGAGCTTAGTCACTACCCGTTTTCCTTGCACATTATCATCATGGGTTGATTTACATAGGTTCCAGAAACAGAAACCTCAGAGAATACAGCTTCTCAAATTTGTGACAGGCATTTTGAATGCACCTGGGTTAGTTTGCATAATTGCATAATAAGACTTTATATTTTGAAATTAACAGGATTGAGACTAAAAAGAGTTTTGAATCTCAGATTGCCTGATCATCCAGGGCATGTAGCAGCTGGTTCATATTGCTGTTTGGGCACATTTAACTGCTTCTTCAAGTGAGTCCTCTTGGGTTCATTGTTGCAGTTATTGGCTAGGATACCGAGAAAATATCTAGATCTATCTCTAGATCTGTATATCTAGTATCTAGAAATATAGCTTGAGGTGCCTGTGATTAGCTCTTGATCTTGTGTCTTTGTGTTTCCCTGAAGTGGAGATATTTTTATATACCAACAGTAACCAAAGGGAGCACTTAACAAAAATCTGCTCCTAAATAAATCTGAAGTTAATCAGCACAAAACTCTTCAAAACCTTTCCTGAATGATTGCACCTACTTTGGACATACCTGGCCTTCCATATGTGGGCGTGGTGCTGTGTTCTGTCCTCTGCTAGGTAGAGCAGATGTTTTCTTAAAGGGCTGTAAGCTTTTATCAACATCAGAATTTAATGTAAGTTGAAATTAAAGGACTCTTTTTGTTTGTTTGTTTGTTTGTTTGTTTTCTCTTATTTTTAGTCTAATAGACAGATGCTTGACCGAATAGGAAGATCAGCAGGTGCTGCTCAGGTCTTAGTTTGAAATCTTCCTGGTCTGTTCTTCAGTGTAGTAAATAAAGTCGAAACGCCAGTAGATCTCTAGGTTAAATGTATTTGGGGAAATCACACATTATTTTTTAAGCAACTGCATAATTCCTTTGATTTTGCCCAGCATGTTAGAACGTCAGCACATATCGGAGGTGAGGGAACCCATGCCTGCCTGCCTGCGTTCCGAAGGAGCAGTTCTCTGTTGAAAAGTTTAGCTTGACATAAACACCTGGCTGAGTTAAATCCATTATGGGATTTTGAGAGCCCAGATTGAATTGTGGCTGTTCGTGCCTTCCTCCAAAATTGCTATCCTTTGTTCCTCATTGCTTCGCAAGAATGTTCAGAGGAAAGGAGACCGAGTGTGACGTTTGAGTACTTGTGGCATGCCTGGTACTGTGCTAAGTGCTTTGTGTGTGCTATCTCATTCAGCCTCAGGGCAGCTGTGGAGGTTGATGACACAGTCCAGGGAAACTAGGTAACTGTGCAAAGTCACAAGGCTGGTAGGCAGCCAAGGCGTGGATGAAGTCTCCAGTACTGCTCTCTTACTCATGATGATTTATTGCCTAAGAAAGAAGACCTGGGAAGTCTAGATTATGGAAGAATAGGGGATGGAATAGGAATGATGTTTCCAGACTCCTTTGTTAAAGTTTATTTATTTATTTTGAGAGAGAGAGAGAGAGCACGAGTGGGGAAGGGGCAGAGAGAGAAGAAAAGGAGAATCCCAAGTAGGCCCTGTGCTGCCAGCACTGAGCCCGACGTGGGACGAACCCATGAAGCCAGGAGACTGTGACCTGAGCCGAAACCAAGAGTCAGATGCTCAACTGACTGGGCCACCCAGACACCCCAATCTCCAGACTTTTAAAGAATCCAGCAATTTGCAAACACCTTTGTAATGTATAATTTTCCTAAATAAAATGAAGTGGAACATACATTGGGAAAATTTAAATGAACCTTTTTAACACTTAATGATTAACATCATTTTCAAAACTTGAAGATATTTGCCACTAAACAAACTAAATATTCCATTTTTTAGGGAACATAAATGAAGGAATGAAAAAAAGTTTTTATCAGTTCAAAAGCTGATGGATAACAGACGCTAAAGCTGAGTCCGCCTGTGGATGAGAGACATTCCACTAAGCCCTTTTTTCAAACAAAGCCCGATGATCAGATACACATGCAAGCTTTCAACACGGTGTGATGGGCACTTCAGCAAAGTGAACAGTTGCTGTTCCTTGGATCTTTTCAGAATTGCTCTCAAACACTTGAAATTTACAAAGAGTAAACATTAGCATCTTTATTGTTAAGGTGTTACTTTATTAGTTCCGTTTTATAGTAAATATAAGATATTTTAGGGGCACCTGGCTGGCTCATCTGGTAGAGCATGCAACTCTTGAACTCAGAGTCATGATTTCAAGACCTGCATTGGGTGTGGAGCCTACTTAAAAAAGAAAAACATATATAAAATACTCTCTGTGAAAACTCTAGGGCAGCCACAATACACGTATCTTCAACCTCAAAAGTTCATTAAGTTGATTGTTGTGAAAACTGCCAAGTGTGCTTTCCAAATAAAAGTGTTGGAAGTGAGGATTACATTCTCCAGGCTAGGCCACAACAGTCCATAGAAGTGGATTGGAAACTGCATTTTGGAGCACGGGAGGAACTGGTCTTTTTATGTGGATGCAGATTTCCATCTGAAACACCTTTTCCTGCCTGAAGAATGTGCAGTTACCCTGTGTGTGTCTGCTTCTGGCAAATTCCTTTTCTCCTCTTTGTTGTTTGTTTTTCTAAGTTTATTTTACCTCCATTTGAGGGGAAGATATTTTTTGCTGAATATTGAGTTCTTGACTTACTGTGTTTCTTTAAATATCTTAACAATTTGCCTACTATCTCTGGTTGCATAGATTCTAAACAGACGTATGCCATCATTTTTATCTTTATTCTTCATAAGATTTTTTTTATTAGTGATTATTAGCAATTACTGCTAAACTATTGCATTCCTTGGTATGCTTTTCCTTATATTTATTCTGCTTATGATCTGTCAAGATTCTTGGATTTATCTGTTTTACCCTTGTCATCAACTTTGGGAAATTTCCAGCCATTCAGTTATTTTTTCTGTCTTCCCCCTTTCTTTATTTCCCCTCAGCCTCCAGTTAATGAATGTTGACTCAGTATTATCCCATGGGCCTCTGAGGCTCCTTTCATGTTCTTTCCCCCCGACCCCTTTCTGTGCTTTATTTTCCTAGAGAGCCTGATCAAGTTCAAGTTTGCTGATCTTTTCCACATCTTAAGCTATTAATTCCGTATTATGTAATTTGCACTTCAACTGGATTTTTCCATCTCTACTAGTTTTATGTATTTAAAATGTTTTCCTTTTCTCAGCAGGTTCATGTTTTCTCTGTTTTCTGGATTATTTATAGCTTATTTAATGTCCTCTGTTAATTCCATCATCTCTTTTTCAGTGTCTTTTTCTGTTCATTGATGTTTCTTGGTATTGGCTCACCTATTCTTACTCCTTTGCACGTCTTGTTAACTTGGAAGGATTTGGACATTGTACGTTGTACATTTTACATCGTTGGGTGCCAGGTTTTATTGGATTCCTTTATATGGTGGTCGATTTTGCTTTGGCAGCCTGTTAAGTTACATGGCATTAGTTTCATCCTTTCGTAACTTGCTTTTAAAATTTAGGGTCTGCCAATAACCACCTTTTATCTAGAGCTGATTTACTTCTACCACTAAACTGATGCCTTTTGGAGGACTCTCCCCCATTCCTCTTACTTTATGAATTCTTTCTACTCTGGCTTGAGGAAACGGAGCTATTTCCAGTCCCGTAGACTCTGGGCGCCTACTGCTTTCTACTTTCCAGCGGTTCTTTACTCACCCTTGAATCCCTCCTGCGACACATTTACAGAACCGTTCTCTGCCCAAGTCTCCGCAGGTGTCAAGAGTTCTCTTTGCGCAGTGCCGCGCTTGGGGGCTCTGCCCTGCGGCTTTGCTCTGGGCTGCCTCCTCTTGCACCCAGTCCTCAGGAAGTGCTCTGGGCAGTAAATAAGGAAATCACGGGGCTCGCCTCTTTTGTTTCCCTTCTGTCCGGATCGCAGTCCTGCACTGCCTGTCGTCCTGTGTCTGGAAGTGTTGCCTGCTGCTTGGTTGTCTAGTTGTTGACAGCAGGAACGAAATTGGTCCCTGGCGCACCATTATGGTTGTATGTGGATGTCCACGTTTACTTTTTTTTTTTTTTAAGTTTATTTCTTTTTGAGAAGGCAGCAGGGGTGGGAGGGTACAGAAGATCTAAAGTAGGCTCCTTGCTGACGGCAGAGAGCCCAGTGCAGGGTTCGAACTCACCTACTTGAACTGTGAGACTTAGACCTGAGCCGAAATCAGACGCTCAACTGACTGAGCCACCCAGGTGCCCCTGCCTCTACTTTTGATTAAGAATTCCAAGTGTTTATGATCTTTTTAGAGAAAAAGGATTATATTTATTATTTCTACAGGGAGACACATTTTATTTATTTAAAAAAAATTTTTTTAAGTTTATTTCTGAGAGAGAGACCGCATGAGCAGGGGAGAGTCAGAGAGAGAGGGAGACACAGAATCTGAAACAGGCCCCAGGCTCTGAGCAAGCTGTCAGCACAGAGCCCAAATCCACGAACCGTGAGATCATGACCTGAGCTGAAGTCGGACGCTTAACTGACTGAGCTACCCAGGCGCCCCAAAGGAGACGTATTTTAAAGGTTTTACACTAGTGTTTTAAAGAATGGGACTTGAGAATTGAATTCCTGATATTTTAAATGCAGAATGTTACTTATTAGGCTCACCTCTGTGTACAGATGTGACTGGTAGCTCTTTACCCAATAGCATTTACAAACATATTTGGCACTTACATAACACCTTTTCCACAGTTTACATCTGTATACTAAAGGCTCTGAGAAATCAGTAGTGGAGAAACCTGCTTATTTGCTTAATCCAGCGTGTCACAGACTTGTTTGACTTCAGAACCCTTTAGTCGTCTGCATGCTTAACATCATAAAATATGCTTTGGAAATAGTGTCATTAACTTTTTTTGTTTCCAAAGTCTTCATTACGCTTCCATGGCTGCAGGGTGGCACACTGAGAGTCTACACCGCAGAACCACTTCCCCATGTGTATGTGGGCCCTGCCCATCCCAGGAGACTGCGCCACTCAGTGCTGCCGCAGTGCTCTGTTAATGCATGTGGCTTTTTCTGGACAGTAAATTACTACTATAGAATGCTAGGAGAGGGGTTCTTGGCACAAAGGTAGAGAGAGTGTTTTTACAGCTCTTAATAGGCATTACCTAATTGGCTTTCCAGAAGAAGTCTATTAATTCCTGTCACCAATATGAGACTATTAGCGTTGGGTACACATGTATTGTTTTTGGCTGGGAGAAGCAGGGTGTCCTTACCGTTAACATCAGTTGGTAGATGGATGGAGAAGGCACGTGAATCTCTTCATGACTGGTCTTGCCACACCTCACTCCTTCCCTGAAATGATCACATGATTTCGTGTTTCTCAGCATATAGTAGGTTTGATGTCTGGTTTTGTGACTTCCCATACTTCTGGTAGAAATTTATTAGCCTGTTTTCCCCTCCTAATTTTGAACTTTGTGCCATACCCCCTTTTTTGAGTTGTAATTTCTCCTCTTGTAACTCTTTTCTTCATTTTGAAACAGTGTGACTATGAAAATGTTCCAACGACTGTGTTTACTCCTTTGGAGTATGGCGCTTGTGGCCTTTCTGAGGAGAAAGCTGTGGAGAAGTTCGGGGAAGAAAACATTGAGGTCAGTCACAAAGGGTGAAAAATAGCACAAAGACTTTTTGTAGACCCTATAATCCAGATTCTTGTACTGTCAACATTTTGCCCATGTGTTTTATACTTTTTATATTCTTTCTTTATCTGTGTATCTGTGTGTATTATTTTTTCCTGCACATTTTGAAAGTAAGTTGAATGCCTTTTTACTCCTAAACTCTTCAGTGTGTGTTTCTTGTGAACAGGGTATTTTCTTAAGTAACCACTGTATAGTTAACTCGTTTTTAGGAAGTTGAAGATCCACCTTTCATTTTTTAATTCTGTCAGTTGACCCAGTAATACTTTATTTTTGAGAGAGAGTAGAGGAAGGGTCAGAGAGAGAGAGGGAGAGAGAGAATCCCAAGCAGGCTTCACACTGTCAGTTCAGGGGTTGATGCATGAACCCATGAACTGTGAGATCATGACCTGAGCCAAGATCAAAAG
>NW_027527826.1:38333-39112 GCF_008692635.1 Crocuta crocuta | reverse complement strand
AGGAAAACTCCAGGATTCATTTTATGAAGCCAGCATCACTCTGATACCCAAACCAGACAGAGATCCAGCAAAAAAGAGAACTACAGGCCAATATCCTTGATGAATACGGGTGCAAAAATCCTCAACAAGATCCTTGCAAATAGAATCCAGCAGCACATAAAAAGAATTATTCACCAAGATGAAGTGGGATTCATTCCTGAGTTACAGGGCTGGTTCAACATTCGNGAGAAAGTTGGGATAGAAGGAACCTACTTAAACATCATCAAAGCCATCTATGAGAAGCCTTCAGCTAACATCATCCTCAACGGGGAAAAACTGAGAGCTTTCCCCCTGAGATCAGGAACACGACAGGGATGTCCACTCTCACCACTGTTGTTTAACATAGTGCTGGAAGGCCTAGCATCATCCATTAGACAACAAAAGGAAATCAACGGCATCAGAATTGGCAAAGAGGAAGTCAAACTTTCACTCTTCGCAGATGACATGATACTCTACATCGAAAACCCGACAGACTCCACCAGAAGCCTACTAGAACTGATCCAGGAATTCAGCCAAGTTGCAGTGTACAAAATCAACGTACAGAAATCGGTTGCATTTTTATACACCAACAATGAAGCAACAAAAAGAAAAATCAGGAAAGTGATCTCATTCACAATTGCATAGAAAACCATAAAATACCTAGGAATAAACCTAAACAAAGATAGAAGACATCTGTATGATGAAAACTATAGAAAACTTATGAAGGAAATTGAAGAAGACACAAAGAAATGGAAAAACAT
>NW_027527826.1:36499-38065 GCF_008692635.1 Crocuta crocuta | reverse complement strand
GGGAGGTGTCACCATCCCAGACTTTAGCCTCTACTACAAAGCTGTCATCATTAAGACAGTATGGTATTGGCACAAAAACAGACACATAGACCAATGGAACAGAATTGAGAACTCAGAAGTGGACCCAAAAGTATACAGCCAACTGATCTTTGACAAAGCAGGAAAGAATATCCAATGGAAAAAAGACAGCCTTTTTAACAGATGGTGTTGGGAGAATTGGACAGCAACATGCAGAAGAATGAAACTAGATCATTTTCTCACACCATGCACAAAAATAAACTCAAAATGGATAAAGGACCTGAACGTGAGACAGGAAACTATCAACACCCTAGAGGAGAAAGCAGGAAACAACCTCCTTGACCTCCACCGCAGCAACTTCTTACTTGACACATCCCCAAAAGCAAGGGAATCAAGAGCAAAAATAAGCGATTGGGACCTCATCAAGATTTAAAGGTTCTGCACAGCCAAGGAAACAACCCAGAAAATTAATAGGCAACCAACGGAATGGGAAAAGATAGTTGCAAATGACATATCAGATAAAGGGTTAATATCCAGAATCTATAAGGAACTCATCAAACTACACGCCCGAAACACAAACAACCCAGTGAAGAAATGGGCAGAAGATATGAACAGACACTTCTCCAAAGAGGACATCCAGATGGCCAACAGACACATGAAACGATGTTCAGCATCCCTCCTCATCAGGGAAATACAAATCAAAACCACACTGAGATACCACCTCACGCCAGTCAGAGTGGCTAAAATGAGCAAATCAGAGAACTCTAGATGCTGGCGAGGATGTGGAGAAACGGGCACCCTCCTACACTGTTGGTGGGAATGTAAACTGGTACAGCCCCTCTGGAAAACAGTGTGGAGGTTCCTCAGGAAACTAACAATAGAACTCCCCTATGACCCAGCAATAGCACTGCTAGGAATTTACCCAAGGGATACAGAAATGCTGATGCATAGGAGCACATGTACCCCAATGTTCATAGCAGCACTCTCCACAATAGCTAAAACATGGAAAGAGCCTAAGTGTCCATCAACAGATGAATGGATCAAGAAGATGTGGTTTATCTATACCATGGAATACTACATGGCAATGAGAAACAATGAAATCTGGCCATGTGTAGCAACATGGATGGACCTTGAGGGTGTTATGCTGAGCGAAATAAGTCAGGCAGAGAAGGACAAATATCATATGTTTGCACGTATAGGAGGATTAGGAGGAACTTGACGGAGGAACAAGGGGGAGAAGAAGGGCGGAAATGGTGGGGGAAAGGGAGAGAGGCAAACCATGAGGCACTCTTGAATGCTGACAAAAACTGAGGGCTGATGGATGTGGGGGGGAGGAGGGATGGGCATGGAGGAGGGCACTTGTGGGGATGAGCACTGGGTGTTATGTGGAAACTAATTTGACAATAAACTATTTGCAAAAAAAAATTACTTTGAAGTTAAAAGGATTTAAACACTTGAATCAAAAGACATAGGGTGACAGAGTAGAAAAAAATTCAAGACCAGTCAATATATATATGCTGCTTTAAAGATACTCATTTCAGAACTACA
>NW_027527826.1:35322-36450 GCF_008692635.1 Crocuta crocuta | reverse complement strand
TATGGATGTCAAAATAAAGCCAAGGTAGCAATACTTATTTCAGACAAAATAGACTTTTAAACAAAGACTATAACAAGAGATAAAGAAGGACATTATGTAATAATAAAGGGGACAATCCAGCAAGAAGACATAACAATAGTAATATTTATGCACCCAATATGGACCACCCAAATACATAAAACAGTTAATAAGAAACATAAATGAACTAACTGATAGTATTACAATAGCAGTAGGGGACTTCAACACCCTACATATATTAATGTGCATATCTTTCAAACAGAAAATCAACAAGGAAACAGTGTCTTTGAATGACACACTGGACCAGATAAATTTAATAGATATATTCAGAACACTAAAAACTAAAACACAAGAATATATCTTCTTTTCAAGTGCATATGGAAGACTCTCTAGTGTAGATCACAAATTAGGTCACAAAACAAGTCTTAATAAATTGAAAATGATCAAAGTCTAGCCATGCACTTTTTCTGACCACAATGTTATGAAAATTGAAGTCAACCACAAGAAAAAAATTGGAAAGACCAGAAATACATGGAATGAAAGGGTCAACCAACAATCAAAGAATAAATCAATATTACATGGAAACAAATTAAAATGTAAACAATATGGAACAAAATCTTTGGGGTACAGCTGAAGTGGTACTGAGAGAAGTTTATAGCAATAAAAGCCTATTACAAGAAGCAAGAAAAATCTCAAATAAATAACCTAACCTTATACCTAAAGGAGCTAGAAAAAGAATCCCAAACAAACCCTGAAACCAACAGAAGGAAGAAATAATAGAGATTAGAGCAGAAATAAATTATATAGAAACTTTAAAAAATAGAACAGATTAATGAAACCAGGGGCTGGTTCACTGATAAGATCAGCAGAACTGATAAACCTCTATCCAGACTTATCAAGAGAAAAAGAAAAATAATTCAAACAAAATCACAAATAAAAGAGGAATACAAACAAGCAACATCACAGAAATACAAAACTTTTAAGAGAATATTGTGAAAAACTATATGCCAACAAATGGAACAACCTGGAAGTAATGGATAAATTCCTAGAAACATATAAACTATGAAAAGTGAAACAAGAAGAAATAGAAAATTTGAACAGAGCAGTTAC
>NW_027527826.1:30056-35264 GCF_008692635.1 Crocuta crocuta | reverse complement strand
TTACTAAGAAGAAAAGTAACTGAATAATTAAAACAAACAAACAAACAAAAAACAACTCCCAACAAACAAAAGTCAAGCCTTCAGAGTCAAATTCTACCAAACATTTAAAAAGGAGTAAACACCTATTATTCTCAAACTATTCCAAAATTTAGAAGAGGAAGGAAAAGTTCCAAATTGATTCTATGAGGCCAGCAATATCCTGATACCAAAACTAGACAAAGACACCACAAGAAAGAGAGAGAGGGACAGACAGTGAGTGAGAGCAAGAGAAAGCGAGAGCGAGCGAGAGAGAGAACTACAGGTGACTATCTCTGATGGAGACACAGGCAAAAACTCAGAAAAATACTAGCTAACTGAATCCAACAATACATTGAAATAATCATTCACCAACACAAGTAGGATTTATTTCCATGATGCAAGTGTGGTTCAATATTTGCAAAGTTATCAATGAGAAATAATAAAAAGAGAAATAATAAAAAAATGATCATTTCAGTAAGTGCAGAAAAAGTATTTGACGAGGTACAACACCCACTCATGAGAAAAACCCTCAACAATGTAGGTTTAGATGGAACATATCTGAATGTAATAAATACCTTATATGAAAAACCCATAGCAAACATCATGATCAATGGAATAAAACTGAAAGCTTTCCCCCTAAGNAGCAATCAGCCAAAAAAAGAAAAAAAAGAACGAAAGGAAGGAAGGAAGGAAGGACGAACGAAAAGTCATCCAAATTGGTAAAGAAGTAAAATTTTCACTCTTTGCAGATGACACGATGCTATATATAGAAATATATTTTTTAAAAAAAACCCTAAACCTCACCAAAAACTACTAGAACTGATAAATGAATTTAGTAAAATCGCAGGATTCAAAATCGAAGTGCAGAAATGTGTGGCATTTACATATACTAATAATGAAATAGCAGAAAGAGAAACTAAGGAATCAATCCCATTTATATTTGCATGAAAAATAATAAAATAGTAGGAATAAATTTAACCAAAGAGATAAAAACCCATACTCTAAAAAATAATAAAAACAAAAGCAAAACAAAACAAAACACACACAACACACACACACACACACATTGATGAAAGAAATTGAAGACAACACAAAGAAATTGAGAGACATTCTACGCTCATGGATTGGAAGTACAAATATTGTTAAAATGTCTATACTACTGAAAGCAATCTACATATTTAATACAATCCCTATCATAACACCAACATCATTTTTCACAGAATTAGAATAAACAATCCTAAAATTTGTTAACTCACAAAAGACCCTGAATAGCCAAAGCAATCTTGAAAAGGAAAAACAAAACAGATTTCAAGTTATCTTACAAATCTGTGGTAATCAAAATAATTTGGTACTGGCACAAGAATAGATGCATAGTTCAATGGAACAGAATAGAAATCTCAGAAATAAACCCACAACTATACAGTCAATCTTAGAGAAAGGTGGAAAGAATTTCCAATGGGAATAATACAGTCTTGTCAAAAAATGGTGTTGGAATAACTGTACAACAATATGTAAAAGAATGAATCTGGACCACTTTCTTACAGCATACAAAAAATAAATTCAAAATGGATTAAAGACCTAAATGTGAGACCTGAAACCATAAAGATCCTAGAAGAGAGCACAGGCTGTAACTTCTCTGACATCATCCACAGCAATGTTTTTCATTTTCTTAAAGTTTATTTATTTATTTTGAGAGAGACAGAGAAAGCAAGCAGAGGAGAGGCAGAGAGAGAGGGAGAGAATACTAAGCAGGCTCTGCAGTGTTAGCACAGATCTCAATGTGGAGCTTGAACTCAGGAACAATGAGATCATGACCTGAGCCAAAAGCAAGAATCAGGCATTTAACCTGAGCCACCCAGGTACCCCATCAACATCCTTCTTCTTTTTTTTTTTCCATTTCTGNGTACATGTGCTCCTATGCATCAGCATTTCTGTATCCCTTGGGTAAACTCCTAGCAGTGCTATTGCTGGGTCATAGGGGAGTTCTATTGTTAGTTTCCTGAGGAACCTCCACACTGTTTTCCAGAGGGGCTGTACCGGTTTACATTCCCACCAAGAGTGTAGGAGGGTGCCCGTTTCTCCACATCCTCGCCAGCATCTAGAGTTCTCTGATTTGCTCATTTTAGCCACTCTGACTGGCGTGAGGTGGTATCTCAGTGTGAAATACAAATCAAAACCCATCAACATTCTTCTAAATATGTTTCCTGAGGCAAGGCACAAAAATGGATGAAATCTTGCCATTTACAGTAATACAAATGGAGCTAGAATGTATAATGCTAAGCAAAATAAATCGTTGAGAGAAGGACAAACACCTTATATTTTCACTCATATGTAGAGTTTAAGAAACAAAACAAATGAGCAAATGTGGAAAAAAGAGAACAAACCAAGAAATAGACTCAACTATAGAGAACCAACTAATGGTTATCAGGGGGGTGCTGGCTAGGTTGATGTGTGAAATAGGTGATGTAGGTATGAAGGAGGGCATTTGTCATGATGAGCACTGAGCAGTGTATAGGGTTTTGAATCACTATATTGTACACCTGAACTAATATAACATTGTATATTAAGTTTACTGGAATTGAAATAAAAATGGAATAAAAATATGAAATGTCATAGGAGCAAAGGAACACAGGAGAGTTTGGTAGATTGGAATGTGTATGTGTGTGAATGGAATTTGTGGTAGTGAAGAATGTGAGACCATTTGGTTTCACTTTAGCTACATAGTGAGTTAACAAAAAAGGCATTCTAGAAAGTGCTTTAATCGCTAGATTGCAGTGGACTTTCAGAGAGTGGCATTATTATGAATTTGTAGAAATCATGTAAAAATATATACTTAAAGCATAATTCACTCAGCACTTTATATACTGCCCTAAAATGAGTTGGCTTCCAATAAAATAGATATTTATAAAATCCTTTATTGGTCATGTCCAAGTCTAATAATAAAGAAAATAGTACTAACATCAGTGGTAACTTCAATTTCATCCAAAATAATTGTTTTATTTAATCACAATAAATAAAATATGATCCAAGTATGTCTCTACAAACATCTCTGCACAAAAATGAAAAATTTAAAGATAGGGTATATATTTAAATGTTAATTTCAATACAGCTTTTTTCATTATCCAAACATATAATCCAAGCATATCATTTAATTTTTCTTACTCATCCAAACTGGGAACAGAGCTATGTAGTCTTTCTTGAGGTAAATAGTCATATGTTTCTCTTTATATTAACTCGTTTCACATTCTACTCCTTGCTTTCTAAAACTGTATATGGCGTTCAATTTTCTTCCTCTTCCATTGGTGCAATTAAATAACATTTTGATTTGAACTCTCTGAGATTAGCTACTTACTTTAAAAATATTTTTAAAGCATTCAGGAGTTGAGGTATGGGGAGAGCATTGAGAATACTAAGAGTTATTTATCACCATAATCTTACATGGAAGCCTGGTAAAGCATTTCCAGTGCCTTACCGATATATTGATAATATATTTTTCTCTGTTGGCATGAAGTGCCTAAATTGGTCAGGATTCTCTACTTTTTTGTTGCAGTTGTCTGCCTTAGCGTGACACTTTGAATTTGTCACCCTTAGCTGAGTGAATTTTGTCAGGAGCTTGAGGACTTGATCCAAGAGAGAATTTCGGAATGAACAGTCAATTGGAACAGGAAGATTACTGACTCACTTACTGACCGGATATATGTGTATATATATAAATGTATATGTTTTACATGAATAGATCAAAAGTTGAGATGGATACAAAAATAAAAATGGTAATTTGAAAATGATTTAAATGTGGCATTGTTTTTGAAATTTATTAACTTATTTCAAATTCATGTTAGTTATGATATAATGTATTATTGGTTTTAGGAGTAGAACTCAGTGATTGATCACTTACATGTAACACCCAGTTCTCATCCCAAGTACCCTCCTTAATGACCATCACAGATTTATCCCATCCAGCCACCAACCTCCCCCTCTAGCAACCCTCAGTTTGTTCTTTGTATTTAAGAGTTCCCTGTATTTAGGAGTCTCTTTTTTATCTTATTTTTCCTTCCCTTCCCCTATGCTCATCTGTTTTGTTTCTTAAATTCCACATATGAGTGAAGTCATATGATATTTGCATTTCTCTGAACAACTTATTTCACTTAGCATTGTACACTCCGGTTCCATCCACATTGTTGTAAATAACAAAATTTCATTCTTTTCGATTGCTGAGTAATGTTCCATATATATATCTCCATATTTCTTCCATTTCTCCCCCAAACCTCATCTTCACACTTCCTACCTTCCTCTATGTAAATTCCTCTCTCCCTTTAGTTATGGGGTTTATTCTGTCAGACTTCAGGCTGATTTCTGGGGTATTTAGAATGATTTGATAGTTTTCTAATTGTGTTTGTGGGATGAGAAGAGCCTAGGGTCGTCCAAATGCTCTGTCATCTTCAGGGAATCAAGATTTAAAACCAGAAATGTTAGCGCTTTAAAATTTGGTTCCCAGTAAAGGGGATATGATATTATTATTAAATACACCAAGTCAGAGTCTGTGCAAATGAATATCTTACTCTATAGAAATGCCTAAAGATCTTCAGGACCTCAGAGACTTTTTAAATTTATTTATTGTAACACCTTCAGTAAACATGTACAAGCAGCACTTGAGCCATTTTAGCAAATGTGTCACCAAACTAAGTAAATAGGCCATTTTCACTGTCATTCTTCATTATTGTTTTCTTTCTTGCTTGGACCTGTCCTTCATTCTTTTTTTGCTTGTCTTTAAACACTGACTTTTGCCTTTTTTTTCCTTTTTTTTAAATGTTTTTTATTTATTTCTAGGAGAGAGAGAGACAGCATGAGCAGGGGAGGGTCAGAGAGAGAGGGAGTGACAGACTCTGAAACAGGCTCCAGGCTCTGAGCTGAGAGTCAGCACAGAGCCCGACGCGGGGCTCGAACCCACGAACCGTGAGATCATGACCTGAGCGAAAGTCGGACACTTAACCGACTAAGCCACCCGGGCGCCCCTTTCTTTCTTATTTCTAATAGGGGGAAGAACTTCTTTTCTGGCAATTGTGTTTTTGGTCAAGTACCCAAATCTGATCCAGGAAATAAGGACATAGCGGTGAAAAATCAAACCTAGTCAGTCAATTCTTGAATGTCTACTTACCTCACTATACTATAGTGCTCACTATACTATAGTGC
>NW_027527826.1:24999-30030 GCF_008692635.1 Crocuta crocuta | reverse complement strand
GACTCCTATTCTTCTTTTTATCCCCTGAAGAAGTTATTAAAATATTTTGCATATAAAATGGATAAATATTTTTAATTAATTAAAATGAACTTTTTTGTTTGAGAAGCTTAGAGCATAACATATCTTCAAAAAGCTCCCAGTCAAGGTGGAGACATGACAACAAAAGCAAATGTCACTGTAACACACAATAGTATCAAACTAATGGTACAAACAATAAATGCCATGAAAATGCAGAGAGAGAAGAGGGCATTTTCTTTTGAGAGGGGACAGGTTAAGGAAGACTTCAAGGAGAAAGTCATCTTATCAACACTGATGTTTGGATAGTTGCTTTTTAAATTATGGAATATTAGAGCTGGAAGATACCTTAGTCGGATCTCTTCATTTGTCCATTTGAAAGTTTAGGTCCAGTAGAGAAAATGATCAGACAAAAAAAATACACAGGGACTCTTATTCCAAATGCAAGATGGCACATACCTCTCATCTTTAAGAACAAAGTGTATGCCATAGAGTCAATCAGAGCTGCTTGGAAATCCTGTACCATGGAGGTTTCATGCTAAATCTTTGGTTATCTCCTCATGTGCTCAACTCAGATGCCGAATTAAAAAACAGACTTGAAGACTTTGCTTTTCTCTGTCCAAAAAATTGTGGGTTTGTCCAGTCAAACATGTAGTTGGAGGATAGTGAATCAATGGAATGTCTAAAATTTTATTTTAACAAAGGGTTCATGGATTTATTGTCTACTTCTATTCGCAGATTGGTATTTACCCTCCAAATGCCAAGGCACAATATGTTTTAGAATCCTTAGAAACTTGCACATTTCCAATCTCAGGTTAGAAACATCTTAAAGGTCATCATATTTACCCACCCCACTTGCCTGGTCCTCTCACCTGGCAAATGATAGACTATTCTCTACTCTCTTTGCCAGATAATAGTGCTAGGAGGATAAGATGATTGATGATCCTAGAGCAGATCGGTATTTTAAGTTATTTTCCCCCCATTTATTTTGTCTCCAAAAGTGCTTCAGAATCCAGAGTATCTGAATATATGGCTTCTTAGAAAATTTCAGGTCACCGAGAATAGTCACATAGATTTGCTTCCATTTCATGTATTTTGAAGAATTTGATCATCCTTCATTTCTTAATGTCAAGCCCTCAGTCGAGTCTATAACTTACACACCTGTGAGAGTCTTGACTACAGAAAATGTTCAGATATGGGACATATAGGAGTCATTTCAGTCATCCAAACACATATATTTCTGTCATCCTTTTTCTTTCTGTCATCCTGATAATTTTAGAAAGGAAAAATGGGTCTTTGGGAATGATCCAGGGTTGAATGCTACAAACTTTACTAAAGTATTTAAATATCATAATTATCTTTTTAATATTAGATTATGTCAGGATCATCTACTGCTCCTCGATAAAATAGAAAGTTGTTGAAATCTTAACAGCATGAAGGTTGATTTTATTCCATATAATGATATTAAACAAAACCTCCAAAGATGTTACAGGATTGTGATTCTACTATAGAGATAGCTATGGAAATGTACCCCTTGATAAAATAAATCCTTGGATGAATAATAGTTCATCATTCATGAGAAACAATATACAGTATACAGTTTTTAAAAATATTCGAGGATGTAAGGGCAATCTGGCTGCAACATCTGTCACCCCATTGATTGCCACTGTTGATTCAGCTGATCTGACTGGCTAGGCGGATGTCCATTTCCTCCCTCACTACTTTATGTGCATCACTCTCAAATGTGCATGTTCAGTTGAAGAGGATGACTTTTCCCAATAGAAGAGGACTGTCTTTCAGTCCAGTGTATAGGAGTAGCTGTGCTCTTCTTCTAGAACTTCCAAACTCTCAAGTTCCATTTGCAGGAGAATGTAAGGTAGTCAAGATTCCAAGATTCCAGACACATCCAAACCAGGTGCGGCTTGTGGCAGTTTGCTTTTCTTTAAAATAAATAAATAAATAAATAGGGGCTCCTAGGTGGCTCAGTCGGTTAAACGCCCGACTTCGGCTCAGGTCGTTATCTCAGGGTTTGTGGGTTTGAGCCCGCATCCAGCTCTGTGCTGACAGCTAGCTCAGAGTCTGGAGACTGCTTCAGATTCTGTGTCTCCTTTCTCTGACCCTCCCCTGCTCGTTCTCTCTCTCAGAAATAAATAAAAACATTTAATTTTTTTAAAAAATAATATACATAAATAAACGTATTTGATTATGCACATAGGCTTATTTTTCTACCATCAAAATTTACCCTTTCAACTCTTAGATAGGTTTGAGCTATAGTCCTTGGGTTTTTCTTGTGAATAATTTGGCATAGGGCTCTAATTTCATAGAATATGACATCTTAGTACTAGAAGAAACTACAAGAAAATATCTCATCTGAATTCCTGTATTCAAACAGGCAAGTTTGGACAAAGAGGTCGATTCTGATTTGTCCTGAGCACTTAACTCTAGATCACCAAAAATGATGAAATGAACTATCATGTAGGGACATTAACTACACAACAGAGTTTTAGATGTATCTTGGTACTAGCGGTACCACTAGCTNTACTTAAGTTGCCTTACAAAACCCTTTAATATGCTCATTATATAGATATAACTATTATTTTCATTTTTATAAGAGTTAAATGAGGATTGGAGAGGTTAATCACTTTATATAATTCATACATCTTTAGAATGAAGAGTCAAACCTAGGTCTGCCTCCAAAGCTATTTCCCCTACACCAGATCTTAGTTTTGCTTCTTTGTCCAGAATTATCAAATAGTTTTTCATTCTGAATTATAGAGTAGATGTATGAGTGATTACAAAACTGATCCAAAAAATAAAAATAAATCAACAACAACAACAACAACAACAACAATAACAACATAAAACCAGTGTGGACGTTTCTCAAAAAATTAACAATAGAACTCCCCTATGACCCAGCATTAGCACTGCTAGGAATTTATCCGAGGGATACAGGAGTGCTGATGCATAGGGGCACATGTACCCTAATGTTCATAGCAGCACTGTCAACAATAGCCAAAACATGGAAAGAGCCTAAGTGTCCATCAACTGACAAATGGATCAAGAAGATGTGGTTTATCTATATAATGGACTACTACATGGCAATGAGAAAGAATGAAATGTGGCCATTTGTAGCAACCTGGATGGCACTTGAGGGTGTTATGCTGAGTGAAATAAGTCAGGCAGAGAAGTACAGATGCCATATGTTGGCACGTATAGGCGTATTAGGAGGAACTTAACAGACGACCATGGGGGAGAAGAGGGGAAAAATAGTTGGAGAGAGGGAGGGAGGCAAACCATGAGAGACTCTTGAATGCTCAGAACAAACTGAAGGCTGATGGGGGTGGGAGAGAGGGAAAGGGGGGTGATGGGCATGGACACTGCGTGTTATAGGGAAAGCAACTTGACAATAAACTATATAAGAAAAAAAATACAAAACTGTCCCAAATTCCCTAAGATCAGTTGAGCAATCAAAACCATTTATAATAGGTTATACAGCCTATTTGCTCTAAGAGAATCTCCAGATTCCAGTTTGAACCTAAGGGTTTGCCTGGAGCAGCTCCTTATGTTGCTTCTATTTTAATAATATGAATGAATGTTAAATTAGTTCTCATAATATCATTTCCATAATCTTTACCCAACTTCATATCATCTTGCCTCTGGATTATTGCCCTAGCCTACAATATTCTTTTCTAGTTTACATGATAAAATACTCCTAGCTTTATCTTCTCTAAAAGTCTTTTTTCACATCACTCCTCTTTTTTTTTTACCACATGCCCAAAATTCTTAAATGTTATCATGTTTTCTCACGGTGGTGTGTTCACGAATTGCTCATATTATCTAGCTTATTAATCATTCAAATCTCAGTGCCCCTTGTTTCTCAAATATGAAATCTCCAGTTCTGCTAGACTAATGTATTCCCTGTCACCAAGACATCATATAAACACCTTTCCCCCCCTATTTGTTCATACTCATTTTGTTAGCTGAAATGCTCAGTTCCTTCCTCTCTGCCAATCCACATTCTATACTCTTTAATCTCTCCACTCCACCCCTTATCTGAAACCTAACAGCACTTACTATCTGTTTGGCATATTCCATAATATGCTTTGTTTGTATGATGACAACATTTTTGGCTCTGTGGTTGCTCTCCCCTACTAGGCAAAGGCTTCTCCCACACAGAGATTATAGCATATTTCTTTACATTTGTCCCCCAAATCAAAGTTGCCTTGCAAAATAAAAGACATTTTATAAGTATTTGTTGAATAAATATGTTAATGAACTCAGTAAGATGGCATTTTAGCATAAAAGGCAATATTCCCAAAGTTACTAAGCTATAGGTGATAATGAAATAGTTCAACACACTTAAAAAGATCATAGAGAATATACCAATGCACTTTAAAAGCTAGAACAGATAGTTCTGGAAATTATGTGCTCTAGCTTCTCATACACAATGCTTTGGGAATTCACTGTAAATACTGTAATGATCCGAACTTTAAGTTATAAAAGTGACACAAGAAGGAGAACATCACTATGCCAGCTCATAATTGCTTTAGCTTACCATATTCTTCATGTGAGTATAATACAGGTTTGGAAGATTTGTTTAACTTGTCATATTCCCTGTATGGAATCCCGAAAAGCTTTGGCTCCTTGTTCCCATAAACCTTACATAAAGCACTGCTGCAGATTTCCATAGTGAACTGAATAAAATGTGGAATACATATCCAAATTTGTTTCCAACTTTTACCTAAAGTTGAAAAACATTTGCTTAAATTTTGGCTTGTATGATATTTTAAATGGAACATAATTCACTTGGGAAATATCTGCTTTTAAAGTTGTTGAAACATTTTTCCATTTTTAATTTCTGTGTTGCATAGTTGTCACTTCTCCATTTCTAAATTAACATTCTCTCTTTAAGGACTTGTGGCAAATATTTAGAGACTTAAAGGTGATGATCCATGAATTTATGAAAATGAAAGCTTGTTTATATCTGTTTTGCATGAAAATGTTTATATTTCTATT
>NW_027527826.1:14019-24963 GCF_008692635.1 Crocuta crocuta | reverse complement strand
TTCATTCTGTGGAGTGAGTGTGTGTGTGTGTGTGTGTGTGTGAGAGAGAGAGAGAGAGAGAGAGAGAGAGAGAATCAATGGAGTACAGGTATTTATTATTAATGTAGCAATTATAGGTTAATTATTTTCAATAAAGTCATTTAAAAAGAAATGTAATACAGTAAAAAACACTGTACTGCATAAAATACTGAAAAGGAAGAACATCTACCAAATATCAGTTTCCTAAGACACCTAGTTTCACAAAAGGTGTTCCTATCCACCCTGAAATACCCGCCTGGTAAAGTGACAGTTGCAGGAACATGTTCTTGTTCACTTCTTTCCTCACCCAAGAAGTCAAGAGGGCTATGCTGTCTCATAAAGCAATGAAACCATTTTCTTAGCTCCAAATTCAGGAAAGAATATGGAATGACATAATATTTAGCCAGCCCTAATGTTCAGTGAAACTGTGTTTTACAAAATCAACATGCTCATGGTGAAATGAATCACCTTTTCAAAAATTTTAAAAACAACTGTAATTATTTAAATCAAAGACCTTTTGTAAATTTATTCTTGTATTGATCTTCATATTCCCCTTGTGGTAAACTATAAGAGAAACTCAGAAGGCTCTGAGTTTCTACTTTTAAGAAGAAATGGTTTCTTTAGTACCATTTATTTATTATTTTTAGTACATTTATGTTTAAGTTATTCTTTTAAAAATTTCCTCAGTTAGTTTTGCATTTATAAGGCCACATCATAAAAATTGATATCTTAAGAAATTCTGGGTTGCTCATATAGAAATAAGCTCTTACACTTTCTTACTATTTAATATATATGTAATTTACAGCAGTAGTAAAGTAATTGGATTTTCCACAATAAATTGTGGTATGCAAATCAAAAGAGATATTTATAAGACACACAGATATTCTCCTTCTTGTGTCTTCATAACTTAAATTAAAATTGAAATAATTACAACATATATGATGAGCTTCCAAAGCACTGTGTATAGGATGCCAGAGAAAATAGATACATTTACCAAAATTATATACGAACTTGAAATTTGTTCTAAGGGCTGTAGTGAGGACTTGTTAAGGAAAGTCTTTGTACAAATAGCAATAATGGAGCAGATTCTGAGCCTGGGAAGAGAAGGCAGAGAGTGTGGGTTCACCAAAATATTAAGTACAAAGTTAGTTATGTGAAGTAAAAGCATCCATGTGCCTGAAATAAATATTCTTTAGACACTACCAGCTTTGCAGAGCTCTGTATTAAGTAACGTGTGAAAATAAACAGAAATAGAGATCTGGTCCCTGCTAAATTGCAGGTTTTACAATAACTTCAAGTAACCATAGTAGTATGGTAGCATTTAAAGATCTGGGACTGCTCTGCCAGATGGTTCCTTAGACTTACCAGATTTNTACCTTGCTATTTTAGATATATACTTATTTGTGTGTCTGTATATATATATATATATATATACACACATACATATAATGCACATAAAGTATGTATATATTTATATACATGTGTGTACACATATACATCAATTAATGTCTTTTAACTGCTATTTAGTATTATATAAATAGACTGCATTAAGGGTGTCTGGGTGGCTCAGTCATTTAAGCATCTGACTTCGGCTCAGGTCATGATCTCACGGTTCGTGGGTTTGAGCCCCCACGTTGGGCTCTGTGCTGACAGCTCAGAGCCTGGAGCCTGCCTCAGATTCTGTATCTCCTCTCTCTCTGCCCCTCCCCCATTCTCTCTCTCTTTCTCTCTTTCTCTCTCTCTTTGTCAAGAATAAATGAGCATTAAATTTTTNCTTCCCAAAATGGCTGTATACATTTTTAACTCCATCAGCAATGTATAAAAGTGTTGTTTTCTCTGTATGCTAACTGCATTTGATGTCTTCAGACTTTTCCCCCAAACTTATTGAGATACAATTGACATATAACATTATGTAAGTTTAAGGTGTACAATATGTTGTTGTTATAATGAGAACATTTAAGCTCTACTCTCATAACAACTGTGTACTGCTAATATGATGCAGCTCCTCCTTTCCCACAATGTAATGCCTATTAGCATCCTTTATGGTCTTCCTATGATCTTTACTGGCCTACTACACTATCCAATCCTAATACTGCCTCCAAAGCTTACACAAAGTGACCAGCCTGGGCCTTCCTACTCTGGCCAATGCCCTAGGCTCTGGATCTCCTTTTATCATCCAGAAGTCTTTAATTCTTTAATGTCACATTCCTTTAGCATCTATCAGATGATAACTAACAAATCAGATTAATTAGTTTCCTTATAAGATTACTGAATATTTAATGATTTGAAGGGTTATGCCTTTCAGACAAATACCATATGATTTCACTCATATGTGGAATTTAAGAAACAAAACAAATCAAATGAACATGGGGGGGGGGAGAAAGAGGCAAGCCATAAAACAACTACAGAGAATAAACAGGGTTGCTGGAGGGGAGGTGGGAGGGAGGATGGGTTAAATGGGTGATGGATATTAAGGAGGGCACTTGTGAAGAGCACTGAGTGTTGTATGTAAATGATAAATCACCAAATTCTACACCTGAAACTCATATTACATTGTATATTAACTAACTGGAATTTAAGTAAAAACTTGAAACCAAAAAAAGGGGGAGAGGTTATACCTTTCAGTTTATATGTACATTTTAATAGTTATTGTCAAGGAGGGAGATTAATACCCTCGTTTACACAAAATGAACAAGCCTTTTAGAATTTCTAAAATAAAAAATAGGAAGAAGGTTTTATTCATGTTTATGTCGAGTTAGGACAGCTGCCTGAGATACACAACCTTCACAAAGAGGAGAGTACTCTGGTAAAGGAACATTTGTTGTAGGATTTTATACATTTTTTACATAAAAGCCATAAATTATTAGACAAAACATTTCAGAAAGTTGTAGACTTAATCTTAAGTTTCAAGTATNCAGGGCTATATGATTCTAATTTTATGGGAACCAGGGAAGTTTCTTACTTTCTCATATCTTTTGTGTTCACAATGCTCCTTTTTGGTTATTTGATTTAAAAGGCGAAAGATTTATACGATCTGAAGAGTAACCAGAGTATTGGTTATTTGATTTAATGAAGCAGGTGTACCATGTGTGCTTGAGACAGAAATAAAGCCCATGCCCTGAGGTTTGTTTCCTTTTTTTAATTTTTAATTTTTTCCTTTTTTAAATTTAAATTCAAGTTAGTTAACATACAGTGTAGTATTGGTTTCAGGAATAGATCCCAGTGACTCATCACTTCCATATAATGCCCAGTGCTCATCTCAACAAGTGCCCTCCTTAATGCCCATCACCCATTTACCCCATCCACCCACCCACCACCCCTCCAGCATCCCTCAGTTCTTTATTTTTAAGCGTCTCTTACGTTTTGCCTCCCTCTCTGTTTTTATCTTATTTTTTCTTCCCTTCCCCTACCTTCATCTGTTTTGTTTCTTAAATTCCATATATGAGTGAAATAATATGATATTTGTCTTTCTCTGAGTGCCTTATTTTGCTTAGAATAATACACTCTAGTAGTTCCATCCACGTTGTTTTAGAGAGCAAAACTTCATTATTTCTGATGCCAAGTAATATTCCACTGCATATATACCACATCGTTATCCATTCATCAGTAGATGGACATTTGAGCTCTTTCCGTAATTTGGGCATTGTTGATAGCAATGCTGCAAACATTGGGGTGCATGTATGTACCCCTTCAAATCAACATTTTACATATTTGTATCCTTTGGATAAATACCTAGTAGTGGAATATCTGGATTATAGGGAAGTTATATTTTTAATTTTTTAAGGAATCTTCAAACTGTTTTCCAGAGTGGCTGCAGCAGTTTGCATTCTCACCAACTGTGCAAAAGTGTTCCACTTTCTTCACATCCTCACCAACATCTCTTGTTTCCTGAGCTGTTAATTTTAGGTATTCTGACAGGTGTGAGGTGGTATCATATTGCAGTTTTGATTTGTATTTCTCTGATGATGAGTGATATTGAGCATCTTTTCATGTACTGTTAGCCATCTGGATATCTTCTTTGGAAAAGTGTCTATTCATGTCTTCTGCCCATTTCTTCATTGGATTATTTGCTTTTTGTGTGTTGAGTTTTATAAGTTTGATATAGGTTTTGGATCCTAACCCTTTGTCCATATGTTGTTTGTAAATATCTTCTCCCATTACAAAAGTTGCCTTTTAGTTTTGTTGATTGTTTCTTTATAAGTGCAGAAAATATTGATCTTGATGAGGTCCCAATAGTTCATTTTTGCTTTTGTTTTCCTTGTTTCCAGACACATGTCTAGTAAGAAGTTGTTGTGGCTGAGGTCAGAGGTTGCTGCCTGTTTTATCCTGTGGTATTTTGATGGTTTCTTGTATCACATATAGTTTTTAGTGCAATTATAAATGGGATTGATTCCTTGATATCTCTTTCTGTTGCTTCATTATTGGTGTATAGAAATGCAACCAATTTCTGTCCATGAAAACTATAGAAAACTTATGAAAGAAATTGAAGAAGACACAATGAAATGGGGAAACATTCTATGCTTATGGATTGTTAAGAACAAATCGTGTTAAAATATCTATATTCCCGAAAGCAATCTACATTTTCTTTTTTTTTTAATTTTTATTTATTTCTAGGAGAGAGAGAGAGAGAGAGACAGCGTGAGCAGGGGAGAGTCAGAGAGAGAGGGAGACACAGACTCTGAAATAGGCTCCAGGCTCTGAGCTGGCAGCCAGCACAGAGCCCGACGCGGGGCTCGAACCCACGAACCGCGAGATCATGACCTAAGCGAAAGTCCGACGCTTAGCCGACTAAGCCACCCAGGCGCCCCAGCAATCTACATTTTCAATGCAATCCCTACCAAAATAACATCAACAGTCTTCAGAGAACTAAACAAACCATTCTAAACTTTCTATGAAACCAGAAAAGACTTTGAATAACAAAAGTAATGTTGAAAAAGAAAACAGAAGCTAGAAGCATCACAATTCTGGACTTCAAGCTGAATTACAAAGCTGCAGTCACCAAGACAGTCTGGTACTGGCACTGAAATAGATGCTCAGATCAACGGAACAGAAAGAGAACCCAGAAACAGACCCACAAATGTATGGCCAAGTAATCTTCGACATGCATTGAGGTTTTGCAGTGTTATTTTGACCTTGGTAAATATTAAATAAAGTATAGCTTCCCTGGGAGCCCAGGAACAGGGTCCAAAAGCTTTAAAAGTTGAAAATTTCTTTTAGCACTCTTAAGGAAGATGAACTTGAGTGGTGGAAGTGATTATACAAGAGGTCCCTCAGAGTGACATTTAATCATACCACTAAAGTGCCATGCATGGTTAGCCAGCATACTTGGAGGTTATGATGGCACTGTTTAAATTATCTCAGGTTAGTGTTTAACTAAAAGTTAACTAAAATCCTGTTTTACTTGAAAACTCAGAAAAATTCATTAACATATTTCTTAGCTTATTCAAGATGTCCAGTGACTATGGATGAATTGTTGCTGATTTTTCAAGACCTTGGAGTCATTATTCTGAGCATCAGTTTCCAGTGAGAACTGCAAATAGCAGGTGCTAGAAACAAGTAAGCCAACTCTGTTGTGTACTGAGTCCAAAATATAAACTGAAAGGTAGATACTCTTTTCCTTTTTATTACAAAATCATTGATGTCCGATGTGGTGTTTCTGTGTTTTCCTTAAATATAATTTTATTATACCTGCAACTGTGTAGTTTTGTTTTATGATAACCTTATTTCTCAGGTGTAATTTTATGACAGCTAATCCTAATAGTGGTTTGTAGGCTTCATATACTTTATAAGTTTTACATTTCTTAAATATCCTGTAAGACTGCCAATGACAAAAATATAGCCATATATCATTTAGGAANATTATTTTTATTTGAATCCTTTCTCTTTTCTTTTTAATTCTGGCTAGGGGTTTATCAATTTTATTAATTCTTTCAAATAACCAGCTCTGAGTTTCATTGATCTGTCTTGCTGTTGTTTTTTTGTTTGTTTGTTTCCATATTATTTATTTCTGCTTTAATCTTTATTATGTCCCTTCTTCTACTGGCATTAAATTTCATTTGCTGTTCCTTTTCTAGTTCCGTCAGGTATAAGGTTAGGTTATTTGATTGAGGTTTTTATTTCTTCAGGTAGTTCTGTATTGCTATATAATATCTTGTTAAGACCGCCTTTGCTGCATCCCCAAATTTTGAACCATCAAGTTTCATTTTCATTTGTTTCCATGTATTTTTAATTTTCCTTTTAATTTCATGTATAAATGATTCACTCCTTAGGGTGGTGTTCTTTAACCTCCAAGTATTTGTGTTCTTACCAATTTTTTTCTTCAGGCTGACTTCAAATTTCATTGTGTTGTAGCCAGAAACTATACGTGGTATGATCTCAATCTTTTTGTACTTCTTTTTTTAAATTTTTAATGTTTAGTTATTTTTTAAAGAGAGAGAGAGAGAGAGAGATCAGGGGAAGGACAGAAAAAAAGGGAGACACAGAATATGCAGCAGGCTTAGCTCAGAGCCTGACTTGGGGCTCGAACTCATGAACTATGAGATCACGACCTGAGCCAAAGTTGGATGCTTAACAAACTGAGCGACCCAGTTGCCCTAATCTTTTTGTACTTCTTGAGGCCTGATTTGTGACCCAGTATGTGATCTATTCTGGAGAATTTTCCACGTGCACTCGAAAATAATGTGTATTTTGCTGCTTTAGGATAAAATGTTCTAAATATACCTTTTAAGTCGATATTGTCCAGTGTGTCATTCACAACCATTGTTTCCTTGTCGATTTTCTGCTTAGATGACCTGTACATACTGTAAGTGGGTGTTAAAATGCCCTATTCTTATTGTGTTATTATCGATGGATTTCTTTATGTTTATTATTAATTGTTTTATACATTTGGGTACTTCTATATTTGGAGCATAAATATTTATAATTGTTAGATCTTCCTGTTGGATAGACTCCTTTATCATGATATAGTGCCCTTCTTCATCTCTTATTACATACAGTCTTTGGTTTAAAATTTAGTTTGTCTGATATAACTATGGGTACTCCAGCTTTGTTTTGATGTCCCTTAGCATGGTAAATTGTTCTCTATCCCCTCATTTTCAATCTGTAGGTGTCTTTAGTTCTAAAATGAATCTGTTGTAGGCAGCATATTGATGGGTCTTGATATTTATGGATTCTGATACTCTCTGTCTTTTGATTGGGCATTTAGTCAATTTATGTTCAAAGTGATTTTCAGTATATATGTAGGTAGTGCTATTTTATTACTTATGTCATTGTTTCTGGAAATTTTCTCTCTTCCTTTCTGGTCTTTGTCACTTTAGGTCTTTCCTTGCCATTCAAAGAGTCCCCTTTGATATTTCCTGTAGTGGTCATGAACTCCATTGATTTTTTTGTTTGTCTGGGAAACTTTATTTCTCCTATTCTGAATGGTAGCCTAGTTGGATAGAATATTCTTAGCTGCAGATTTTTCCCATTCAGCTTGTTGAATATATCATGCCATTCCTTTCTGGCTTGCCAAGTTTCCATGAAGAGTTCTGCTCCTAAACCTTTGTGTCTTTCCTTGTAAGCTAACAACTTCTTTCTTGTTGCTTTTATGATTTTTTTTAAATTTATCATTATATTTTGCAAATTTAACTGCAACATGTCTTGGTGTTGCCCTGCTTTTGTTGATTTTGACATGAGTTCTCTGTGCCTCCTGGATTTAGATGTCTTTTTCTTTCCCCAGGTTAGGGAATTTTCAGTTCTTATTTCCTCAAATAAAACTTCTGCTCCCTTTTCTCTCTTCTTCTTCTGTGACTCCTTTGATAGGAATGTTACTACATTTAATGGAATATGATTTTCCTCAGTCCACTCTAGTGATCTATCATTTGTCCTTCCCTCTTCATTTTTAGCTTCATTATTTTCCATATTTTTTTGTCTTCTATATCACTTACTCATTCCTCGGCTATATCCATTCTTGTGCTCATTGCATACTGTCATTTTCAAATCTCAGTTATTGCATTTTTCATTTCTGCTTCATTGTTTTAGGTCTCTTATCTCTGTGGTAAGGGTCCCCCTGATGTTTTTCATGCTTTTCTTCAAGCCCAGAGAATATCCTTATAACTGTTGTTTTAAATTCTGGATCAGGAATATTACTTATATCTCTTTTGATTCAATGTCTGGCTGTGAGCTTTTCTTGTTCTTTATTTTGGGATTAATTACTCTGTCTTGACATTTTGTCTAGGTCTCTGTCTTCTTATGTTAAAAATTCTGCTATGTTTCCTGCTACTGAGAGTAATGACTTTATGAAGAAAAGGTCATATAATGTCCAGAGCCTGGTGCTTCAGAAAGTGTCTCTGGTGTGTGCTGCGTGTACTCTGCTGCTGTGTTTTGGTTAATCAATCCCTCACGTCAGTCGTCTGCAGAGGTTCTCCTTGCCTTCAAGGGAGAGTGTTTGGACCTTGTCCATAGTGTGACAAGTTTTAACTAGGTGTGCACAGATCTGCTTGTTAAATGATACCTAACGCTACTTCCACGAAAGTGGAAGGCTTGCAGAACTCTATAGTTGGTAGACATAGTGCCGGCAGCAGTTTCTACTGGCCTTCTGGAGAAGAGGGTCACTGAGCTAATCTTTTGGCACAGTTGCCTAAGAAAAGCATTACTAGCAGAACACTAAGGGGTGGGACTTGGTGTAAGCAGGCTACACAGTCAGTATTGCAGCTGTTGGATTTACTGAAGTTGGTTTATGCTGATGGGTGGGGAAGGGAAATGGGGCCAACCAGGCCCTTTGTCCCCAGAAAAGGGACTCAGTGCTTGTTACCCTCAGCGGAAGACTCCCAGAGGAGTGAATCATTTCCTCTTAGGCATCCCAGGCATTCTTCAGATAACTGTTTTCACACGTCTCCAGGTTGCTTGCTTGCCTGGAGCAGCATAGTGCACTTTGGGCTCTATCCCAGCCAAGCCTGCTGACTTTTAAAGCTCTAAACTTTTGGGACCATGTATGGAAGAGACTTGTGTTTGTTTTCTTGGGGACAGTCTCACTGTGCTGTAACTGATGCAGGTTTGACTGAGGAAGCACTTGTCCCAGAGTGAAGGGACATGGAATTTAGTGCAAAGCAGGCTAAACAGCTAGTCTCTGGATTGGCTGCCTTCAGCAGGTGTCTCTGTGCCTATGTGGGGATGCAAGGAGGGAAATGGCTCCCTCCAGCTCTTTGGTGCCTTCAGAGATGACACTGGGAACATCGTCTCTCACAGATGCACTCCAAGAAGAGTTATCAGTCTTTTTTGTGTACCTTAGGTGATCCTCAGATAGTGCTGACTGCACAAGAGTTCCTTGTGTACCTCTTCTCCAGGAGTATGGCAGTGCCCTCTGGGCTATATCCCAGCCAAGCCTTCCAGCCAAGTCAATGGTCCTCTAAAACTCCAACGTTTGAGTCCCACTGGTTGTAGAAACTCATGAAAATCAACCTCTCTCGTTTTCTTGGACAATGGTTTGGGGATGTGTTCTCTTTTGCATATTCTTGTGTGCTTCACTCTCTTTCCTTTCTCTTCAACCAGGGTTCCTCCCCCTCTGCAGCACCTGTGATCCATTTCTCCACCAAACCATGTCTATGCATTCCCTGTCCTCCTCAACGTGGCCTCTACTTTCCCTCTAGTTATGCAGTCTGGTCTGTCAGGCTTCAGATTGATTACTTGAATATGCAGAATGATTTGATAGGTATGTAGTTGTGTTTGAAGGATGAAGCAAGCCGAAGGTGCTCCTACCGCATTGTTATCTTAGCTCCTGCCAGTACTGGTGTTTTAACAATATTAATTCTTTCAGTCCATGAACACAATATACCTATTTAAGGGCACATGTGTGGCTCAGTAACCCTGCAAGATATCCTAAGGGGGGCTCTGTGAGAGGAAGCCTGAAAAGACTACAAAGGACCAGAGACATCACCAAAAGCATGAAACCTACAGGTAACACAGTGACACTAAATTCATATCTTTCAATAAGAATGCTGAATATAAATGGACTAAATTCTCCAATCAAAAGACATAGGGTGTCAGAATGAATAAAGAAAAAAAAACAAAACAAGATCCATATCTGTGCTGTCTACATGAGACTCATTTTAGACCTGAAAACTCTTTCAGATTTAAATTGAGGGAATGGAGAACCATCTATTATGCTACTGGAAGTCAAAAGAAAGCTGAAGTGGCCATACCTATATCAGACAAACTAGATTTTTAAGTAAAGGCTGTACCAAGAGATGAAGAAGGGCATTATATCATAATTATAGGGTTTATCCATCAAAAAAAGCTAACAATTTTAAATGTGTATTCCCTCAACATGGAAGCACCCAAGTATACAAATCAATTAATCAGAAACAGAGGAAATGTTATTGGTAAGAATATGGTAATTGCAGGGGACTTTAATTCTCCACTACAGCAATGGACATAACATCTAGGCAGGAAATCAATAAAGAAACAATTGCCTTGAATGATACACTGGACCAGATGAGTTTGACAGATATATTTAGAACTTTTCATCCAAAAGCAGCAGAATACAAATTATTTTCGAGTGTAAATGGGACATTCTCCAAGATAGATTACATACTGGGTCTTTTGTGGTTCCATGCAAATTTTAGGATTGTTTGTTCTAGCTTTGAGAAGAATGCTGGTGTGATTTTGATTGGGATTGCATTGAATGTGTAGATTGCTTTGGGTAGTATTGACATTTTAACAATATTTATTCTTCCAATCCATGAATATGGAAGACCGCAGAAGACCCCGGATAACCAAAGTAATATTGAAAAACAAAACCAAAGTGGGAGGCATCAGAATCCTGGACTTTAGCCTCTGCTACAAAGCTCCAATCATGAAGACAGTATGGTATTGGCACAAAAACAGATCCATAGACCAATGGAATAGAATAGAGAACCCAGACTTGGACTCACAAACGTATGGCTT
>NW_027527826.1:10010-13965 GCF_008692635.1 Crocuta crocuta | reverse complement strand
CAAACGTATGGCTTATCTAAAACAGAAGATTATAGCAATACAGAATTACCTCAAGAAACTAGAAAAAAATCAGAAATAAACACTCTATTTCACTGGCTCAAAAACAGACACGTAGACCAATGGAATGGAATAAAGAACTCAGAATTGGACCCACAAATGTATGGCCAATTAATCTTTGACAAAGCAGGAAAGAATATCCAATGGAAAAAAAGACAGTCTGTTTAGCAAACGGTGATGAAAGAATTGGACAGCAACATGCAGAAGAATGAAACCAGACCACTTTCTTACACCATATACAAAAATAAACTAAAAATGGATGAAAGACCTAAATGTGAGACAGGAAAACATCTTGCTTCTTAATGTAGGGTTTTGTTTTGTTTTTGTTTGTTTGATTTTGCTATAATTTCCCTCCCAGAAATACTTTTCTGGCCTCATAAGTTGTGGTATACTGTGCTTCCATTGTTGTTTTTCTCTAGAAACTTTTTAAAATTCCCCTTTAATTTCTTCTCGGATCCATTGGCTGTTCAGTACAGTGTTGGTTAATTTCAATATGTTCATGACCTTTCTAGCTTTTTTGTTGTTGTTGATTTCCAGTTTTATGCCATTGTAGTCAGAGTAGGTGTTTAGTATGATTTAATTCTTAGATTTGCTAAGACTATTTTCTGTGACCCAGCATATGGTTTATCTTAGTTAGTAAATATTCAATGTGCGTTTGAGAAAAATGTTTATTCTGCTGTTGTTAAATAGAATGTCCTGTATGTCTGTTAGGCCCATTTATTCTATAAGATTTTTCAAATCTGCTTTTTCCTTATTGATTCTCTATGTGCACAATCTATCCATTGTTGAGAGTATAGTCTCCAAGTATTATTGCATTACTTTTTATTTCTGCTTTTAGTTCTTTTAGGTTTTCTTAATTTATTTAAGCACTCTAATGTTGAGCATATAATTATTGCAACTGTTCTATCTTCTAGATATATTGATTCCTTATTATTTTTTAAGTTTGTTAAACTGTGGCTAACAGTGTTTTATTAGTTTCTCCTGTAAGATAGAATAATTCAAAAATCCCATACATTACCCAGTGCTCATCACAAGAACACTAGTTAATCTGCATAACCTATTTGACCCATCCCTTCACTCCATTCCCCTCTGGTCACCATCAGTTTGTTATCTATAGTTAAAAGTCTGTTTCTTGGTCTCTGTTTCTTTTTTTCACTTTGCTAATTTATTTTGTTTCTTAAGTCCACATATGAGTAAAATTATATGGCATTTATCTTTCTCTGACTGATTTATTTTGCTTGGCATTTTACTTTCTATCTCCAACTATGTCATTTCATTCTTCTTTATGACTGAATTATATANCATCTTCAATTTCTTTCATCAGTGTTTTATAGTTTTCAGAGAACAGATCTTTCACCTCTTTGGTTAGGCTTATCACTAGGTATCTTATTATTTTTGGTGCAACTGTAAATGACATTGTTTTCTTAATTTTTCTTTCTGTGGCTTCATTATTGATGTGTAGAAATGCAACAGATTTCTTTATATTAACTTTGTATCCTGCAACTTTACTGAATTCATTTATTTCTTCTTGCATTTGTGTGTGTGTGTGTGTGTGTAGTCTTTCATGTTTTGTATATATAGTATCATGTTATCTGCAAATAGTGAAAGTTTTGCTCCTTTTTTGGCCAATTTTGATGTCTTTTATTTGTTTTTGTTATATGGTTGCTGTTGCCAGGATTTTCAGTACTATGTTTTATAAAAGTGGCAAAAGTGACCAATCTTTTTTTTTTTTTATGTTTTTTATTTATTTCTGAGATAGAGACAGCGTGAACAGGGGAGGGTCAGAGAGAGAGGGAGACACAGAATCCGAAACAGGCTCCAGGTTTTGACCTAGCCGTCAGCACAGAACGCGACACGGGGCTCAAACCCACAAACAGCAAGATCATGACCTGAGCCGAAGTCGGACACTCAACCAACTGAGCCACTCAGGCGCCCCCAAAAGTAACCATTCTTGTCTTTTTCCTCACCTTAGGGGGAAAGTTCTTAGTTTTAGGATGGTGATAACTATAGATTTTACATAAATGGCCTTTATTATGTCGAGGTATATGCATTCTAAACCTATTTTGTTGAAAGCTCTTCATCATGAACGGATGTTATACTTTGCCAAATACATTTTCTGCATCTATTGAGATGATGATATGATTTTTATCCTTTTTCTTATTGATGTGATGTATCATGTTGATTGACTTGAAAATCCTAATTTACTGTTGTAACTTTGAAATAAATCCCACTTGATATGGTAAATTATTTTTTAATGTATTGTTGAGTTCAGTTTCTAGTAATTTTTGAGAATGTTATCTATGTTCATGATGGATATTGGCTTGTTGTTGGTTTTTTTTAGCTGTTTATCTGTTTTTGGTATCAGCGTAATGCTCATCTCACAGAATGAATTTGGAAGTTTTCCTTCCAGTTGTATTTTCTGGAATGGTTTGAAAAGAATAGATAATAACAGTTCTTTAAATGTTTGGTAGGAAAATAATTCACCTGCGAAGCCATGTGGTTCTGCAGTTTTGCATTTTAGTTTTTTTGATTATTGATTCAATTTCATTGCTGGCCATCAGTCTGTTCAAAATTTCTATTTCTTCCTTTTTAGGTTTTGATAATTTATATAATTCTTTGAATTTATCCATTTCCTCCAAGGCTGCCCATTTTTTGCCATAAAATTTTCATAATACTTTCTTAAAACTGTTTGTATTTCTGTGGTGTTGTTATTTATCCTTCAGGGTTAATTTTATTTATTTGAGTACTTTCTGTTTTTTTCTTGATAATTCTGGTTAGAAGTTTATCCGTTTTATTGATTTTTTTCAAAGAATCAGCTCTTGTTTCTATTGATCTTTTCTATTTCAAGTTTCCATATCATTTATTTCTGCTCTAATCTTTCTTTCTTTCATTNTGTTCGTTGTTTTGTTTGTTTGTTTTTCCTAGCCCCTTTAAGTTTAAGGCACAGTGTTGGCTGGGGTTTGGACTAGTTTTCTGGTGGAGGGTGTCCAGCACACTGGGACCGAGGCCATTGTGACATAGAAGGGTGGTTCCATTGGAGGGGGATTTTGACTTAAGCAAGTTAGGTATCAAGTGTTGTGCTGGGGTGATTCCAAAAGGTGGTCTTGTGCTTATGCTGAGGGTCGTGGGAGGAATATAGGGCCTGCCAATACCTTTTTCCCACAGGGGTCTCTCCCTGAATGCTGTCTTCCTGGGACATGCTCTGATATGAGCAAATAACCTCCTCACTGTGTGCCCCAGGTGCTCTTCAAATAGCTGTTTCCATACTACATGTTCACAGGCTATTTGCTTTGCCTTCTCTCCAAGAGAGCCCCACTCTCTCCATCTCTCCAGAGCCAAGCCTTCTGACCTTTAAAACTCCACACTTTAAGCTGTGCTGGTTGCAAAACCTCAGGAAATTTGTCCCCTTCTTTCTTTCCAAAGCCAATTGTTACGTGGATATTTTTCCCATTGCTCTCCTGTGTGTTTATCTGTCTGTTGCCCTTCCCTGTGACTATGACTCTGCATGGGTTTCTAAACCACTGCATGGGTTTCTCTTCCAAACTGCATCTCTGAACTTCCTACCTTCTTCTGTGTGCTCATTTTTATACCTTAAGTTGTGGAGGTTGTTGTCAGTTTTCAGTTTGATATCTTGGGTATTTAAGATTATTTGATAGTTATATAGTTGTATTCATGGGAAGGTGAGCCAAGGTTCCTCTCACTCTGCCACCATCTTCCTCTTTCTTCATGTTCAAGTCTTTAATCTACTTTGGGTTGACTTCTTTATATGGTGCAAGACAGTGGTCCAGTTTTCTTCTTTTGAATGTGCCTGTCCTGTTTTACCTATACTATTTATTTCAGTGTCTACCTTTTCTTGGCTTATTTGTCATAAATTGATTTATCAGATATGTGTGGGTTT
>NW_027527826.1:9506-9880 GCF_008692635.1 Crocuta crocuta | reverse complement strand
GATATGTTTGATTTTCTTTTTCGGATTTTTTTTTAAAGAGAGGGTGCATGTGTGCACAAACAGGGGAGAGGAGCATATGGAGAGAGAGAGACTCTTTTTTTTTAGTTTATTTATTTATTTATTTAAAGAGAGAAAAAAACACAAGTCTGGGGGTGGGGAGGAGGTAGAAAGAGAGGGGAAGAGAGCAAATCCCAAGTAGGTTCTGCACTGTAAATGCAGAGCCCAACATGGGGCTCAGATCCACAAACCACAAAATCATGACCTGAGTCAAAGTAAAGCACTTAACCAACTGAACTACCCAGGTGTCACTTGGATCTTTCTTTTCCATTGATCTACGTGTCTGTTTTTATGGCAATGCCATAGTCTACTGATTA
>NW_027527826.1:0-9204 GCF_008692635.1 Crocuta crocuta | reverse complement strand
TTCCTCGGATTTCTTTGGCTGTTTGGAGTGTTTCATGGCTCCATACATATTTTAGGATTATTTATTTTATTTCTGTAAAAAATGTCATATTTTTGGTAGGAAATATATTGAATTTGTAGATTTCTTTGCATACTCTCAATTTTTTTACAATGTTAATTCTTGCAATCAAGAAGCACAGAATATTTTTCATTGACATAGCTCAGCTTCCATTTCTATTATTATTTTTTNTCTCCCTCCCTGACTAAATTTATTCATAGTTATTCCATCTCTTTTGATGCAATTGCAAATGGGATTGTTTCCTTAATTTCTCTTTCTGTTATTTCATTATCAGTATATAGAAATGTATCTGATTTTTGTCAATTCATTTTATATCCTGAAACTCAGCTAAATCCATTTATTAGTTCTAACATTTTTGGGTGCAATGTTTAGGTTTTCTGTATGTATCATATCATCCTCCAATAAAGACAGTTTTACTTTTTCTTTTCCAAGATGCATGCCTTGTTTGTTTGTTTGTTTGTTTTTTCTTGCCTAATTTCTCTGGCTAGGACTTCCAGTATTATGTTGAATAAAAGTGGCATGCATGGGCATCTTGGTCTTCCTCTCAATCTTAGCAGATAAGCTTTAAGCATTTTAGCAATGAGTATGATGCTAGCTGTGGGATTGTAATATAATTATATTAAGTTACAACCCCTCTATACACATGTTGTTTGGAGTTTTTATCATGAACGGATATTATCTTTTGTCAAATGCTTTTTATGCACCTTTTGATATTATCCTATGATTTTAATCTTTTACTTTATAAATTTAGTGTATCCCATTGATTTCCCTGTGGATTTTGAACCTTACTTACATCCCTGGAATAAATTCATTTGATTATGGTGTATAATCTTTTAATTTATTGTTGAATTAAGTTGCAGTTATTTTTGAAGTTTTTTGCACCTATCTTCATCATGGTTACTGGCTATAATTTCATTTTCTTGTTATGTTCTTATCTACTTTTGTATAAGAGTAATGCTGTCCTTTTAAAATGACTTCAGAATGTATTCCCTTCTCTTTTATTTTTTGGAAATAAACTTCTGGATTTCCTCTCCTTCAGTTATCTATCAGTCTATTAGCTAGTTAGCTAGCTATCATCTATCTATCTGTTATTGATTATCTATCTATCTATCTATCTATCTATCTATCTATCTATCTATCTATCTACCTATCTTTTCCTTAAGAATTAACTTTTAAAAGGAGCTACTTGTGAGAGGTAGAGTTAAAATGGTGGAGAAGTAGAGGGAGGGTTTTTTTCCTCATCCCTCAAACACAGATGAACTGAGTTCAAAACACTTGGAACACCCAGGAAATCAACCTGCAGAGGGGCAGAAAGATACCCACAGTTGGAGGCAGACATCTTGACAGGATTGAGGTGTATGTATGTGAATTGGGGGAGATAAAATGGAATAGGCACAAAGGGGAGGGAACACTTTCTGTGCAGAAACATACGGGAGAGAAAGAGATAAATCTTCAGTATTGAGTTAGCACAAGAAAATGTCACCAGAGCCACGTACTAGGGAATGAGAAATATTGATGTGCCCATTTCTATTTTACAAACAGCTTTAGGAGCTGAAACATGGAGGTTCCGAAAGTGTGCAACTTTCTCTGGAGTGAAACTGGGAGCCAGCCGTGTGCATGCTCCTGTGGAATAAGGAACCGGCCTTAGGGTGCTGTAACAATCTCAGGGCCATACAGAGAAAGAGCAGTCCCCTTCCTCAAGTACTTTAGGAAGAGGGTTTATTGCCTCCCCAAGGACAAAAGACCATGCAGGTGTCAGCCAAAGAACTTTTATTAGCAGGGCGGAGTGTCACTACACCAGAACAGGGTCTGAAAGGTGCGGAGTCCTTTAAGATACTGGCATTTATTTGAATGCCATCTGAGTGCTTAGAAGGCATGGAAGAACTTTGGAGCAAGGCAAGCTGATCGTCCTTGCTATTTTGTCAGGGCTAGATGAACAGTGTGGTTTGAGACACTTAGTCCTGGGAGGAGATTGGGGTGTTGCCATTTTTATCCCCAACACCAAAATGATGGACTTCAGAGAGCAACACAGAAGCCTCCATGGAGGAGTACCCACTTTACACATAACCCATTGTTATGTGCCTGGCAACTGCTTACTTGCTAGAGGAAGACTGACCCAATACAGCCAGTTTCTCTTCCAGACCAGCACAGCCATCTGTCTCAGGCACGAACAGACAACTGTGTTTTTTGTTTGTTTTATTTTTCTTTGTCTTTTCTTTTTTCCCTCCTCTTCTCTTTTATTTTCTTTTTCATTCCACCCCCTTCTTCTTTATTTCTTTTCAATCCAGGCTCATAGTTTCTGATTTCGTTTTGGTCAATTCTTATAATACATATAATAAGTTTGAAAGTTCTGTTAACTAACTAAAATTTAAATTAAAAAACATAAATTCAGCAAACTTCTGATCCCAGAGTGTTTTGAAGGAATTAAAGCACAAGTTCATTTCTACTCACATCCTAGTGTATTCTTAACAAACATCAGAGATAGATCTTTTACATTTTTATTAAAGTATTCTACTTTCTTCATCCTGAAAAAAGTAAACTTCTGAATATCCCAACTCCTTCAGTTATCTATCTGTATATTTAGCTAGCTAGCTAGCTATCATCTATCTATTATCTATTATCCATCTACGTTTTCTTTCAGAATTAACTTTTTTTCTTAGATTATTGTCAAGTTGGTTTCCATATAACACCCAGTGCTCATCCCAACAAGTGCCCTCCTCCATGCCAGTCACCCCCTTCCCCTCTCCCCCACACACATCAGACCTCAGTTTGTTCTCAGCATCCAAGAGTCTCTTATGATTTGACTCCCTCCCTCTCCCCAACTATTTTTCCCATTCTTCTCATCCATGTTCCTCCGTTAAGTTCCTCCTGTTCCACTTATAACTGAAAATATATGGTATCTGTGTTTCTCTGCCTAACTTATTTCACTCAGTATAACACCCTCGAATTCCATCCACCATGCTACAAATGGCCAGATTTCAATCTTTCTCATTGCCATGTAGTATTCCATTGTGTAGATAAACCACATCTTCTTGATCCATATGTCATTTAATGGACCTTCAGGCTCTTTCCATGATTTGACTATTGTTGAAAATGCTGCTATGATCATTGAGGTACATGTGTCTCTATGCATCAGAACTCCTATATCCCTGTGTAAATTCCTAGCAGTGCTATTGCTGGGTCATAGGGGAGTTCTAGTGTTAATTTTTTGAGGAACCGTCACATTGTTTCCAGGGGGGCTGCACCAGTTTACATTTCCACTAACAATGTAGGAGGGTGACCATTTCTCCACATCCTCGCCAGCATCGAGAGTTCTCTGATTTGCTCATTTTAGCCACTCTGACCAGTGTGAGGTGGTATCTCAGTGTGGTTTTGAACTGCATTTCCTTGATGATGAGCAACGCTGAGCATCGTTTCATGTGTCTGTTGGCCATCTGGATGTCCAATATGGAGAAGCTTTTGTTCATGTCTTCTGCCCATTTCTGCCCTGGATTATTTGTTTTTTTGGGGTGGAGTTTGGAGAGTTCCTTATAGATTTTCGATACTAGCCCTTTATCTGATATGTCATTTGCAACTATCTTTTCCCATTCTTCCCATTCCGTAGTTTGCCTATTAGTTTTATTGATTGTTACCTTTGCCATGCAGAAGCCTTTTATCTTGATTAAGTCCCAAGAGTTCATTTTTGCTCTTGATTCCCTTGCCTTTGGGGATGTATCAAGTAAGAAATTGCTGCAGTTGAGGTTAAGGAGGTTGTGTCCTGCTTTCTCCTCGAGGGTTTTGATGGTTTCCTGTCTCACATTCAGGTCCTTCATCCATTTTGAGTTTATTTTGGTTTATGGTGTGAGGAAGTGATCTAGTTTCATTCTTCTACATCCAGCTTTCCCAGCACCATCTGTTAAAGAAGCTGTCTTTTTTTCCATTGGATACTCGTTTCTTCTCTGTCAAAGATTAGTTGGCCATACATTTGTGGGTCCAATTGTGAGTTCTCTATTCTATTTCATTGGTCTATGTGTCTGTTTTTGTGCCAATACCGTACTGTCTTGGTGATTACTGATTTGAAGTAGAGGCTAAAGTCTGGGATGATGATACCTCCTGTTTTGGTTTTCTTCTTCAATATTGCTTTGGCTATTCAGGGTCTTTTGTGGTTCCATACAAATTTTAGAATAGTTTGCTCTAGTTTTGAGAATAATGCTGGTGCAATTTGGATTGGGATTGCATTGAATGCGTAGATTGCTTTGGGTAGTAATGACATTTTAACAATATTTATTCTTCTGATCCATGAGCATGGAATGTTTTTCCATTTCCTTGTGTCTTCTTCAATTTGCATCATAAGTTTTCTATAGTTTTAATCATACAGATCTCCTATATTTTGGTTAGGTTTATTCCTAGGTACTTTATGTTTTTTTGTGCAATTGTGAATGGGATCAGTTTCTTGATTCCACTTTCTGTTATTTCATTATTGTTGTATAAAAATGCAACCTAATTCTATATGGTGATTCTGTACCCTGTGACTTTCCTGAATTCATGGATAAGGTGTAGTAGGCTTCTGGTGGAGTCTGTCGGGTTTTCCATGTAGAGTACCATGTCGTCTTTGAAAAGTGAAAGTTTGACTTCTTCTTTGACACTTGTGATGCCTTTTATTTCCTTTTGTTGTCTGATTGCTGATGTTAGGCCTTCCAGCACTATGTTAAACAACAGTGGTGAGAGTGGACATCCCTCTCGTGTTCCTGATCTCAGGGGAAAAGCTCTCCGTTTTCCCATTGAGATTGATATTAGTTTTGGGCTTTTCACAAATGGCTTTTATGATGTTTAAGTAAGTTCCTTCTGTCCTGACTTTCTGAAGGGTCTTTATGAAGAGAGATGCTGTATTTTGTCAAATGCCTTTTCAGCATCTATCAATAGGATCATATGGTTTTTATCTTTTATTTTGTTAATGTGATGTACTACATTGATTGATTGATTTGTGAATATTGAATCAGCCCTGGAACTCAGGAATGAATCCCACTTGATCATGTTGGAAAATTCTTTTTAAATGTAGTTGCATTCTATTTACAATTATCTTGTTNGGGTATTAATTCTGTTTTAAATGTCTGGTAGAATTCCCCAGGGAAGCCATCTGGCCCACGGCTCTTATTTATAGGGAGATTTTTGATAACTGATTCAATTTTGTCACTAGTTATGGGTCTGTTCAGATTCTATAGCTTTTCCTGTGTGAATTTTTGTAGTGCGTGTGTCTTTAGGAATGTGTTAGTTTCTTCTAGGTTGTCTNACAATTATCTTGTTAGGATTTTTGCATCTGTATTCATCAAGGGTATTGGCCTGTAGTTCTCTTTTTTGCTGGGTCTCTGTCTGGCTTGGGAATCAAAGTGATGCTAGCTTCGTAGAATGAGTCCACAAGTTTTCCTTCCATTTCTATTTTTAGGAATAGCTTAAGAAAAATGGTTATTATTTCNGTTTTTATTATTTCTCTCCTTCTGCTGGGTTTGGGGTGCTCTTGTTGCTGTCCTTCTAGTTTCTTTAGGTGCACTATTAGATTTTGTATTTGTGTNGCGTGTGTCTTTAGGAATGTGTTAGTTTCTTCTAGGTTGTCTAGTTTGTTGGCATGTAATTTTTCATAGTATTCCCTGATGATTGCTTGTAGTTTTGAGTGATTGGTTGTCATAAGTCCATTTTAATTTATGCTTTTGTCTATTTGCATGCTCTCTCTTTTCTTTTTGAGAAGCCTGGCTAGACGTTTGTCAATTTTGTTTATTTTTTCAAAAAAACAACTCGGTTTCATTNTTGGCCCATTAGTTCTTTAGTAGAGTGTTCTTTAACTTCTATGTTTTTGGAGGTTTTCCAGACTTTTCCTGTGATTAATTTCAAGTTTCATAGCATTGTGTTCTAAGAGTGTGCATGGTATGATCTCAATTCTTTTATAGTTACTGAGGGTTGCTTTATGACCCAGTGTGGTCTATCTTGGAGAATGTGTTATGAGCACTTGAGAAGACAATGAGTTTCATAGCCTCAGGATGTAGAGTTCTACCAATATCTGTCAAACCCATCTGGTACAATGTGTCATTCAAGTCCATTGTTCCTTTAGTGATTTTCTGTCTAGGTGATCTATCCATTGTTGTAAGTGGAGTATTAAAGTCCCCTGCTATTAGCACATTCTTATCCATAAGATTGTTTCTGTTTGTGATTGTTTTATGTTTTTGGGTCCTTCCGTATTCGGTGCATAGACATTTATAATTTTTAGGTCTACCTGATCGATAGGTCTTGTAATTATTAAATAATGCCCTTCTTCATCCCTTGTTACTGCCTTTCCTTTATTTTATTTTTTTAACATACATTTCTTTTGAGAGTGACACAGAGAGTGAGCAGGGGAGGGGCTGAAAGAGAGGAGACACACAGAATCTGAAGCAGGCTCCAGGCTCTGACCTGTCAGCATCGAGCCTGATGTGGTGCTCGAACTCACAAACTGTGAGATCATGACCTGAGCTGAAGTCGGACGCTTAACGGACTGAGCCACCCAGGCATCCCCTGCCTTTACTTTAAAGTCCAATTTGTATGATATAAGTATGGCTACTCCGGCTTTCTTTAGACTTCCAGTAGCATGACAGATATTTCTCCATCCCCACACGTTCAATCTGAAGGCGTCCTCAGGTCTAAAATGAGTCTCTTGTAGACAGCAAATAGATGTATCTTGGGTTTTTTTGTTTTGTTTTGTTTTGCTTTTTTTTGTTTTTCAATTGATTCTCATACCCTATGTCTTTTGTTTGCAGCATTTAGTCCATGTACGTTCAGTGTTATTATTGAAAAATATGGGTTTAGAGTCATTGTGTTCTCTGTGGGATTCTTGTTTGCAGTGGTATCTCTGGTACGTTGTGTTCCTTGCAACATTTCCCTCCTAGAGTCCCCCTTAGGATTTGTTGTAGGGCTGGTTTAGTGGTGATGAATTCCTTCAGTTTTTGTTTTTTTGGGAAAACTTTTATCTCTTTTTCTATTCTGAATGAGAGGCTCGCTGGATAGAGAATTCTTGGCTGCAGACTTTTCCAGTTCATCACATTAAAGATTTTCTGCCATTTCTTTCTGGCCTGCCTAGTTTCATTAGATATGTCTGCTACTACCCGGATGTGTCTCCTGTTGTATGTTAGGGCCCTTTTATTCCAAGCTGCTTTCAGAATTCTCTCTTTATTCTTATATTTTGTCAGTTTCTCTATCATATGTCATGCAGAAGATTGATTCAAGTTACATCTGAGGGGAGTTCTCTGTGCCTTTTGGATTTCAATGTCTGTTTCCTTCCCCAGATTGGGAAAGTTCTCTGAAGTACCTCATCAGCCCATTTCTCTTTCTCTTCTTCTTCTAGAATTCCTAGGATATGGATATTGTTCTATTTGATTGCAGCACTTAGTTTTCGAATTTTCCTTTCATGCTCTTGGATCCATTTATCTCTCTTTTTTTGTGTGTGTTCCTCTTTTTCTTTAATGTATCTTCTAATTCACCTATTCTCCTCTCTGCCTCTTCAATCCGTGCACTAGAAGCCTCCATTTTATTATGCAACTCATTTATAGCATTTTTTAACTCATCAAGCTATTTTTAAGCTCCATAGTCTTTGTAGCAGTAGCTACTCTGATGTCTTCCATGTCTTTTTCAAGCCCAGAGATTAATTTTATTCCCATTGTTCTAAATTCTTTGTCAATTTTGTTGCTTACATATATTTTGATCAATTCTTTAGTTGTCATTTCTCTCTGGAATTTCTTTTGAGGAGAGTTCCTACGTTTCATCATTTTGGCTAGCTTTCTGTCTCTTGTAAGTTTTAAAAGCTTGTTATGCTCTCTCCACCTGCGAGTACTGTGATATTAAAAGAGGCTCATAGACTGTCTGGGGCTGGGACATTCAGGATATTTCTTTTAATGGTGTTCCTTTGTCTCTCTTATTGTGACTTTAGTTATTTTATTTCCCTACTCATAGTGATATTTGGGACTCTCGACCATGTGTACTTCTGTTTGTTTCTTGAGGTAGCCCCGGAAATGAAAGCAGACAAACCAACAAACAGGGAAAAAAAGCACGCAAACACACAATTTAAACAAACAAACAAACCGGAAAAAAAACCCCACAAAACAAAAACAACAAAAGAAAAAAGTACAGTCTGAAAGCATAAAACCAGAAATCCCAACTAGAAATGAAGAGCTGGGTGGAAGCAGTGCTGATTAAAGAGCATAGTCAAAGAGAGAAATGACCGGGGTGGAGAGAAAGAGAAACTCTGTCCTGGGCAGAGGTTTTACATTTCTCCAAGTACGGTTCTACAATTCCCCATGTGCTCTTTCTCTTCCTTTTGTCTCTCACCAGAAGGGGCTCTCTCCCCTACGTGCCTCCATGTCCTGGTCTGTTTTTATTTTCCCCAGTTCGCATTCATGCACATATAAGGATGTCTTCTCAGTGGACTCTGTCTCTTTTCTTCCCAGACTCTTGGGGTTCAGAGTCCTTTGGCGTCAGCCCTTCTTTATTTGAAAGATGCAGGTGGGAAGTATGGAACTCCCTACTTCTCCGCCATCTCATCCCGCGTCCTTCTATTGTCATTTTATGGTTCTCTAGCTATTTTGCAGTTCTCTTTTATTTTCTCTCCCGCTCTTGCTGTCTTTCTTTGTGACTGATAATTTTCCATTATGTAATTCTTTGACTACTTTCTAATTATCGTTTCAGAACCTAATGTACATTTTTAATTTTTTTAATTTCAATAAATTAAATGTTTTTATTTATTTCTGAGAGAGAGACACACACACACAGTGAGCAGGGGAGGGTCAGAGAGAGAGGAAGATACAGAATCTAAAGCAGGCCCCAGGCTCTGAGCTAGCTGTCAGCACAGAGCCCGACATGAGGCTCGAACCCACAAACCACGAGATCAAGTCCTGAGCTAAAGTCGGACGCTTAACTGACTGAGCCACCCAAGCACCCCAATGTTTATTTATTTTTGAGAAAGAGAGACAGTCCACCTAGCACCAGCCATCAGACAACAAAGGAAATCAAAGGCATCAGAATTGGCAAAAAAGAAGTCAAACTTTTAGTTTTCGTAGACGACATTATACTCTGCATAGAAAATCCGACACATGGGGCATCTGGGTGGCTCAGTCAGGTAAGCAGCCGACTTCGGCTCAGGTCATGATC
>NW_027527825.1:590675-596537 GCF_008692635.1 Crocuta crocuta | reverse complement strand
TCTCTCTCTCAGAAATAAATAAAACATTAAAAAACAACAACAACAGAAAAACATAGTGTTGGGAAAACTGGAGAGTTACATGCAAAATAATGAAACTGGATCACCTCCTTACACCATACATAAAAATAAACTAAAAATACATTAAGAACCTAAACCAATAACAGTAGGGGCAGGGGGCTTCAACACCCTGAAACCATACAAATCCTAGAAGAGACTACAGACAATAATTTCTCTGACATTGGCCATAGTAACATTTTTCTATATAAGCTTCCTGTAGGCAAGGGAAACAGAAACAAAAATAAACTACTTGGACTACATCAAAATAAAAAGCTTCTGTGCAGCAAAAGAAACAATCAACAAAACTAAAAGACAACCTACTGAATAGGAGAAGATATTTGCAAATGACAAACCCGATAAAGAGTTAGAATCCATGGGGCATCTGTCTGACCCATTCGATTAAGCTTCTGACTCTTGATTTCAGCTCAGGTCATGATCTCATGGTTGTGAGATGGAGCCCCATGTCAGGCTCCATGCTGATAGTGGAGCCTGCTTAAGATTCTCTCTCTCCCTCTCCCTTTGCCATCACACACACTCTCTCTCTATCTCTGTCTCTCTCTCTCTAAAAATAATAGTTTGTTTATAAAGAAAAGAGTTAGTATTCAAAATATATAAAGAACTCATACAACTCAATACCCAAAACACAAATAATCCATTCAAAAATGGGCAGAAGACATGAACAGACATCTTTCCAAAGAAAACATACAGATGGCCAATAGACCTAAAAAAGATGCTCAACTTTACTCATTATCAGGGAAATGCAAATCAAAACTACAATGAAATATCACCTCACACCTGTCAGAGTAACTAAAATCAAAAACAAAAGAAACAACAAGTGCTGGCAAGGATATGGAGGAAATCTCATGCACGGTTGGTGGGAATTGCAAACTGATGCAGCCTGTGGAAAACAGTATGGAGTTACTTCAAAATATTCAAAATAGAACTATCCTACAATCCAGTAATTGGACTGTTATATAATTAATACAAAAGAATACAGAAACATTAATTGAAAGGGATATATGGATCCTTGCATTTATTGCAGCCTTATTTATCCAAATTATGGAAGTAGCCCAAATCCATCAATAGATGAATGGACAAAGAAGATGTGATATATACATACCAATGGAATATTGCTGAGCCATAAAAAAGAATGAAATCTGGGGCACCTAGGTCACTCAGTCAGTTAAATGTCTGACTCTTGATTTTGGCTCAGGTCATGATCTCATGATTCATGGGACTGAGCCCCACATCAGGCTCTGAGCTGACAGTGCAGAGCCTCCTTTGTATTCTCTCTTTTCTCTTTCTCTCTCTCTCTCTGCCTTTCCCTCCTTCTCTCTCTCTCTCTCTCTCTAATAAATAAATAAACTTTAAAACAAGAATGAAATCTTGCCATTTGCAACAACATGGATGGAGCTAGAAAGTATTATGCTAAGCAAAATAAGTCAGTTGGAGAAAAACAAATACCATATGATTTCACTCATATGTAGAATTTAAGAAAAACAAGCAAAGGAAAAGAGAGAGACGGAGAAACCAAGAAACAGACTCTTAACTCTAGAGACCAAATTGATGGTTACCAGAGGAGAGGTAGGTGGGGGGGGTGAGTGAAATACATGAAGGGAATTAGGAGCACACTTATCATGACGAGCACTGATTTATATATAGAATTGCTGAATTACTATATTGTACATCTGAAACTAATATAACACTGTATGTTAACTATAATGGAATTAAAATTTAAAAACTTAAGTAAAAATAAATAAATAAAAGAATTGATATTGAAAAATAATAAATGAAGTAAAACAAAGATAATAATACCACTTCTTAAAGTTGTTGGGAAGATTAAATGAGCTAGGATATGTAAAGTGCCATAAAGCATATGCTTAGAATGTAGCAAGGAGTATATAAATGTGTGTTGTAACAACTAAAGTTCCAGAGAAAAAAGAACTTGAGGGTCACTTGGCTCAAAGTCTTACACCTTTTTGTGCATGTGATCTAGTTTGTTTGGTTGGTTGTTTGGTTGATTGAGCCTGATCCATTGAGAACATTCAGTGTTGCTACCATTGATATTTATTTAAATTTAGTTGCCAACATAAAAAATCAGGAAAACTCCATTATAATAATCAGAATATACAGCTTTGAAAAAACTTCAGGAGACACAGCTGTACTGGACTCCGTCTCAGAGGCCAACAATCAACTGGAGCTGAGGGGCACATGCCTCCTGTTGAAAGGGCAGAGACCCCTGCCCATTTTACAAAGTGTGTGCTTGCTGTCCATCTGCCACAGTCCCCACAACTCTCTACTACTCCACATCCTGAGGCTGCGTGTCAACTGGCAGGTATTATCCCATTCACACCACTGGCTCCTCTTATAGTAGAATAAAACAGAAAGAAAATTGGATCCTCACACTGGAGACTTTTTCAAAAATGGAAAACAAAACCAAACCAAAGAGCCACGTGTTTCAAGAAAAACGTTAGCCAGACACATTTTCTGGAACATTAAGAGGAGTTCTGGGTTTAATATGCCAACAAAGCGTGTCTGTAGCAAAAGAATACAACTTAATCTGCCATTAGGAAAACCAGCCATGAGAAGAAGCATGGCTAGTGTGTGGAAAGGGTACTGAGGGAAAGTTTAATGATCTGTAAAAAGAGCTTGAAATTTCAACAGTATTTCTAGGAGAGTGAGGGAAATAAGCGGTCATGTTGTGATATGCAGTCATGCACCGTTTTACATCTGCTACCTGTCCTGTGCTGCCCAGGTAGCTACTATGTGTCTGCCCTTTGGCCTAAGCCACATTTGCCACTGTAGACGTGATGGACCGGATGCCAGGGAAGTGTAGGGATGTGACTAATTGTAGCACGCTAACAGGAGACGGAAAAAGACTGAAGGCTCCACTCCAGATCCTTTTTATGATTCAAGTGCAAATGCAAATGGCTTCCAGTGTGACTTCCTAATGACTCTCAGTGTGAATACACACCTTCCTGTGACTTGAATTTCAACCTTCTCATCCTTTCAGGAGATGACAGGGAAAGGGATTTAAGTAAATGTGAGTGTTAGCTCTCCAGTTAGAAAAGACTAATTGGGGTCCTAGAATTATAATTGTCCAAAGTGTTTACGAGATGGCATAAAATATTTGATCCACTGGTTTCTGGGTCAACATACTATATAAATGAAGTTAGCACTCATCTAAGCCTTAATTACAAAAATGAAAATCCTAAGAATGAAAATATAAATCAAGCAGTAAATATACATTCGGTGACATGGTATCTCATCCGTTGCCAGTACTTACTCCATTTTCATACCTTAAGGTCTTTATTTCTTTTGAAGAAAATGCAGCATAGTTTTACTTAACCTTTGCGAAGTCTCTGATCATCCTAATTTATTATATTATTTCATTTCCTTTTTTTTAATTTTTAAAAATGTTTTTATTTATTTTTGAAAGAGAGAGAGCAAGTCGGGGAGGGGGCAGAGAGAGAGAGAGCCCAAAGCGGGCTTTAGGCTCTGAGCTGTCAGCACAGAGCCCAACACGGGGCTTGAACTCATAAGCTGTGAGTTCATGACCTGAAGTTGGACGCTTAACCAACTGAGCCACCCAGACACCCCTATATTATCTCATTTTTTAAAAATTTTGTTTTAACATTTATTCATTTTTGAGAGATAGAGAAAGACAGAGCGCAAGTGGGGTAGGGCCAGAGAGAGAGGGAGACACAGAATCTGAAGCAGACTCCAGCCTCTGCACAGCCAGCACAGAGCCTGATGTGGGGCTCAAACCCATGAACTTGAGATCATGACCTGAGCCAATGTTGGACGCTTAACCAACAAAGCCACCCAGACGCCCCTATATTATTTCATTTTCTACAATTTTATGAGCCCACTGGTCAGATACCTTTGGAAAGAATGCAAGATACAAGCCTGAAACTATAAAAATAAAGGCTGGGACCAAAACACAAACAAACAAACAAAACTACCCTCCCACACAGACAGACATGCAATTTATTAACTTCAAAGGCTCCACTATCAATATCTACGATTATTTACTCCAAATGTTTTTTGTTGCCTATGCCTTCGCTATTCCAGTGGCTTTCCCCAAACAGGACATGACAATTCTTACTCCATTGCTTGTTTTATTTTTGGTGAGGTGAGTTGTTTTCTTTCCTTTTGTTTCAAGATAGTAACTGATCTTTTTCTTCAGTATCGCTCTCTTCCTTCAAGGTAATGGGACTTTGAGAATTGCCTCAAGGGAGGAATCTCTTAGAGGGTGAAAATCAGTTTTCAGTCTTTGGTTTCCAAAACTCTAAACTTTGCTAGTCAAACACCAAGAGATTGAGCCTAAGGAACAGTACCGAAGAGAGGAAGATGGTCTTGAGAGAATTGAGAAACAGACAAGATGTGACATGGGAACTTTAAGATCCCCAGAAAAACAAAGGTTCTTCCGGGAGAGACCAAGACAACACCCCAGGGAGGAGGGGCGAGGAATGTCGGGGCAGGGGAGAGTCCAGGCCTCCCTCGGAATTCCGTGTTGTTCATCCGAGACCTGCAGACGAGAGAGGGCTGTGAGTTCAAGAGAAAAGGACACCCCAGTTCTCTCGACTGTAGACTGATGTTCTAGATGCATCTTCACAGGTAGACCATCCCCACTCCCTCCAAGTGCCGTGGCCCTCAGCAATCTGCATGGGACTGTAACCCCTCATAGAGGTTAGAACTTTGGAGAAGCCGATGGGAGCTTCCAAATGGACTGAGAAGAAGGGAGGGATAGTCAAAATGCAAATGAGGTTGGGAGTCTTTTATATTTTTTTTTTCTTGCATATCTAGTTTGTGAAGTCATTTAGTTGGTCCGAGGGTTGTGGGTTATTGTTAAGCTGATTAGTTTGTGAACTCATTTAAGAACAACACTCAAGCATCAGAATTATTCTGACTTAAAAATAAAGTGAACAGCCCTAATGGTTTTTCAGTAATGAGCTTAACTCCCTTCCAACAGCTCTGAAATCCCTTGACTAAAACCTGTCTTCCCACCAGTGACCTAGGCACCCAAACCAGAAACAAGGGTTTCTCTTTGCCTTTTGTTGGTTTTCTTTACTCCCCAGCCCAACTATCATTACCTTCCCCTTTTCCATTATCTTGGTGGCTGCAAAGTCCTTCAGATTCCAGCACTTAATTTTTGCTTTGGCCTATTATTCCCTAGGCTAGGCCAATTTTATATGTCAACTCGACTGGGCTAAGGGATGCCCAAATAGCTAGAAAGACGTTCTTGGGTGGTTCCTAGGTTGCTGGAAGAGATTAGCATTTGAACCAGTAGACTAAGAATGTCCTCCGTCACCAATGTCAGAGCCCAGATAGAACAAAGGACAGAGAAAGGGTGAAATCTCTCCTCTTTTCTTCCACTTAGGTGGCAAATTTCACCTGCCCTCTGATATACACCCCCTGCCTTCCTCACTCTCCAGCTCGCACACAGCAGGTTGATCACTGGACTTCTCAGCCTCTATAACCATGTGAGCCAGCCAATTCCTCTCTCTTCCCTCCCTCTGTCTCTGCCTCTCCCTCTGTTTCTTGGAGGGATTAAGGGATTGCTACTGGAAGATATACCTTATTGACTAGCTAATGCCCCAGTTCAATTGATACGCATGCCTGCTCAGAAAAGAACACGGATTTAAAGGCCTGGATGGAGGCAGAAGCAAAAGGAAATTGGAAAGTGACATAAGGTTATCTGCAGGAGCAAAAAAAATGCAAACAAAATAGAGTCGTGGATTGTGAAAGGGAAAGAAATTGGCATTTATTAACCTTTTTGACCCCCCCCCCCCACCAGGTAAG
>NW_027527825.1:376227-590666 GCF_008692635.1 Crocuta crocuta | reverse complement strand
CCCCCCCCCGCAGCAAGGTAAGTGCTGTATACTTTAAGTATACTGCCTTATTTTAATATCTCTAAAGTTCTTCTGAAGTAGATACTACTGTCCCCTCTAAATAAGGACACTGAGGCTGAGTGAGCCGAAATAATATACCCTAGTTTGAAGAGCTGATGAGAGAGGGAACTTGAACCTAGGTCTGTGTGGCTTTAACACTGATGTCCTTGTGGCTTCCAAAGCTATAGGTGAGAAATTCCTGCTTTTTCCCTCAGTCATTCCTGGGGACAGAGAAAGGGAATGGAAGGTTTAGTCACCACCTGCTGGTTATTATAGTGACAATAGTATCAAACACACAGCACTTAACCTGTACTTTGCATTGTTATAAATGCTCTCGATACATTCATTTTATCCACATCACCTTCCTGTGAGGGAAATCTTGTCATGCTTCTCCCCATTTTACAGATAAACAAGGCATAGAGAGTGTACAGACATGCCCAAAGCCATGCAGATCTGGGATTCAAACCCACACACCGCTGCAGCGTGGATACCTTTAGTTATTCTGCCTAAGTTATCCCCATATGGGACACAGAAAGATAAGCAGGGCTTGGAAGAAGAGAAATCTACCCTCTCCAAGGGTTTTCCCTGCAACTGTATGAATACAAAGTTTATATCAGGACTCCATGACATGGGTGATCTTCAAAGACCTTCAACTCAAGGCTAAATTTTACCCTGGAAAACAGCTAGCTAGCTACAAGTCATACCATTTTAAGTTAATCTCCTATTGCCTACAGATAAAATGTGATAAATTAGGTCCTATTTCTGGAAAAACCATTTGATTCCACAAAAAGACACACATCACAAAAAATCCATGAAAGGAACAGAAATGTGAGCTTTCACAAACATTTCGAATGTTAAAAAACACTTGATACAAGTTTGGTTGCTGCACGTACTAGCCTCCTTGAAGTTTGTTAAAATACAAATCAATGAAGTTTGGATTGAAGATAAATTATTTTTCCTAGCAGATTTCCCCCTAGCAAGCACAGGCATATGTCACTGCTCTAGGCATCTCAGACTTGAATTCAAAATTAGAGTGATTTGTCTCAAAAATTTTATTCCAAGTCAGTGTGAATGAATGGAAAATATTTGCACAGTGAAAGCTGGAAGAAAGACCGTTTCCATGATGCCATTTTTTCCAATGATCTCTTGTTCTTTTATTTCAGAAAGTCTGTTGACAATGACCTCTGCCTGATCTGTCAGTATTGCTAATCATTACAGTCATGATTGATTACCCTCTTGGTTTTGGCATTTTGGTGTTCTGATACATGTTACTAAAAACTCAGGCATTTTTACTGATGTAACAACCGTTGTTTTAGAATTTAACTAAATCTGAAAAATATTTGCATATTGATTGCATATTTGAAGAGCTCTCTGCTGCATTCTAATTTCCTCTTGAACAAAGCTTTCTTGTTGAGAAAGCATTTTTCTAAAGCTCCAGAATCCTCAAGAAGAGGTGGAAAATGACAATTGATAAAGTAAAGCTTCATTCACAAGAATAATTCTTATCTAGTTCAAAGGCTTTCTGAACAAGAGGTATATAAATCTGACAGCTTTGAAATTGGAACAGGTAACTCTGCTTTGGAGTATCAAAAGTACAAGATAAAACCAAAGAAGACATAGATAAACCTGAAATGCTTTCTCTGAGACAAAAAATACTGCCCTTTCTCTCCCTCTCTTTCCTACCTTCCTCTCTCTCTTTCTCTCTCTCTCTACCTCTCTCTTTCTCCTCCAAAGAGGAACTCCTCAAAGAGTTCTCCACCAATAGAAGACACAATTATAAAACTACTTGAAGACGATTCTCTCATATTTCCTGATGAAACACACAAAAGCCATCTCAGCAGCTAGAAAAAGCTGCGCAAAAATGAGCTCACAACTTCCCAGTTACGGTACTAACACACATCACCTTTGTTTTGTTTTACTTTCAGATTTAGCTTTTTTATTTAAAAAAAAGCAAACCACATTAGAAGTTTTTTCATGATTATCATTTCTTTTTTCCTATGTAATGTGCTTTTGAATGATGCTTTATTAATTTTATCAGTTAATGTGTATTTAGCATTTTTGTTTTCAATACATTTGCAACTTCCTAAACATTTTATAATGTGTTTATATGTGTTGAGGTTGGAAATGTGTTTCTGTTCATTTGCTGGTTTTAAAAATTACTTTATGTGGCGAATGAGTGGCTCAGTCTGTTAAGTGTCTGACTCTTGGTTTTAGCTCAAGTCTTGATCTCAGGATCCTGAGATTAAGCCCCACATAGGGCTCTATGTGGTGACACTGTGGAGCCTACTTGGGATTCTCTCTCTCCCTCTCTCTGCCTCTCCCCCGCTCACACTCTCTCAAAATAAATGAACTTTAAAAATCATTTCATGAATCCTGAGCATGCTTTAAAAGGATAGTAATAATGCCAATATTATGCAAATTAATTGTCAAAATGAATCGACCAGCAAAAATCGGAAAAACGTTATCAATACAAGTTGCTGAGGTTTTTTTTTTTTTTAAGATAAGTGATCATGGTGATGCTGTGATTACAAATAAAGCTGCTAAACTCTACTGACACTATTTCTTTCAAACAATTTCCCAATTTAAAATTCACCAGAATCACCCGAGGATCTTGACCTTCATGTTCTGCTTCAATAGGTCTGGATTGGAGCTTCGGACATTGCACTTTATAACAAACTCCCAGGTGAGGACCAGCCACTGGTCCAGGGATCACACTTTGAGTAGCAAGGCTCTTTTGATCTACACCACATCCTACTGTGTGTGTTCAGTCACTCCCAAATGAATGCCAGTGATCACTACCAAGAATCATTTTAATACCTATGATTTGAATGAATGCAAGGTACATGCTGGGAGCTAGGAGGTAGGAGAGGTGGGATGATGATGACGGCCTTAGAGATTGGCAGAGGGTTGGATTTCTGTGGAAGAAAACTGAAAGTCCTATGTTCCTGTGAAGAGGGAACTAGGAAGCATCCTGGTCATATGTGTACAATGAATTGCAGAAACTGGCCGCGACTCTTTCCAGTCCTCTTTCAATTGGGGGCATCAGGAGGACATGAAGGTAGAGCCAGTGGAATTTTCCTGGGACGGCGTGCTGTTGCTCCTATAGCCCCGGACCTTGTGCTCACTGCCCGCTTTGCCGTCTCCTCCTCTAGGGAGCTCCTTCTGAGTGTGCCTGGCCAGATTCGGCGACCGTCTTGTGTGCCTGCATGGCGTCTGTGCAGCTCCTCTCAAGGCACTGACTCACCGCATCCAACCATCTGTTCACCCTCCATCTCCCTTTTGAACCTGGTGCTCCCTGAGGGCATGGACCACTCATACCTATGTGTCGTGTATCTGCACATAGCAGACTCACTGTCCAGCCTCTAGTGGACACTGATCACTATTTGTGAGCAAGTCACTTCTCTGCATGTTTTCTTCCCCGCTGTCCAATTAGGGGATGATCTGGAGCAGAGTGAACCAGCGCCTGTGCTCCGAAAGCTGCCCAGCTGGTTTTCCTGTTTGCTTTGACCTCTATGTTGAAACGGTGGGTTTTAATGCTTTCCCTCCACCCCAAGACTCTACTGAATCCACCCTGGCTCACGCTGGGCTCTCTGATTCAATGAAGGTCTTGTTCCTGGATTAGGGGACAGACTCTCTGCACGCAATGACAGCAGATAATCTCCTACCTTTTCTGTCTTCGTTATGCATTTTGCTCAGGTGGTGCTCTGGTTGCCAGAGGGAATGTGGTTTGGTGGAAGGAAGCAAGGGGAGGTGAGGAAGTCAAGAACTGTCCTTGGTAGTGGCAAACACTCTAGTCCCTGAGTTTCCCAGTAGAAACAGCCTGCAGCAACATGGCAATGCTCATAACCAACTCAGATGCACCAGTAACTCCAGTGTCGCAAGTCACTTGCTACACCCTCCCAAGCAGGAGTTCCTTGCAGCTTTCACTGTGTTCAGTCAGAGGCAAGGGCAGAAGGGTCACCTAGCATAAGGAGTGACTCCTATATGCAGAACCACCATGTGGTCATGGTCAACATTACTAAGTGAAATTGTTAATGTTGTAATGAGATATGGGGCACAAGACCCACTCAGTGGCCTTTCCAATTGCCAATGGTTCACCCTCCAGTCTGTGGGCCTTCCTTGCACCCATCTTCTTGCCCCAACCAGCAGGAGTCAAAATGGTGCTTTCTGGGCAAACGCATCCTGTACAGGTTCCTGTTTCACGGGCAAGAGCTACTGCCTAAAGAATGTACAGACACAATCTCTGGGGCCTCTCAGTGCTCAAAGAGAGTATGTTAAATGAACATTAATTATTAAACTCATTTTGAGGTTTCTGTGTGGTTCAGTCCAACTCTTGATTTGGGCTCAGGTCTTAATCTCAGGGCCCTGAAATCAAACCCCGTGTCAGGCTCTGTGCTGACATCGAGAGCCTGCTTAGGACTCTCTCTCTCCCTGTCTCTCTATCTCTGCTCCTCCCTGATCACTCTCCTGTGTGTGGATGTGCACGTGTGTGTGCATGGACACTCTATCTCTCAAAAAAAATTTTTTTTAATTGCACTTTCATTTTAATAAAACTGTGTGTGTTGTGGATGATTTGCTTCCTGAGGAGGGCTACAGCAATTCAGTGCCTGTGTTTGCATTTTGGTTTATGATCACAGTGGTGCCAAGATGAATGCCTTTCATTATTGCGAGCTAATAATAATAGTAGAGACTGATTATACGTAAATGCTAAGTGATTCCTTCCTACCGAGTGAAGGTTAGAGAACCTCATGACCTCTGCAAATTAGGGGGTTTGCAGAAGTTCTATTCCAGAAGAGTGGTGGGTAGCTGGTCCGTCAACACAGCCTCTTGTAACACAGGTTGTGTGAAGCTCACAGGCAATCTGGGAACACACAGTTCCTATTTAGCTTGAAATGGCAACTTGGTTTCAGCAAAACACTATCACCTGTCATGCTGAATTTATGTTATGTTGATTCTTAATGGTCTTATCCTTTTTAAATTTTAATGTGTAATTTGTTTTGATTTCATGCCTTTTTAATAAATGTGAGCATAATAAGTTCATTGAAACTTTTAGGTTTATGTATATTTAAGTAAAGTTATAGGAAAAACAATTTAAGCTGGTGTTGGAAACTAAGAAAACTTTCCCCTCTAAGAAGGCATCCGTATATTAGTTTAACTTGATAAACAGTGAACATCCTGTTTAGAGAGCCTTCTGTTTACACTCTCTGTTCCAAATAAATTCAGTCAAAGCAGCATGGAGAGGAATATAGCTGACTTCAAACGAAGGCATCCATTGGAACCTTTTATTATACCAGTGCACCTGCTCCAGCTGGTGTGAATGATGGCTGCTAATGGCTCATAGCTACCCCCCCTTCTCTGGAGAATTGCCCTCAGACAAAAGAGAGCCCACATGAAAGATTCTGCCTTCCTCTCCCCACTGGGGACACCCCACAGACACTGACTGGCTGACTTGAAGGTACAAAAGTCCAGTCCTCTTGCCTCAAGATGGGCTCAACTCTGTGATACAGTTCACGCTTCAGAGCCCTCTGTGGGATCAAGCAAAAGCTGCCTCCAGATGAGACCACATCCTTGCTTAACATCTTTTATTCTTTCTCTTGCTTTCTTTATTCTTCCTCCACTGAGGGCACACCCTCAACATGCAGCCAAGTTCCTGTCTCAGTCTCTGTTTCTAGGGACCCACACCTGAGATACCCTTCCAATCTATAAGAAACGTACTAGGCACAAAGATAGGGCCTGCTGTTTGTGCACACATGAAACCCCTGTGGAAATTCTTTTTTCTTCTCTCCTCCTTACCATGAATAGGAGACACATATCTTATTCTTCAAAACATGAGATTTAATAACCAAAGAATTTTGGCAGATTTAATTTGGAGATTTCTGACTCATAGTTTGTGTGAAGATATCCAAACCAAAATGATTCTTTTTACATATTCCTAAATTTCTAAAACCAATTTTCAGGATCCAATTATATGAAACTTTTTTTCTAATCGGAGAACTCAGCATCTCTCCAGGCACTCACTGCTATAGCTGATGAACCACACCTGGACCCTGGAACAAATACACCTACAACCAGTTATCCATCTTTATCCATTTTGATCATTTCTCTCTATTTGGTAGAAGCAACTTAAGTCTCCAAGTATGGAAAATGGAGTCTTTGACTGTCAACCTCTACTATATGTGTCATTTCATGAAGCTTATAGAATTAGACATTTTTGTACTTCCTGTCATTCAATAGCAACCCCACTCACCCCCTGCCCTGGCCTAGAAAGAAAAAGAAGAAACTTAGGCCAGTTAACATTGAGTTAATAATAATAATAGCAATACTGATCAGCTATTGAGCACTTACTAAGTATCAATTACTATACAAAGAACTTTACAATTATTATTTTACTTAAGTCTCACAACTGCTCTGTGATGTGAATATTATCTCCATTCTACAGACAAGTAGTCTGAGGCCTGGAGGGATTAAGTAAGGTATCTACGACCACATCACTAGCAACGACCTCATGTCTTTTCAGTCTATACCTTACTTTCTTGCTGCTGCAACAGATCCTGTGAAAATGTTTGGTTTTTAGCCAAGATTTCACATGCCCCAGCATGACATACAGTCAATAATCTATGAATCAAATGCTCACTTCTGATGACAGTTCCTGTTACTGTAGCAAATTTAAAAATTTTCTGTTTCTCCAGTTGTACATAAGAGAGGGTATTCCCCCATTTATAATATGTATCCTTCAACAGAATGTTAATTTGCTTAACACAGAAACACAATAATAATGAAACAATAATTATTGAAGTTTGGTTAGGGGTCTATCAGGGTTTATTCTCCTATTCTGTGTCTTTGTGTATGTGTGTGTTTGAAAATGTTTATAATTTAAACACAACCAAAAAGAAATACTTAGAATGTCTTCTCAACCAATGTAGTTTATTTACTACCAAAAAGGAATTAATGTGTTTGCCATATAAGCATACTTATATTAGGACTTCATCTTTTCTTTTTTTTTTTTTTTTTTTTTTTTTTTTTTTTTAAGATTTAACTTTAGTCATCTCTGCACCCAACTTGGGGCTTGAATTCATGACCCTGAGATCAAGGGTCGTATGTTCTACTGACTGAGCCAGCCAGGCACCCTGATGGCTCCATCTTAATACAACCTAACGTTAAAAAAAAAAAAAAAAAACAAATCCACAGATCAACATAATTTGTATTTGGGCCTGAGACACAGAAATTCTACTAGATTGACCTAAGTGAGTTAGGGACATTTTTCCTCTTATATGAAGTCTGGAGGTGAGCAGACCGGGCCTGTGCAGCAGGCCCATGAAATCATCAATATCACAGTTTCCTCCATGATTTTCTTCACCATATTGGCCACTGGCTGCCATCCTAATGCTCGTGCAGTGGCTGACGCATCTCCAGGCACCATGTGTGTAGTCCATGCAGGAGGAAGGGGAGAGGGCCATTGTTTTCCCTTGTGTCGATTTTTTAAGGAAGGCAAGTCCTCCTCAGGGACTCCCGCCACCAAGGCATAGTGGGAGGAGCTGCAAGGGAGGCTCAGAGCTTGTGTACCTCACTTTCCAGTTTTATAGTTGCAGTTCTAACTAAAATTTTGTATCAAATATTGGCATAAATCTTAGTTTGCCTGGGGTAGTCCTGGTTCAAACTGGCAGTACCAGCATAATCATCACTACGGTCCCCTTTGAGCCTCAAATGTCCCTGTTTGGATGATAAATTATATGATTCACATTTCTATAATGGAGAATGGCAAAAAAAAAGTGCTAAGCAAACCAACCCTTAGACTCTGTCGTACTCCAGCAACCAAAATAATTGAAAATCAATGTAAATCTTAATTTACAGTCATTCATGAAAACACCAAAGGAGTGTATATTGATAATACAAAGCTAAACTTTTTTTTTTCAGATTTTCCTTCCCATTTCTCTTGCTGTCAATATCCTACACATGCATGGCTGATGCCCTCAAGTGCCTTTCCTCTTCCATTCTATGTCCAGAAAATTCTCTTTGTAACTCAGCCAGTGCTGCCTCCCTCCTCTCCCTTCCCATCCCCTCTGGCTCAGGACTTTATTGTGCCAGTCTTCTTAGACTCTCCACCAACTGGTACTCTTTTCTCCTTGCCTTACTTCTGTGGTAGAGTAAGTAGAACTTTTTCCATCTCGTCTTTACCCCTCACCAAGGAAGTAACTGCCTCTATTGCTATTGACAACCACCTTGTAACAGAGTGTGAGTCAGTCTGAAACATCCAGAAGGGTGGTGCCAGAGCCCTGAGGGTCCTACCCTGGAGCCCAGCCTACCCATAGAGCTCTAGAAATGGGAGATAACAAATTGTGTTCAAGCCCATGTGAATCAGGTCTCTCCTTCTTATAGACAAAGACATCCTAACAAATACACTGGATTCTGTACAACTGAGGAAGTCCCAACATAGAATCTTTGTGGATGGCAGAAGGGAGAAGAAAGATTCACCAATTTGTAAGCCAATATTTTGTATTCCCATGACATAGCTCAATATATTTTTCTTTTGTTCTTTTAAAAAAATGTGTAATAGTAAACTACAATTTAACTGGATTTTGTTCTGTTTTAATGCCTGAGAGCACTGCCCCTTTAAGAAATTTGAGAAAGGAAGTAAATGTGTTTGCTGCTCTTTAAAATGGGTGGACACAAGCCATTCTATACTAAGCTATTTTAGAAACAAAGCACAGGCCTCTCTCTGTAGATGCTGATGTGGGAGAATAGTCTCCCTACTGGGGAAAAATACAAAGTGTGCATGTACATGTTGAGAATGTGATATGGGAATGTTCACACATGTGGACATGTGTAAGGGACAAGCAGAGCAGAGTGGCAGAAATGTCAGTTTGGTCTCAGAAATACCAAACTTTGGCAAGAGGCTCCTGTGAAGGCCAAACACCTCTGTGGGCAGCAAATAGCAACTACAGCTCAGAGAGGGATCCAAGGCCATCCCTCTGATAAAGGAAAATAATGGAGGGAAGGGGATCTGGTGCCCAGGAGTCACTAGAAAACTAGCAGAGACATGAGGAATGGAGCCCAAATGACAAATCCTCGTGCCCAACAGGTCTTTTGACTGTGGACAATCCTTCAGAAGCCATGGTGGCCCAGGGATGGAGGGCCAACCTTGCAAAAAGCACTGAAGAAAGATTATGGCAAACTTCAAAAACACAATCAAAGGTAGGTTGGAAAGGAATAAATCCCAGTGGGTTTTTGCAAAGACCATGTCAGTCTTTATCCGGGGCTATGTTCCTTTACACCTCATTTTGTATTGTAATGATCTTTCTTTGCTAAAAACATATGTACTAGTAGATGTCTTATGTTAAACTTTCTTTTTTATAACAAGCAACACCAATGGGACCTTCTTCCTTACCTGGCCTATGTGTGATTTAAACATTCCAATAGATAGCATAGCCATGAAAGCTGACAGCCAGAAACCAATGCCTAGTTCCCTGGTAGTCCTCAGCTGAAGTGCTGGCGTGGGATCCACCCAGTAAATCAAACCCTATTAAAGGAGGTGGCTGGGGCACCTGGGTCGCTCAGTCAGTTAAGCGTCTGACTTTGGCTCCGGTCATGATACCGCAGTTCTTGAATTCAAGCCCCGCATCAGGCTCTGTGCTGACAGCTTGGAGCCTGGAGCCTGCTTCAGATTCTATGTCTCCCTCTCTCTCTCTGTCCCTATGCATACTCTGTCTCTCTCTCAAAAATAAATAAACATTAAAAAATAATAATAATAAAGGAGGTGGCTGTTCCAAAAAGAAAAGGACAAAGGAAGAAAGGAGGAAAGTGAAGAGAAGAAAAGTAGGGAAGTTAGTTGTGGGAAGTCGGGGGGCTGGGAGACAGTCCAGAATGAGGGGAAAAGGTCTGTGGAGAAAACTAGAGAGAACCACTCCAGAAAGCAGGAGGAGTTTTGTGTCAACCCAGCGCTGCTGAAATTAATGAAATGCAGGCAACTCGCTTTGAACTGACTGCTCAGGAAAACTGACACCACGTAAGCACAACATTCCATCTACTGTGTTTCTCGCAGGGCACATGAAAAGAGTACTTAGTCATTTCGTGGTTGAACAATGCTCTATTATCAACATGAAACTAGCTTTTAACTATTAAATAACTGCATTTACTCAAAGCATTTCTAAGTATGGCAAAGCTATTTAAGCCAATGGATATAATTTTGAATGGGATGATTATATTAATGTTTTCACTTTTTTATTGTGAATGGCAGTCAGATGGTGAATGCGGCAAAGCCAGTGAGTACTTGAGTTCTAGGGCACAGATCAATGTTCCGAAATGAAATGTTATTTTTCATTTAGGGAACACTAGGAATGTGGTCAGCATGGAACACAAATTTAGATGCCATTCATGACTAACCACTTTATAATTTAAACAGGCAGAAACAAGCCTTCCCAGGAGAGAAGGGCAGGTTCCAACCAGCAAGAGGCAGAAAGGTATTGTTTTCTTCCCATGGCGTTATGTACACAAAGCCCACTTTGGCACATGTCTGCTAGGAGGACTTGAGAGGTCAGCTGTCTTCAGGCAACCAGCCTTCATCTATCAGTCTGAATTATGACTCCCAACTAAACTGGAAAAGAATAAAGCTTTTAGTTTAATACCTAGAGAGACCCTTTGCTAACTTTGTAGGCAGTTACTAGAAATATTGACCCCACGATGTACAAGTATCCACTGGGGACAATCAAGGCTCTTGCCCGCTGTCAAGCGGATTCCTGTAACATCTGCTTCCAGTTTCATTCTCCACTGTCCTTCTAGCAGTCTTGGAAGAGGGGGCCCTAATACAGAGGCATTCCAGGTGAACTCAGAGTCACTTCCAGTTGGACAGTGTTTTCGCCTGGTATTATCTGTGTGTGATACGTGTTTAACATCAGTTGGTCTGTGTGAGTTTTATCCATAGGAGGTTAGCCCAATCCCCAGCTGGAAGGCTCAGAGTTCCTAAATCAACAAATAAAAGTCAAAAGGCCAAGGAAGTACTGGAGACTTGGACTAAGACTTTTAGCTCAATAATACTGAGTACCTATTACATGCTATAGCAGGGAAAGAGTCAGATGGGGTTTCCATCCAGAAGAATCTGTTTTGACAGGAGGCCAACACATCTCTTATGCGGTGGGTGAGAAAGAAAGCGTAACTGAGATACAGTGAATATAGAAGATGTGTCAGACCTTGTTCTTTTCCGTTCAGTTGTACCATAATAGCATGAGGCAAACATTACTTTCCCTGTGATACAGATGATAAACCTGAAGCTCAAGGGGGAAAGTCCTTTGTCGAAGGCACCCTGCCAACCACTAGTGGGAAACCAATTATACTCACTGAGTTTGAAAAGACATAAGGAATGAGGAGAGAAAGAGGGGCTGGGGGGAGGTAATGTCAGAAGAAGGGACGAACCAGACAAGGAATCTGTGCCTTAATCCCTCTTCCACCACCTGGATCTGTTCCCTATCATGTCTCTTCCAGCTGAAATCTGGAAAGGGAGTGAATGGATTGTTGGGAAGGGAAGGGAAGGGAAGGGAAGGGGAGGAGAGGGGACAGCCAGGACAGGACAGGACAGGACAAGATAAGACAAGACAAGAAAATGAAATGAAACAAAACCTGGAGATGTCTGGAGAGCCAACAGCCCTGGAAAGAGCCTAACAAGATGACAAGATCCCATCATGAAAAGAAGCAAAAAGAAATGTCTGAGAATATGCCTCAGAGGTGGTATCTTCCAAATATTTTTACTGTGATTCAAGTAAGAAACATGTATTATGCAACAATTGTGTGTGTGTGTGTGTGTGTATATACACACACTGAATATGTACTGTATATAATATATATAATTCAGTATATACATATAGATATAGAAAGATATTCAGTATGTAATCTGAATATATATTGAATATCTGTATATTCATTATATATATAATTGAAAGCACAAATTCATGAAAGAATAGCTATGTGCTAATCAAGGTTCTCCAGAGAAACAGAACTAATAGCGTGTGTGTGTGTGTGTGTGTGTGTGTGTGTGTGTATGTGTGTGAAATCTGTAGGGTAGGCCCAGTTGACATTGCAGTTTGAATCCCAAAACTGTCTGCTGGCAGAATTCCCTCTTCTTCATAGGAAGTTAGTCTTTTTCTGAAGGTCTTCAACTGATTGAATAAGGTATCCCCAGTTATGGGGGGTAATCCACTTTGCTCAAAGCCTAATTGAGTGCTAATCTCATCTGAAAATACCTTCACGGCAACATCCATTTTTGACCAGATGTCAGGGCACCGTGTCTGGCCAAGTTGAGATATAAAACTAACCATCATAGCTCCCCTAACTACTCTGATAGATTCCTCTCAATTCTATTTTACCCTTTTAAAATTCTGTTTAATGCTGGTTGCGAGCTACCAGATTGATTTTAGGCCTCACTCAGGAAATACAACCTGAGCGTCTGAAAAATACTAGCTTGGGAGCCCATCTGGGAGAGCCTCATAGGCATTCTTGTGGCACACTGCATGGCAGGGAGCAGCGAGAACGACCTTTTGCACTCAAGAGGGATGGTGCTGTGGACTTTTCAGAAGCCCTAAGTGGAGTGGTAGAAGGTTCCCCCTGGGCATAGATATGGTTTCAAATGTTAATAGACGAGAAAAGCTCTTCTGTTCAGGAAGAAGGAAAGAACAAAGTGAGCAGTGCAGACTGGACAAGAACAAGGAACCCCAGTGGACACAGCTTGTAGTTGGTGACATCAAGGACAACATGACCAGATGTCCCTCTGACAGCATAGCAGTGTCATACCTCCCAACTCAGACAATTCCATGGAAAGAACAGCACAGTGGAAACAGCTGGGCCTTAGTCCTGTCACCCTGTGGGACAAACACTTGGGAGACATTGTTTAGTTACGTAGTCTGCATAAAAGGCCACCCCAAACTAGGGGCTTGAAGCAACACCAGTTATTTTGCTTTTACCTCATACCTACCTCGGAATTAGCTGGTCTCGGCAAGGCGGTTTGCGTTTGTATCTGTCATGTACTTGCAGGCAGGTAATGGCTAAAGCTGGAGTCATCGGAAGGCTGACTCACTCATGCGACTGGTACCAGGCTGGAGGACTCCATCGGGGGCAGATAGAGCAGCTGGGACCACTGGGACCTCCTTATCTCCACGTGGTCTCTGCAGCACAGAAACTGGAGTGAGAGAGCCAGGCAGGAGCTGTGCTGCCTTTAGGACTGGGGCTCGGAACTCACACAGTAGCCCTTCCACCAGAACTTGAGAGCTGAGACAGTCACAAAAGTTTGCCTTGTGCCACAAGCAGGAGACAGAGACTCCACCTTTTGATGAAGGAAGAGTAAGTCCTGATACTGGATACGGAACCAGACACATCATGGTAGTCATTTTTAGCCAATAAATTCTGTCCAAAAAAGTTCACTTGGAGGAAAAAAGAAATGTTGTGCAAATCCACGCTGATGTACTGAAATATGCGTCTACCCTACTAATAAACACTTGAGACTTATCCTCCATATGGAGGCTGAGGAACACTGATGCAGCCCAATGCTCTCATTTATAGCTGTGCCGTAAATGCATTGATGCTAAGGCATCCAAGGGGTCAGTGACTTGCATAGGATCTGACAGCCAGATAATATCAGAGCAAGGCTCGATCCTAGACCTCTGTATCTCACCTTAGTTCTCTTTCCCAGTCTCTTCCCCACCATGTTTCCCACTGACCTTCATAAGAGCTAAGTAGGTAAGGACGCATGGAGTTCTTGCTCCTACATAACCAGTGAGGGTGGCAGGAGAGGTCTCTGCGAACAAGGGCCACACTGTATCCAGACATGATAAAGAAGGCAACACCACAAGGTTGTCCAAATGTGAAGACGGCCAAGTTGCCTAGCAATGATGTTCTAAATATGGCGGAGAACCCACCCATCAGAACAGATGGGAGAACAGAACATAAACAACTGTTAACGGTACTGGGGTATTCTGGGTTGAAATTACCTTTGTCTACTTTCTGAGACAAGGTAAGAAGACCTTTTGCTCTGTGTAAACTCAAGACCAAAGCCCAAGCATTCATAGCTTTGGGCTAGAAACTTAAGTTTAAAATCCATTCGTTCTAGGGTAAAAAAAAAATGTGATTTTCTATTTGCTGGCAAAAAAGAATGTTGAAGTTACTTCTTAAATACTTTTTGGAAGTTAAATCACTTCTGCTGAGGAAAAATGATGAGTCAATAGAAACTAAATCATGATCAGATGGATTAAACTGTTCTCAATGAAACAATTTTTTAAAGGAAGGGCAAAGGGTTAAGAAGAATGGGGTTCCAGTAGGTTTTATATGAACAACCATTACTTTTCTGTATTTAAGACTTATCCAGCCTGTTGTTATGGAAATACAGGACATGGTCGCAAATGCAACAGGATAATTTCACCGTGAGATTAACCAGGAGGGCAGTGAAAACCCTAGTTAAAGTAGAGCACTTTGGTATTCTGTTAAATGCAAGAAAGTATACAGTATACAGGAAGGAATTCACATTAACATCTTACATCTCTGAGGCTTTGGCTCCAGTGGGGAAATTGTTTGACTGCCTCTCCCTTCTAGGAGAGATTAGCATTTGATTGAACAATAGGGGCATCAGAGAATCATGGCATCTTTGAACTGGGAATGGTCTTAGAAGAGATTGTGTCCGAATGTCTCATTTTATAGACATCGCTTCTGAGGATCTGAGAAGGAACTCACTCAGTTCTAGCTGGTGCAGGAGGACAAGAACCCAGGACTCCTGACTCCAAANCCCACATTTAATCCTTGCAGAAACACTTTAGCAAAAGCACAGGCCATAGTTAGAAACCAGAGACTGTGAGAGGAAAAAGGGATTTTCAGGGACACATGCTCTCTGCCTCTCTAGCATTAATCCCGCCTACCAGCAACAGCCTACTTTTTTCTGGAAGATCCCATCTCCTCACCTCAGCCCATGAGGTTATATAGGGTAGGCCTACCGATCTGCCGGGCATGTGACCAGGTTAAGCCAATCACACTCTACAGTCACTTCCACCATGATTGTTTCATGGATGGGCCTATCAAGCAATCAGAACCAATGGGAAAGAATCAGATTCCTCTTTGTTTTTTTCTTATTTTAACTTGGAAAAATGCTTTATTCTCTTCCTCTTTCAACTTGAAAGGGAGAAAACATTAGGCTCTAAGCCACTGCAGCCTTCTTCCTACTACTTGGATAGTGAGAACAAAGCCAATATATCAGAAGGCAGAGAGCAAAGATGAGAGAAAACATATACAATAGACATTGTTTGAACCCTGAATCCAGTCATGTCTGAAACCCAGTTTTGACCATGTGCCTTTTAGTTACAGGAGCCAGTAAAGCTCACTTAATCACTCAAGAAAGTAGTTAATTTGGAAGGTGATCTCAGGAAACATCAGGAGAGGAGTGGAGAGAGAGAGTAGGGAAAGAAGAAAGCCAATAAAAAAAGGATGCTAGCTTACAAGTTACCACTGTGGACGAGGCAGCTGCATCCTATGGTAAACAGCACAGGGCTCTTCCCCTGCTCTCCCCAGGGTTATTCCACCAAAGGATCAAGGGAGCTGGGGCGTTTCTATGCCAATCCTCATAAGTCATTGTTTGAGGAACAGGAATTCGTTTGGGGGCACCTCTGGCACTTTGATACCTGTGGGCAGAGCAGGCTCAGGGGGCCAGAGAGAGCCTCAGGAAAGAGATTCAGGTCGTAGTTCTGCAAACTGGAAGTTGGACTGGTGGACGAGGAAATAGAGGCCACAGCCTTATGCTCTACAGGCAAAACCATAGGACTGGATCCCGATATGACCATTTGGAAGGCTGCCTGCTGGCCAGGAACAACTAGTTGGACTTTCCATTAGCAAGACATTAATGATTGGGCTGGGCCACCCAAATCCAGGGATCGTGTGCTACGACAGTTAGCCTGCTCTAATACAGGGAAAGCAGACATTTTCACAGCCAGTCCTATTCATGGCTTAAATCCTGGGATCAGTGGCTGACGGATGATGTGGCTTGAGCACTACCTTGTTCATAAAAAATCAGTGAGATGCCAGGTGAAAAGCTCCTGAGGCTACAAAGACATGACAGGCAGACAGAAGAAAGAGCCTCTGGTTTATAGACCAGAGAAGCCCTGACTCAGAAATATGGAGGGTCCCTGAGCTTTGGCCTCTGGCTGCAAGAGAAGCTTTCTCTCTGATAGGAGAGCAGATCTGATTAAATCTCTACGGCACACTGGCCTTTAGGTGTCACAGATCCATCTAAGATTGCAGAATGGCTCTCCCCATGTGGTAGAAACCAGCACTGAATTTGTACCTGAGTTCCAAGCACAGTTACATGGGAAGGGCGCCCTGTCATCAATGGCTCCTGCTCAAAAGGGAAGTCAGCCTCGTGGTTACCACCCCTGGGGGGGCCAGTGAAGACAAGGGTGTAGGGAACTCCAAGAAGAGAAGAATCAAATGGGGTTGATTACGGCCAAGGGTGACCTAATACCGTGATGAGCCACCAGCCTTCACAATAAAGGACATGAATGTTTGGTGACTGCTTATCACTTACCAGACATGGTACTGTAATCCCATTTGGTCCCCTGGCAGCCAAAAAGTATCATCGCCCATGTTTTTCAGATGAGAAATTTGAAGTTTGGGGAGGAGAGGTGTCAAGGTCAAGAGCCAGGGAGTAACCGAGCTGCCAGACACCACGAAAAACTTTTACCCTGTTACATCGTGCTTTCTCCTCTGAACTCACCTCTGCATGGAGCTCAAATGCGAGAAACGGAATATATTGGGACTCTGTGAAGTTGGCAAACTTAATAAAATCACATATTGATCTTCATTTTCTAAATACTCATCTAAACATTTTATTTCTTTATCAAATTAATTTTACATAGACAGATATCTAAACATTCCGTTCTAGAAACGCATGTGCCCTGCACAGAGTAGGCATCTAAAAGCATTTCGATGTTGAAGGAATAAATGAAGGTGCTACCTGTACTTTGACAAAGATTTTTTTCCCATTCTCATATAAAATTGGCAAGATTTTGCTATCTTAATAGCTTTCCTTTTTCATCTCTGGCGTAGCAGTCCACCTTTACTATCCCCCCCACCCCCGCCCCAGCAGTAATGACTGCAACCAAACAACCCATTTCAAAAATCTTTCCACAGCAGCTGCAATCTTCAGGACCCGATCTCTCCCTCCTCCATGGTGCAATCCCCTTCCTATGTGGCAGCCTTCTCCCTGAGGGACACCACCCTGCTGATCATCCCTGATAAAAATGACCAACATTTTTGTCAGATTTTACAATCCATGGAGCAATCTCCCCCAGGGTTAAGTCATTTGATTCCCACAGTAACCAGAGAGGAAGGCAAGACAGGTTATCATTAACTCCTGTTTCAAATGAGCAAACTGAGGCTCAGATTTGCTGGGAATCAGGCAACTAGCAAACAGATGAAGACTCACCTCACAGTCTTCTCTCTCAAAACCTCATACTCCTTACGGCAGATGATGCTGCATCTTCCCTCCTAAGGACACCCAAGATAACTGGCCAAGTGACCACCTACCACCAGCTCGGCCACCTGCAGCTACCAACCTCTACAGCAGTAACAGCTGGGCTCACAAGGGGGCGCCCCCTCAACACCCTCTTCCAGGCAACAAGACTGTCATGGAGGCACTGAAGCGATGAGGGGGAGCTGGTGGCCAGAGTAGAGCCTGCGGGGACAGAGGCTGCGCATACAAGTACTGCCAGACCTTCCTCAGTTCCTCACGGTACCTCCAGAGTCAGCGAGATGCTCTAGGCTCTTTAACACACTGGAATCAGGCACGAGAGTGTTTGAACCCCGCTCTGCTGCCTCTGTTACCTTGGGTAAAATTTTAACCTCTCTGAACTCCCGAAATGGGGAGTAGAATATTAACATAGCATTTTCAGCATCAAATGAGGTGGGTAAAGTGCTTAGGATAAGATCTTAATAATAGAAGCTATCATCAATATTGATAACTAATTTAACTGTTTATGGTCATAATAATATACATATAATATATGATAATAAATATAAGTCAACTGAGTAAACAAGACATGAATGGGACGAGGAAACAACAGCGCTACCTAAGGAAGCGTGGCAAACGATCTTTATTTGTGCATCACCCCACAAGCATCTGGTATTGGTCCTGCTTCAACCTGCCAGAAATGTTTTGTAAATGAGCCGAGAGGAGCCTTCACCCAGCGTCATTCTCGTGTACAGAAGGAGCTGAGTGAAACGGACATATGCCACAGTGCACTGGCCAGCGCCCTTCAGTCTCACTGTGACTGCAAAACTGCATTTAGGGACATCTGGGATTTGTTCTCTAAGGAAGCAGCTCCAGCAAATCTTCAGGGCATGTTGGTTGCGAGGGTGCTAGTCAGAGAGAAGGATAGGAGTCTTGTGGCTTCTGAGGTAAGGAGCTCTGTGATCCTTGGGAGTCAAGTCTGGGGTTTCAGTGTAGTAGAGCATCTAGACTTGCATCGCCCTCGGGAAACCTAGGTTCTATTAAAAATTCAACCCTTCAAAGGACACTGATATTGGGCACCTGGGTGGCTCAGTCGGTGAGCATCCAACTCTTGATTTTGGCTCGGGTCATGATCTCACAATTTGTGGGATCGAACTCCACACTGGCCTCTGTGCAGACAGCACAGAGCTTGTTTGGGATTCTCTTTCTCCCTTTCTCTCTGCCCCTTTCCCCACTTGCACTCTCTGACTCTCAAAATAAATAAACAAAACAAACAAACAAACAAAAAGGATGCTGTCCATTTTCATCTCGCAGGCAGAGTCCTCAAGGTGGAAATGTTTCAGAATGAGGAACCAAAGTACCTAGAAGGACTATGTGAAAAAGCAAATTTTGTGTCCACGTGAAGTTTGCTATACAAATTTTAGAAATTTGATTTTGATAGCTAAAGGGGGTGGGGGGAAGCAAAGCCTACTGGATAATTAGAAAATTTGTTATTTTGAGAAACTAAATAACACTTACAGAAGTATTCATTAACTTAATTAAAATAATAGACAATAATTTCTAATTCTAGAATTCAGGAGTCTCTGAACTTGGAGGAGACAAAAATGGAGAACTCACTGATGAATTCCATATATACTCAGTGACTTCTCTCTTCCAGATGCTGTGCTGAGTCCTAAGAATAAATAATAAGACCTAATTCATACTCTCAACAAGCTTATGGTCTAGAGAGGGAGGTGGGCGTGCATTAAAGTTTGGGAAATGCTAGAGGAAACCATGGCAGATTTTATTTTCCAAAACTGGTTGTAACAACATCTCCTGTGTCATGTCCCATGCTCTTCTAGAACTTTTTATTCTCCCATCAAGAGGTAGAGACTAACTCCCCCATCCTTAAATCTGATCAGGCTGGCAATTCCCTTCTAACTAAGAGAAGGCAGAAATAGTGACAGTGAGATTTCCAAAGCTAAGTCCCAAAAAGCAATGTAACCTCTGCCTTGCCTTCTGGAATGCTCACTCTCAAGGCCTTCAGATGCCATGTAAGCAGTCTGATTGCCCTGAGGATGTCATGCTGAGTGGAAGCCCAAACAGCCCATGCAGAGAGACCATATGGAGAGGCTCTGGGACCACATTAAAAGAGGGAGAGAGATGCTTGGCAAGCCGACATGTCCCCACACTCTGCCCTCCTCTGTTGTTTCAGCTGCAGCCACCATTTAACCGCAACTCCATGAGGACCCCAAGCCTAAAGTACCCAGCTGGAGCCTTTCCTGAATTCCTGACCCTCAGAAACCACATGAGATAAGAAGGTTGGTTGCTCTACTCTACATTTCGGGGAGATTTGTTATGTAGAAATAGTACCTGGAATGCGGACCCCTGGAGGCAGAACCCTATTTGCTCTTTCCCCAGCATTTACTCTGCTGATCACAACACCTGGCTCACAGTTAGTGTTTTAGAAATATTTGTTGACTTTTCTTCAGTAGCAGTAAGTATTTAGCACATCAGTAGCATAAAGGAAAAGTGATTAATGGCCTTGAGGAAATAGGAAATGTTCCCCAGAGGAGGTGACAAATCAAGTGAATCTCAAGGGATGAATCAGTCAAACAAGGGACAGGAAGAGACTGTCAGGTAGAAGGGCGAGCAAAGGCTAAGCCACAAAGGTAGAGAATAGCTGGGTAGATTTAGGGAAGCACAAGTAACTTAATAGGGCTGAAATGAAGGTAAAGGATGGGGAATGTGGAAGGGGAGGTAGTCCGGAACAGATCAGGAGATGCCTTGTATGCTCAGCGGGTCTCAGACCATGAGTGAGCACCACCATGCTCCCCCATCCCTGAATGGAAGAGGCCAGGGAAGCCTCTCCTCCATGTGCCTGTGTTAGGCATGTGGGTCTCTTCTCTTGACCTTCTGTGAGTGGGTAAGAACTCCGTAGTGATGCTACTGTAGACACATTTCAAAGACCTTGTCTGCTCCTCATTGAGTATGTGCAGAGTTTTTCTAGAAGGGGGCAGAAATCCCTTCATCTTTTCCATTTCCAAGCATCTACGGGTTTCCCAGAGAAACTGCACACCTCACAGACAAATAGGTACGGAAAGAGGACTCAGGGATACACTGGTGTCTGAGCTCTTTGCCTTTTCTACAGTTTTCCATATTTTTTTCTCTAGGTCCAAGGGAGGTCCTGCATCCCCAGCTGGTATTTCAAATGCATCATCTGTACTCCTGGGCTTTAGGCTTTGAAACAGAAAGTCATAATCAACTCCTTCGTTACCTGTGATCTGTGGTGACACCCTTGAGAGGGTGTAGCAGTCAGAACAGGTGATGCAGTGCTGTGGAAACAAGTATCCCAATGCTCAGTCACATAACACAACAAACCTCTCTGTCTCATGCTACACACATGATCCGGAAGGCACTCTGCCCATCTGGTCACTCAGGACCCACAGTGGACATAAGCTGCTTCTCAACACAGGCTTCCACAGCTGCTCTATCAGGATGAACAGGAAGTGTCAGACCATGCACTAGCCTTCAAAGCTTTTGCCCAGAAACGAATATATGTCACAACTGGGGCTGAAGAGCAAAGCTGCTGTAGAAGTTACCAGAAAATATCAAGAAAAAAAAGCCTTAGCTATTGTCTTAATCTACTCAGGCTGCCATAACAGAATGTCACAGAATAGGTGGCCAAAACCACAGAATTTTTTTTTTACAGTTTATTGTCAAGTTGGTTTCCATATAACACCCAGTGCTCATCCCCACAAGTGCCCTCCTCCATGCCCATCTCCCCCCTCCCTCCCCCACACCCATCAGTCCTCAGTTTGTTCTCATCATTCAAGAGTCTCTCATGATTTGCCTCTCTCCCTCTCCCCCACCATCTCCCCCCTTCTTGTCCCCCATGGTCCTCCATTAAGTTCCTCCTAATCCTCCTATACGTGCAAACATATGGTATTTGTCCTTCTCTGCCTGACTTATTTTGCTCAGCATAACACCCTCAAGGTCCATCCATGTTGCTACACATGGCCAGATTTCATTCTTTCTCATTGCCATGTAGTATTCCATCGTATAGATAAACCACATCTTCTTGATCCATTCATCCGTTGATGGACACTTAGACTCTTTCCATGTGTTGGCTATTGTTAAGACCACAGAATTTTATTTCCACACAGCTCTGGAGGCGAGAAGTCCAAGGTCAAGGTGCCAACATGATCGCTTTTATGAGGACTCCCTCCCCAGAATGTAGGCAGCCAGCTTCTTATTGTGTCCTTACCTGACCTCTTCTTTGTGCAGGTAAGAGGATGGGGGTGGGGGGGACTGTGTCTAAAGCAGCCCAGACTTTGATATGTGTGTGTGCGCGCGCGTGCGTGCACACGTGGTCTCAAGCATCTCCATTTAAACCCAGGCTATGCTACAGCTGATGTGCAGTGATAGCGATGTTGGGGCACTTTTGAAAACTAGTGGGTCTACCTCGGGAGAAGCAATTTAAGTGAAATGATTCACATTAAAGCTTTTAGCTCATCCGAAAGGAGCAAGAGCAAGTTCAGTACTGACCAACCGGGTAAAGAGATAGGGAGGCAGGCAGTGATTCTTTCCCACCCGGCTTCATGTACCATAGACTCATCAGGGAAAACATTTTCTTCCTCTCCCTGAATTCCCAGTGACCTGTAGCACAAGCTCTTCTCCTCTCCCAGAAGTATTTCTCTCTTGGTTCCTCCTCACAAGAGGAGAGGTAACATATCCAGTTAGTGAGACAAGGAAAGCATCATTGGAGCTGCATGAGCTTTACTGGATCTCTCCCTGTCCCTTCACTTGCCCTTCTCTCCATGCAGATTGCCCTGTAGGGAGGACCCACTCCTGCAGGGAAACATCTAAAGATGTCCTACCTATGGCTGGATGTGTAAGTTCAATTCAAAGGAGAAAGTATGAGAAACCTATTTGGTCCTTTGTCTGTATCTTACACTCTGAAATCTAGCCCTACAAGAATTCTGATATTCTTGACTTTTGGGTGACAAATATCAAGAGCCAATTCTTATACAATGCTCAAGATGTGCCAGACTTTGTTCCCAATGGTTTACATGCACAAATTCATTTAATCATCATAAAACCCTGTGAGGTAGATGGTAGGTCTCACAAAGGTGTCCATGCCTAAATCCCCAAAACTAGTGAATATGGTTATGGTTACAAGACAAGAGGAAAATTAAGGAATTAAGTTGTGAATCACATTATCCCAGATTATCCAGGTGGGCCAGGTGTACTCATAAGGTCCTTAAAAAAGGAAGAGGGAAGCAGAAGAGTTAATTGCAGAGAAAAGCAATATCAGAAAGGCTTGCTGGCTTTGAAAATGGAGGAAGGGACCATGACCCAAGGAGGACAGGAAAGCCCATGAGCTTTCCTCCAGAAGCTGGAAAAGGCAAGAAAATAGATTCTCCCCTAGAGCCTCCAGGAAGGAACAGAGCCCCCACCAACACCTTGAGTTCAGCTCCGGGGGGCCCATTTCAGACTTCTGACTCGCAGAACCACTGGGTGATCAATGTGTGCTGTTTTTAACCACCGAGTTTGTGGTAATTTGTTACAGCAGCAAGGTGGGTACTATTATTAATCCCACTAACCCACTGATGAAACGGAGACAGAGAAATGTCAGGTAACCAGTCCCCAGGTCACAGACAGGCCTCCTGCTCTGAGAGTCTGCCTTCTTGATCGCTGTGCCTTCTTAATCTCTGGTGCTTTCCTCAATTGGATTAGAAATGGATGGGAAGAGGGGCACCTGGGTGGCTCAGTCGGTTGAGCGTCCAACTTCGGCTCAGGTCATGATCTCACAGTTCATGGGTTTGAGCCCCACGTCGGGCTCTGTGCTGACAGCTAGCTCAGAGCCTGGAGCCTGTTTCGGATTCTGTGCCTCCCTCTCTCTCTGACCCTCCCCTGCTCACTCTCTCTCTCTCTCAGAAATAAATAAAAACATTTTAAAAAAATGGATGGAAAGAGGGATGCAATTAATTATTACCCTTACAGGGGCACCTGGGTGGCTCTGTTGGTTAAGCATCCGACTTTGGCTCAGGTCATGATCTCACCGTTTGTAAGTTTGAGCCCCACATCGGGCTCTGTGCTGACAGCTAAGAGCCTGGAGCCCGCTTCAGATTCTGTCTCCCTCTCTCTGCCCCTAGCTCCCCCTAAACTAAATAAACATCAATTATCACCTTTGCAAATCTCAGTGGGGAGAGAAGACGGTAGCCGACATTCTGTAAGTATTTACAGCTCCGGGCATTTGGCAAGCATGCTCTCCTCTGATCCTAACAACAACCATGTAATAGACACAATCGTTATTCCCATTTAGCAGGGGAGAACACTGAGTTCTGCAGAGGTGAAGCAGCTCACCCAACGTCATGAGATTAGCAAGCGATGGTAGGAGCACATAGCAGTCTCAGAGACAAGATGTGCCAGCACATATGCTGCTGAGCTTGAAGACTCCACCTTTATGAGGCTTCCAAGACACATAGACACATGCAGTCCCGCCTCATGGCCCTGCTGACAAACTATCATGAGTTCAGGGAAGAGAACGTATTCAGCTCTTCTGCATGGACATGGCCCTGTCCAGAGGTTGTGTACTGGTGGCTCTGTTCCTGTCACCAGAAGGCCAGGAGAACCTGGAAGACATAGGTGTGCAGCTGACCTGACTGGCCCTGGGACTCCCCGTGAGTTATCCCTAGAGATGTTCAGAAATATCTAGGGCATGGAGCTGAGCCTGTGGGAGGAAAGTGGGCGTAAAGATCAACACAAAAGAGCTAGTGTCTGCTCTGTGACTCTGTCTGTATCCATAGGGGGTGATTTCAGGAAGTGGCAAACACACCGTAATCAAAGAGCTATCACTGTGTTACTCACAACCACAAAATCTCAGTGTCACAATAAGCCCTTAGTATTTCTCACTCACATACCCAGAGTTGGACTGATCCAGGCTGGGCCAAGCTGGGCCCGGCCATATCTTTCATTATTCTGAGGCCAGCAGGCTACCTGGGACCTGTCGTTTTCCATAATAAGTGTAGAAGGACAAGGAGAACACAGGATGCCTAAGGATGAGGTTTGGAACGTGCATGTTGCAACTGCCACTCTCTTTAGCAGTGTCAAGTCACGTGGCCAAACCCAACGTCGCCGAGGAGTGATGTGCACTCCTCCCATGGAAGGAACAGGAGAAGTTGAGGATGTTTTTTGGCCAATAATCAAATCTGTTGCCTCTGTTGCATATCAAAGCCAAAGAAGAGAAAGAGACGCCCTGAAGAGGAGATCAGCAAACATCCTTGCCTTCCAAACACACTCCTGCTTCTGTTGGATACGAACTAGGGATCTATGCAGTCAGGGAAACGCAATATGGCACCCTGCACCTCAACTTCCAGTACAAACAGGTGTGTGCCGAGCCTCTGGTTCACCTCTATCCCAATGACAGAATGTCCCCGAATGGGATCTAAGTTCCCAGCTTGCATGGAGTCCACTCACAGTGGTAGGAAACTCTCATATGGAAATAGTGCTGCTCTAATACGTCTCTGAGCTCATCCCACAGGGTGCCCTCCAGCTACACTGGCCATCACGTGCAGCCTGTTGAGCATTCTACTGTGTGTGTAGCGGCTGGCTTATCAGAGACTCATTACTTTGGAAAGAGCTTCTGAGAAGTGTTGAGCTCAAAGAAGGGAAATTTGTTTTCAATTATTCTCCCTCTCAACCTAAGACAAAGCAAAACAGCTGAGAAAAGCTGAAGCTGTAAACTGCCTCATAATAAGTTGAAAGTGTGACTTCACAAAAGTTTACAAAGGTAGAGATTCTGATCTTTTCTCCATGAGAGAGGAAAAGAATCAAATGACAATGTTGTGAAGTGGGAACATATTTAATCATCTATGGTTAGAGAGTACATTAGGGGAAGTAAAATGTTGGATTTTCTAGTTTGTTGGAAGATATGAAGGGCTTCACCTTCCCCACTTTCAGGAACATCACCTAAGGAAAGAAATGGAATTTCTTAAGCAAGTGAAAAACATGGCTTTTGCAGCTTTATATTGCTCTCATTTTTTTCTCCTCATGTACTTTCTTTTACCTTCATAATTAAAAACAAATAGAAGTAACGGTAGGCTTCGCCCTGGGATTTTCTTTGAATGATGAAGGATGTTTCTAATTCTCTACTAATTAGTTCTACTAGTGACTATGCTGTGCACCCATCCAATTTCTGCTCAGGAGGGTCCAACAGAAAAAAGAACATGCTTTAGAATCAGACAAACCCTTAGCCTCAGTTTCCTTTTCTGTAGAATTTAGATGTTTATTCCTGGTTCAAGAAGTAATTTTGAATATTAACAGATAAATTCCAAAAAGGAATGATCACATTGGGAAAATGTTCTTTGTTCTTCTCTTCCTTATGCCTATTCTTAGGATAGACTCCGAGTTACAGAGAATATACGCTTCACCCATTTCTTCCATGTGTCAAATAACAGGATTATGACTCATCTGTAAATCGTTTGTGTTACAATCCTTACCCAGGCCCCTGGCAGCCACCCTCCATTCAGAGATTCAACCATGCCACTCCTAGTCACAGAAAAGGGGAGAAGAGCTGGGGGTGGGCATGGGAGGGAACCCCACACTGGCTGTAAATGCTTCCCTGGGAAATCACTTGTATAAATAACCCATTGGTCAGAACTAGTCACATGACCCAGACTCCCTGCAATGGAAGTGAGGACTGTGAAGGAGCAGAAGCCTATTAACCTAGCAGCAAATATCTCTGCCACACATGGGTTCAAGAGAACCAAATCCAAGTCTTAGATGCTCCTGACCACACGTGACTCTGGGTAAACTTGGCAGACAGACACACCCTAATGCCTTCCCATCTGTCCAATGTGGTCACCATATTATAAGCTCAACAACAAGGCTGCTACTAGAGTTCAGGGGCAACTTTTGTGTATTAAGACTACACACAGAAGATAAAGCTTGGTACAATGGGCTGAGATTAAGGGATGAACCATGAAAATCTGGTGCCTGGAAATCAAGAGTCAAGAGGACACCAAGGAGAAAAGAAATATTGCACAATGTGGAAGTTTTAAGAAAAATCTACAGCACAGCTAGGCACTGGTAGCTTCCAAGACACAGATGTGTTTTGTTTCACTTACACAAGGTCTAAAAAAATGTTTTCATTAACCAGCAATGTTTAAAAATGGAATGTTGTACACAAAAAATTAGATTTCCTGCTTCTATTGAAAATTTGGAAGATTTGAGTCAGCAACAGTTTTTCTGCAAAGGCTGGCAATAATTAGCCGGAGGTGAGGGACAGCTGCATCCATAGAGACTGGCATTCGCCAGTCCCTACTGAGCCCTTTTCGTTCATTTATGGTACCTGACCACCCCACAGGTATTTGGGTTTGCAACTTCTGGTCTCAGTGAGCTGATGCAAGTTCTTCCCAGTTCTGTGAACAATCATCCCACATAGGTTGCATAGAAGTACACAGACAGCTCGTTTCAAACAAGAATCTCAAGCAGCTATCTCCAAGCACCATGATAGGACCACACAACTCTTTCAGAAAGCAGTGTCGCAAGGTATCAAGGACTTTGCAGATGTCCACACTCTTTGATCCTGTAATTTCACTCCAGAGACCCTCACTTAAAGAAAGCTTCCTTTCAATGCTCTACGTAAAAGTTCACCAGGACTTTATTCATAGTGAGAAACAACTGGAAGCCACTGGAAAGTTTATGCTGAAATCTTTTAGGTAAACTATACAAAGTACGCCTAGTGGGCTCTCAGGCAAACATCAGCTGAGGGTCATGCTATTAAACCACAGACCTGAACTCTGCACAATGTTAATCCATACAAATCAAAAGTCAACTGAGGAGCTGTGGCGGAAGGTTATCGAGGAGCCATGACCGCCGGTTGAACTGAGAGAAATATGTGGGGACTTGGAGTTCCTCACTCGCTCCCCTGTCCTTGCAGTGTGGGCTCTGCTTGCCTTTCCTACTCCCAGAGACTGTTCCAAGGACATCGTCTTGAGATGGGGCTGTGCTGTGGAGAACACTTACATGGCATCCGTGCCTGAAACCAGCTAAGGGCTCTTTATGCACTTATAAGGGTTGGTGGGCAGGCGTGGGGATCCATCTGTCTTCCAGCTGCCCAAGGCAGGCCTTGTGCGGAAGTTCCTTCATTCATTAATTCTGTCACCTACCAATCAGCAATGGCCTGCATTATCTCTCTTCATCTCTCTGCTGAGTACCCAGCCGGGTTCAGATTACACCCATGATGCTCCTGAGGTGCCCTTGAAGATGAATAGAAACTCCAGGGATAGGTCTGCTCCATTTAATGTATTATCCTGGCTAGAATCTAGTTTGGAAAAATATTGTTGTATAATACATTGTTTGGGGCACCTGGGTGGCTCCGTCGGTTAAGCACCGACTTTGGCTCAGGTCATGATCTCACGGTTCATGAGTTCCAGCCCTGCGTTCGGTTCTGGGCTGTCAGCTCAGAGCCTGGAGCCTGTTTCAGATTCTGTGTCTCCCTCTCTCTCTCTCTCTCTCTCTCTCTGCCCCTCTGCTGCTCCTGCTCTGTCTCTTAAAAATAAATAAACATTAAAAATAAGAAGACATTATTTGAAGCAAAATTGGCAACATTTGAGTAAGAACTTTTATTAAATAATTCTATCATATTAATATTCTATATCCTAAATTTGATCATTTTGTTGTGATTATAAAAGTGTGTCCTTGTTCTTGAGAGATACTCCTGAAATACGGAAGAATAAAGGAGCATAAAATATTTGACTTAATCGCAAATGATTCAGAAAAAAAAAGTATTATTCATCATATATGTAAGAGAGGGGAGAGAATACAAATGTGGCAAAATATTAACAATTGATAAATCTAGGTGGAGGTTAAATGTGCGTTCATTGTAGTACTTCTTGAATTTCAAATTTCTTGAAAGTTTTCTATGGTTTAAATTTTTTCTTCAGTTAGAAGTCAAAAAAAGCATGCTCATCTAGAAAATGCAATGGCATCATGTTAAATTTTTAAAAATGCAAGCTAGATAATCATGTAGTCAGTGTGACCTTAATTAAGTTAGAAAAATCCCCCCACATAGAAGACCAGACTGGGAGGAAAATATGGAGACATTAATATCTACACTTAGTGGGTGAACTGGACTGAGAATGCTTTTAGGCTTCCACTTTTCTATATTTTCTTCACATTTTTAATAACCATCTATCACTTTTATAATGAAAAAAAAAAACTTAAAGAAAAACAACTATGAAGCACCGTGGGAAAAAACAAAGGTATTTTTTTCTCTACCTCCTCAACTCTGAGCTGGAAGCCAAAATCCAGAGCAATGACGGAGGAAATGGGTTCAAGCTCTCAGCTATTATGGTGTCAAAAACGGTTTTGGGGGTTCCTGAGTGACCTTTAATGAACACCTGTCGGAGACAGAAAAATCACAGTGTTCCAGGCTGAGGACGCCATGTATAATTTAGCTTTACCATCACAGTGGGACTGCTGGGTATATCCCCAGATGTAAGATTTGTGACCAAGCCGAGGAGTATTTTTTAATTAGGCTGATTCTCCATGGACTTCACTTCAGATTGGAGGCCCAGTGGGTCAGGAGGAATTGAATCATTAGCCCACAGGCCTCTTTCATTACTGGCAAGGTCAGCATCCTTTCAGCTCCTGGCGGTGAGGGGGAAATACTGGCCCAAGACACCCCAGTGACTCTCCCCCACCTCCTTCCAACTGTCTTCTACCTGGGCTGCTGTTCTGTTTTCTGGCTCCTGTTCTCAAAAGCCCACTTCTTCCTCCAGACTTCTCCTAGAAGGAGAGGCTGTCTCACTCCTATCTATACGAACTGCCTCTGCCCCCTCTTCCTCCTTCTGGTCTTGTAAGCATGCTGTGAAAGTCTCCTTTCCCTCCGTTCCAAGGTTTCCGGGAATTCTCTCAAGCTCCACCCACCCCTGCCTCTCCCCATACCGATCACTCTGTCTTTCTGGAACCACATCCATCTTCGGAATCACAGCCAACAATTTGCACCCACATAGGCTGACCTTTCTTACGGTCCTCTTAGTGTCACCTTTTCTGGCTGGAACAAGAGCTTCCATCCTGACCCTAAGACCTTGCCTTGGCGGAGTCTAGATTCCAGCTTGCCTAGACCGGAGAGGCAGCTATCCACATTGCCTAGTCCCGGCCAGGGGATCAGAGACCTTTTCACCCCCTCATGGTTATGATGATTGTTAAGTGTTCTTCTGGTAGAACTGACCACTCTTTCACTGTTGCTGAGCCCTTGCCCTGCTGAGCTGGCAGAAACATCAGCATCCCCACTCCCCAAAGAAGCTCCCTACTCCCCCAGAGGTTTTGCAAAGTTCCAATGTGATGCCAGGGCATTAAGTTAAAAGTCTGGAGTAAGACCCCTTGGGATCAAATCCTGCCTCTGCGACTTACCAGCTGTGGGCACTCATGTAAGCTAGTCACTCACCCTCTCTCTGTCTCAGTTTCTTCTTCTGTACATAGCATCTGCCTTGTAAGGATGTTGAGAAGATGAAATGACTTAAAATATATAAAATGTAAAAAAAGAAAACAAAAAAACAACCAGTGCCTGGCACAGAACCAGCTCTACGAGTTCATTTTTACTACTGTTCGTGCTTCTGTATTGATTACGGCCATTGCCCCAGGGCACATCCCCTTGAGGTCCAATTGTTCTCTCACTTCCCTGTCTCAAGCAGGGGTTAGGAATCCTTGGAGAAGCAGGGGGCTCCTGTGCCTGGGGTCCAGTCCCCTCGGGGACATCTCTACCCTTCCTGCTGGCGTCTTGCCACCTCCCTGGGGGCCTCCAGGGCGGAGGACAGGCACACGCCTGGCAGCTCCAGGACCCTCCGGACACCGAGGTGCAGAGCAGAAACTCAAAGCTTTGTTGAGTAAATGAATAAATGAATCTCTAATAACTGAAAACTCAAATTGAAAAAAGACAGAAGGAGAAATGGGAAAGAGAAAATGTCAGGAGACAAAATGGGTTGACAGAATGACAGTCCTATTCCAGTCCTTCTGCTCAGTGTGAATTTGTGAGAGTTCGGCCTCGGGCTTTAGGGGCAAAAACACAGAGTGATGCTTCCCTAAGAAAGGCTTTCTATTGGGGCGCCTGGGTGGCTCAGGTGGTTAAGCCTCCAACTTCGGCTCAGGTCATGATCCCACAGTTGTGAGTTCAAGCCCCAGTTCAGGCTCTCTGGTGTCAGCATGGAGCCTGGTTCAGATCTTCTGTCTCCCTCTCTCTGCCCTTCTCTCTCTCTCTCAAATAAATAATAAACAATAAAAAAATGAAAGCAAGGCTTTGTCTTCAGGAAGACCCTGGTCAGCCTCTGCTCCTTAGATGGCCGCTCATAGAGTCTTGCTGAGACTAGGGCTACTGGCCAGGCTCCCCCCCGGGTACCAGGTGGACACGGCAGGATGTGAGACTTGAAAAGTGGTGCCCTGTTCTATTTGCATCTGAGAAAGTTGTCACATGGTGGCACCTCTCATTCTTATGAAGTTTCCAGTGTCACCAAATGGAATGTAAAGTTAACATAAAATCATCTCTTAAAAAATTACAGAGGTGGGAGCGCCTGGGTGGCTCGGTCAGTTAAGCGTCTGACTTCGCCTCGGGTCATGATCTCACTGTTTGTGAGTTCGAGTCTCACGTTGGGCTCTGTGCTGATGGCTCAGAGCCTGGAGCCTGCTTCGAATTCTGCGTCTCCCTCTCTCTCTGCACCGCCCCCCACCAACTCGTACTCTCTCAAAAATAAACAAACATAAAAAGTATTTTTTAAAAAACTACAGAGATGAAGACACATGGTATAACTTGAGAGAGAGCACTGACCTTGGTTCTCACCTTGGTTCTGTGGCAAATGGCTTACAGACCTTAATGACTGAATCCAAGGATGGTCTCCATAATGGAGGGATTTTTGTACTAGAATCATAACTGGAATATGACATACACTTCTGGTTTGGAGGCACGGTAGCTCATAATTCTCCCCAAATAACAACTACCATGGAATATCTGTAAGTTGGTGAGATTCCTAGGAATATGTATACTACTACTTATAATAGGTTTTTTAAAATGTTTATAATGATTGTATTCTGCATACCTGACAGCCACATACTATGTGACTTCAGGAAGGTGATTCAGCCTTCTTGTGACTCTGTGTGTGTGTGTGTGTGTGTGTGTGTGTGTTCATAAAATGAGGCTAGAGGGGCACCTGGGTGGCTCAGACAGTTAAGCTTCCAACTCTTGATTTTGGCTCAGGTCATGATCTTGCAGTTCATGAGATCAAGCCCTGCATTGGGCTGACAGTGGAGAGCCTGCCTGGGTCTCTCTCTCTCTCTTTCCCACCCCTGCTCGTTCTCCTTCTCTCTCTCTCTCTCTACCCTACCCCTGCTCGTTCTCCTTCTCTCTCTTTCAAAATAAATAAACTTTAAAAAAAAAAATGGGCTTGTAATATCACTCAGGAAAGATATTCCCACTGCTACTTAGAAAGTGAATAGTCAAAAGAAATCATTGCTACCACTCTAATAGGTCAAGAGAAATGACCAGACTGAACCCCACACTGAAGAAGTGGAAAGAGTATCTAACATCTATAAACCAATATCAAATGTCCTAACATGCATGCAGCTGGAGCCTCAGGTGAAGAGAGAGTGAGGCCAAGAAATATTTGAAGAGATAAACGTTGAGAACTTTGCAAAACTGATGGACGACACCAAACCACGTAGAAAAAGCTCAGAGAACCCTCAGAAAAGACAGAAACAAAATTCCACCTAAGCACTTCAGAGTCAAACTGCTGGAAACCAAAAACAGAGAAAATCTTACAAGCAGTTAGGAACAAAAGACAAACGACATCAAAGGGGAAAGGGGAGACTTAAACAGGAAAACTGAAGCCAGGAGACAAAATACAGGCATCTTTAAAGCAGCAAAATGAATAAGAAACTATCTTATAATTTTGTATCCAGTTTTGCTGGAGGACATTCCTCTTAGCCAATAACAAGTGCTGCTTTTATTCTGTACTCAGCTGGGGGATGTAAGGTTCTGGCTGAGCCTTCCCTTTACATTTGCACAGCCCACTGGGTCACCCACAGGACCACCCACTCCTCCAGCAGCACTAAGCTCAGTAGAACTCCTAGGAGGGTTTGGGGTGCCTGGGTGGCTCAGCTGGTTAAGCATCTGACTCTTGGTTTCAGCCCAGGTCATGCTGAAGCAGTTCATGAGTTCAAGCCTGGCACTGGGCTCTGTGCTGGCAGTGTGGAGCCTGCTTGGGGTTTTCTCTCTGCCCCTCCCCTTCTCTCTCTCTCTCAAAAATAAATAAACTTTAAAAATTTAAAAAAAATGTAAAAAGAACTCCTAGGAGGGAACACCTGGGGATCAATATGGTGGGCTTCCACCCTTGAGTGATATCACCTGGGAAACCACCTGGGGTACTTTCATCGTTCTGGGGTATATCTTGCCCATTTTCTTTTCAATTTAGCAATTAATTCCAGGGAGCACCTAGGTGGCTTGCAACCTTTTATTTTTTATTTATTTTTTTGAGGTTTTATTTATTTTTGAGAGACTGAGTGTGAGTGGGGGAGGGGTGGAGAGAGAGGGAGACCCAGAATTCAAAGCAGGCTCCAGGCTCTGAGCTCAGCACAGAGCCCTATGCAGGGCTCCAACCCACAAACCGTGAGATTATGATGGAGCCGAAGCCAGATGCTCAACCCACTGAGCCACCCAGGCACCCCACAACCTACTGTTTAAATAGGACTCTTTCTCCTTTTAAGTCAGATATGATTAAACTACCAACACTATTTCTTATGTTCAATAGTATGTAACTGTTTCCTAATTGTTTTAAAAATCAGCAGCCAGAACTGTCTTTGGTGAGATTGCTATACAGCTGATTTGCTCCCAAATTTAGATGCCATTGGTATCACTGGAGAGTTGTTTTTTTTCTTTTTTTTTTTTTAAACATTTATTTTATTTTTAAGAGACAGAGATACTGTGATCAGGGGAGGGGCAGAGAGGCAGAGAATAAGACACAGAAACCAAAGCAGACTCCAGGCTCTGAACTACAACCACAGAGCCTGACGCGGGGCTTGAATCCAGGAACCAAGATCATGACCTGAGCCAAAGTCACACACTTAACCGACTGAGCCACCCAGGCACCCCCCACCTGGAGAGTCTTAACTTGTTCCGATGCCCAGGTGCCAGGAGGTTCTTATTTACTTGGAACGTGTTCCAGCCTAGGGATCTGGATTTGTAGAAGCTCCCCAGCTCTTGAGATGTCTAGACGGTTCCGAGCTCCTAGCAAGGGGCTGCGGAATCCCGGCGAGCCGGAGGTTGTTGTGTAGAGCAAAGATGAACAGAAGCAACCAGATGGCCCGCGGACGTTGCCCCCGCATTTGCTCAGCCACCACTTTCCTTCCTCAAAAGGGCACCTCGGCCACCCTTTGGCCCGCTGCAGGCCAAGGCCAGCTGGCCGCCTGCCCAGCGCCCAGAGCTGCCCGCGACAGAGACCTCGCACATACTACCCTGCTCGCTAGGGCCCAGTCACAAAACAGACACCGCATTACCTCAAAGTGGAAGGGGTGGTCGGAAAACAAACGGTTGCTACCGCCAGGGTGTAGCAGGGGCCCGGGGCAGGGCGGATGCCTGGGCCTGGCGCAGGCGGTCAGAACCCCCAGCGAATGCTGACGGTGGAGCCCTGCGGTCCCCCTGCCCACCCTCTCCTGGGTGGGTGGGAAGAGGCAGCTCCGGGCCCTAAATCCAGGCTCTGNTTTATTTATTTTTGAGAGAGAGAGAAGAATGTGAGTGGGGGAGGGGCAGAGAGAGGAGGAGGGGAGAGGGGGGAAGGGGGAATCCAAAGCAGGCTCCATGCCCAACCCAACACAGGACTCGATCCTCTGACCCTGGGATCATGACTTGACCCAAAATTGTGAGTCAGATGCTCAACAAACTGAGCCATCCAGGCGTCCCTGTTTCTTATAATTTTAAGGAATCTTTATGTTTCCTTCATTAAAGATATATTTGGAACAGGTCCTTTACTGGTATATATTTTGTCCATGTTTTCTCCCAATCTAAGGCTTGTCTCTTCATTCTCTTAAGAGTATCTTTCAGAGAAGAGGGGCACCTGGGTGGCTTAGTCGGTTAAGCCTCTGACTTTCGCTTAGGTCATGATCTCGCGGTTCGTGGGTTCAAGCCCCGCATCAGGCTCTGTGCTGACTGCCAGCTCAGAGCCTGGAGCCTGTTTCAGTCTGTGACTCCCTCTCTCTCTGACCCTCCCCTGCTCACGCTGTCTCTCTCTCTCTCCTAGAAATAAATAAAACATTTAAGAAAAAAAAAAGAGTATCTTTCAGAGAAGAGAAATTTTTTAATTTTAGTGAAGCCTAACTTATCAGTTTTTTCTTTAATGAATTATACTCTTAGTGTTGCATCTAAGAACTCACCACCAAACCCAACATCTCCTATATTTCCCCCTATGTTATCTTCTAAAGATGATATAGCTCTACACTTAAATCAATGGCATATTTTGAGTCAATTTTTGTGAAAAACAGAAGTTCTGTATTGCCAGTATGCATTGTATTTCTGGGGATGTGTTCCCAGGATTGAAACTTCAGGGTCAGAGGGCAATGTAATTTTCATTTTCATGAGCATTGCCAGAATGCATATTCAGAAAATGTATCAACACTCTATGTTGGCATCATAAAAACATGGGAAATTTTAGCCACGTTCTCACTCAAAATTACTTTGATCACTTTTTCAATCATTTTCTCAGTCTGATGAGTATGAAAGGAGATTTCTGTTTTACTTGTATTTTATTTCCCTATTAGCTGAATTTGAGAATATACTGTATGTTTATCACCCATTTGAGTTATATCTTTTATTAATTATTGATGCATATATTTGGGGTTTTGTTCAAATTGTTTTTTATTGTCTATTTGTAAGAACTCTTTATTATATCATAGATACTATTGCTGTCTTCCTTACAGTATGTTTTCCCCCAAAACCTATCCTTTTAATTTATTTTTTATGGGCCACTTATTATTGGCTTTGTTTCCACTTGAAAGTATCAAGCATTGGTTAAAATTTGGGGGGATATCTTAAATAGATAAATAAGAGTCAAATGAAGGGCACCACATGGCTCAGTAGGTTAGGCATCATGATTTCAGGACATGATCTCACAGTTCATGGGTTTGAGTCCCACGTTGGACTCTGTGCTGACAGCTCAGAGCCAGGAGCCTGCTTTGGATTCTTTGTCTCCCTCTCTCTCTGCCCCTCCCCTGCTTGCTCTCTCTCTCTCTCTTTCCCTCTCTCTCTCCCTGTCAAAAATAAATAAACATTAAAAATTTTTTTAAAAGAAAAAAGAAAAGTCAAATTAATTACCAGACAATTCACTCTTAGAAGGCTATAGATAGAAGGAAATCACAAAGAAACTAAGGTCACACTGGCTAGAGAAGAAAATATTGGGCAGGTGGTTGGCAGGAAGAAGGAAATAAAAAGCTGTTTCAATTGTATGAATGATTGCCATGTGGAAAAGGGATCACATTAATTCTCAATGGTCACAAACGATAGAACTGCATCAAAGGAGTATGACAAGTGGGAAGAATTGGGCTTGATATAAGAAAGAAGTGTCCTCACGGTCACGGCTGCCTCAGAATTAAATGGTTGCTTAAGGTTTAGTGTTCTGTGACATTTCCAAAGATGGTCACCACAAATATGGAGAACTGGGGGAAAGTATCAGGCACAGGCTGCTATCGTTCAGAAAAACTGAAACCAGCTGAAGTATTTCAAAGAAAATGGGCTTTAATACAAATGATTTGGTGATCACAAAACTGTGGGAAGGGCTGGAGAAATTAAAGGCAGGAAGCACCACTACCACTACAATTACAGCCTCACACGCCGGAGAAACGCTGCTGTCACGTGGGGATCAGCGACACGGACCTCGCTGCTAACTTCCCAGCTCCTCTGTAGCCTGGAGTCAGGTGAAGATCAAGGCAACTCAGAAGCCATTGAGAAAATTAAATTGCATGTACACAAAGCCCATGACCATCTGCTGTCCATACTGAAGGAAGAAGAAATGGTATCTACCTCTATTCTGCCTTTATGTAAGTGGCTTTCATTGACAGAATGTAAATGACATCTGTGGGGCTCCAAGCAAGAGGTTCTGAGACATATAGCCCAGAAACTTCTAGCCCCTGAAGTACAGAGGAGAGTGAGAGGGATGGGACAGGGAATCACGTTGTCAAACAGCATCTAGCGCAGGGTGCCAGCATCAGCTCGGGGACAGATGGACGGTTGTACGTGATGCCTCATGGCCTGATTAAAACACATAGGAGTTTTATCCCATAGAAGTGAGATTTCACAGCACTCTGTACAGCCCTTTGGTTCTGAAGCTGTTTTTAGAAGTCTTCTCTACTCTGTCTCTGAAAAGCATGAGCAACATCTGCTTTCTTGATGTGATGGAAACCCACCCGCTCTATCACTCTTATAGATTTTTGAACAAATTGTACTTTAAAAAGATGTCATTTCACTGAAGGTGGCCATCTCTGTGACTGCTGAGAAATAAACCTGTGATTTCATTCAATGAGCACATATTGAGCATCACTTTTTGTGAGCTGTTGGAGTAGTGTGAAAGCCCCAGGGGCCCAGCTGACTAGGCTTCTCCTTACCCAGCCACAGAAGTGCCACAGTGTCCTCAGAAGAGCAAGGAATCGAGGACCCGTGGCCTTCCTACTTGGGTTAATCACATCATTATCTGTGGATGGGCCTCCCGTTTATGCACCAAATATCAGGACTGATTCTACAAGGTCACATAGTGAAGATTAAGGAATAGGTTTGATTGAAGAAAGGAGAAACTCACAAGGGCAGGGTCAGCAATACAGAAATTCATAGTGTACTTCATCTTTCATTATCCCATTGAAAGGCGTGCCAGGGCCAATGAGGCAGCCAGGGGGGGCCACCTCTTAGACCTCACTCAAGAGTGGTTTGCCATGAGGAGTGCAGCTAGCTGACAGCCTCTTCTTTGAGGGTCTCCAGGATCTCCAATAAGGCCACGCTGCCCTCAAGCAGCCACCAGCCAATGACTGGGCATCATATAGGGAGTAGAGCCTGGCCATTTTTGCTCAGTGTGGAACTCCTCTATGGGTAAGCTGTGCTGGCCCCTTCCATTGGGCTGGCCAAAGTATCTCAAAGCTGCATCAGGGGATGCTCAGAACAATTCTTCTTAAGCACATATACAAGATCTCTGGGGATGTATCGATGAATGAAATTACTGAATCGAAAGGAATTTCCCTACATGGCTTCCAAAGAAAGCTCCCATTATAGGTCACCTTATTTGTTCACTCGAGCATTACAATTTCAATCCTATAGTATATATCACAGAGTTCATTTGGATCCAACTGTATAGGGATTTATAGTTATAGTATTTCTAAAGCAAGATGAGCCTTTAAGGACCAGCCTCCCACCACCATTCAGAAATTATAAATATGATAAACTAAAGAGTATTCACCAAGCTTATACACCAAAGACAAGTGAGCTTGTGTTGAGTTTGGAAGAGGATGACAGATTCCTGTGTGAACGTAGACAGGACTCTGAAGGCAGCTAGACTCGCCAAGGAAACGGAATTGCATTCTTTTGTGAAGAAGATTATAAAAACTACAAAGCTAATTCCGTTTAATCCTGGTGGAAACCTAAGAGGGGCTTCCTTTCTGCATACTATGTTCAGCTCTTCATTCCACTGGTGAACACAGTGCGCCTGCCCAAGGTTCTTCCTCCCAAACCTGCCCGCCTTCCACCCCTCTTGACACAGGGGTCCAGTCCAGAGTGTGGTCTGAGCTTTCCCCGCTGATTCCCCTCCGCTTATCTTTTGCAGACGTTATCCCCCAATAAACGCCTTGCCCTTGTAACTGGGTCTCGGAGTATACTTTCTGGATGACCTAACAAATACAGCTGTGATACCTGCTAGGCACAATGAGGGCTTTGCTCCAGAGGGAGTAGCCCTTCCCTCTTGTCGGCTTCCACCTTGCTAGAGTGTGGGGCGAGGGGGAAGATAAAGAATATTTATTGCCAAGCAGTCTGGATTTGGGATGCAGCTGTTGGTAAGAATTTTCTGAGAAATCCAGCCGCCCTGATTCTGTGGGAAATTTGGCCCCTGAGATGATCAAAAATCCTGATCCTGTAGAGTAAGATAGCTGATCTTAGATGTAGTTTCTTCCATTAGGAAAAAGGAGGTTCTGTTCCCAGGTGACTCACTGCCCAGGTGAGGTAGGATAACTCCTAGGGCTACTTGCAGACAGTTCTGTTCATTGAATACTGTACAATTAATGAGTGATATTAATTGTACATTCATTTTATTTATACGCCACGATGGTCCTTTGGAGCAGGAGTCAACTAGGTAATCCTGGATTCTATAGCTCTCAGTTCCTAATTTAGAGCAGGGATATATGCATTCCTTGATCTTAAAGGCTTTCAATTAAAAAAAAAATTATCCCAGTTGGGAAACGCACTGTCACACCAGCACCACTCTCTGCTCCAATTCAGAAACAAGTTTTGCTTGTGAATCACAGGACTGGTGGGTTTTGCAGGGATTTATTTTCCTCCATTTCCATTCCAACATTCAACTCAACCCCTTTCCACCTTTAGCACCATATAACCATCCTTCATCTTTCACCTTCCTTGTGTTCCTTCTGACGCCAAGAAGAAAAAACTAGCACAATTCCTTCTTTTAAAAAGTTGATTTAGTCCAAGGAGCAAAGTGGAGCTCATATATCTATACCTCTTTAAGTCAGGCAAAGAAGAAGGAGAAACAGATACAAGCAAGATAAATCATATTAACCAAAGTTATACAGCAGCTTTTTGGGCAAGAGAATCTAGTAGTTGAGTGTCTAATTTGGGTACCCCTGCCCCTCCCCCAAAGTCTAAATGCACAGCTGCAAGCAGGAGACAGAGAAACATGGCAGCACATAGGTTAGCAGAAGTCACTGGGATCATGTAGGGGCTTACTTGGGTCATAATACATAGAGGTCAGCCAGACAATAATTTGGGCCAACATTTCCACTCACAGATGAGGAAACTGAGTTGCGATAATATATCCTTAGAGCTGTTCAACTAGCTGTGGCCCATCAGAAATGGGACCCAGATTCCCAGACCCCTAATCCAGGGCTCTTTCTTCAATGCCCCTTGATGGTTGAATGTCTGCCTCACTTTCTCCAGCTGCTTTTGTGTAACTCTCACTAAGGAGAGACCTAAACAAGGGGGCCTTCATTTCCTCTTTACTCACAGCGAAGACATGACCTAGTCCATTGGCATCACCTGGATTGTCAACAGCGCTATCGCCTTCTACCTGTGGGCATATATTTTATATTTTTACCGCCAACTTGCCCTCTTCTGTCTAGGAGTCCTGCTACAATGCATATGGATTGCTTTCTCTAGAGAGGAAAGGAGTACGATTTATAAAGATGATGAAGGGCATTGCACTCTTCCATTTCAATAAGCAGGAACTGGTTGTGACAGACCGTTACTCGTCACGTGCACTGAATCAGTTTCTCTGTCATTACGTGTGGTCATTTGCATTATTGACCCGGACATTTTTTCTCTTCCTGAATCCATGCCCTTTTCCATGTGTGGTATCTTTGTTCTGTCACCTTAGCTAAGCTGAAACGACATTTCCCCAAATATTCTTCTCTTTCTAGTCCTGCATTAAGTTTGCCAGAAGAAAAATTCTGTGAGTTTTGGAAAAGGGAAGGAAAGCAGCCACCATTTTTTTTATGTGCCAAAGGAGGGAGTCGGTCGGCACTGTTGCAACTCTCATGTGTTCTCGTTGACCTGTTGGCTCCCCAGGTTGACACGGAGTGGCGGCCGCCCCACACGGCTTCCAGCCCCTGCTGGAAACCCTACTTTACCTCCTGTAGGTCTTGAGCCACATGTGTGTGCAGCTGGCCAGACACATCAGCAGGGACACCAACTCCTCCTGCAAGCCACCCATGTCTGCGTATTTGAAAACAGAGACAGATGTGGATTCCAGGTGGTTCTTTCTCTCACCACATTATGTCTAACTTTCCTTCCCAACCACCAGCCCTGATTACCCCAGTCCCAGCCTCAGATATAGAGGCAACAGCCTCACGGTGACTTTTTAAACAGCTCCCAGGACCGCATAAGGTTTCATCCCTCTAAGAAATCCTTTATCCTATATCACTCATAGTACTTCCGTGTGCCTAACTAAGCTGTGATACGCCATAGACCTGGCATTTACCCCCCACCTCCACTGGAGGAGTCAACTTCCTCCCCTCTTAACTTTGAGTTTGGCCTGGAAACTTGCCTGATGTGACACAAACAGGGACTTGCCCGGCAAGGCTTTCCCCTCAGCGGGCATGCTGTCACCAGGAGAAGGGAGCATGCTCTGGCTGGCTCCTGGTCCCAAGAGCNAAAGACAGCCCCCCACCCACAGGGCAAAGTAGAACTGTCACTCCCAGCCCCACCTAGGTCAGCCAAATCCTGGCTGACCCACGAATGCAGGAACAATAAGAAATATTTCTTATTAAAGTCATTGAGTTTTGAAGGGCTTTGTTATGCAGCAGTAACTAACCAATACACTGTTACAAACATCTTTTACCAAAGATATACTTTTATGTGTTTTCAGGTAACTTTAGCAACACTTCATTTAAACATCACCCTCCTGGGGCCTTTGGGTGGCTCAGTTCCACTAAGCATCTAATTCTTGATTTCTGTTCAGATCATGTTCTCACAGTTCGTGAGTTCAAGCCCAGCATCAGGGCTGTCAGTGCCACACCTGCTTGGAATTCTCTCTCGCCCTCCTCTGCTTGCTTTCTGTCTCTCTCAAAACAAATAAACTAAAAATCAATCAATCAGTCAATCAATCATCCTCTTTCCATTTTGTTTTATTTATTTATTTTTATTTTCATTTAAATGTTTATTTTTGAGAGAGACAGAATGTGAGCAGGGGAGGGCAGAGAGAGAGGGAGACACAGAATTTGAAGCAGGCTCCAGGCTCTGAGCTGTCAGCACACACCCCATTGTGGGGCTCAAACCTACAAACTGTGAAATCATGACCTGAGCCAAAGCTGGACACTTAATCGACTGAGCCACCCAGGAGCCCCTATTTATTTCTTTTAAAATTTTATTGTTACTTTTTAAGTAGCTCTACACCAATGTGAAGCTCAAACTCATGACCCAGAGATCAAGAGTCACATACTCTGCCAACTGAGCCAGCCAGGTGCCTGTCGTTTTATAATGTAATTGTATAACATTGGAGGTAATTTGGGTGTGAATTTTGGCTCAATTCTTATGAGTTTTATTAGAACTTATTTAACTCCTATAAACTCAGTTTCCATCTATACAATGGGGATGGGATATTATGTAACTGGTTATAGTAAAGGTACAGTCCTTACCATAGTAATTGCATACAATAATCATTAGCTATCATTGTGTGTGTATGTGTGTGTGTGTGTGTGTGTGTGTGTGTTTCACTAAGTATACTGCCCCCAAGTATTCATGTTCATTTAATATTTTAGTTGTCATTCACTCACCAGCTACAGAATATTGAATATCCACCTAACAGCATCTTGTAACAAGCTTCGGCAATGGGCTCAGAAAACACCTAGAAGAACAAGACCTAGACTGTTGCCCTTAAAGATTCCTCTTGCCTGTGTATATTTCAAGCTACTCTCTAAATAACTAAATCACTTCTGAAAGGCAGTATTTCTATGCAGGATGGCAACCGAAGCTATAGTAGCCAAGAAGATAAACATTTTATGATTCTCTAGACCATTTCAGGAGGTGACCAGAAAGACAAAATGTTCAGTCATCATGGGGGAGGAGAAATTAGTGTTCTATTCACCCAAATTATCATTACTGTCATTATTTCCATTTTGTTTCAAGCCTTTCAACTATTATGTGGAATAATGGTAGCATTTCCATTCTTGTTTGTGGCTTCTATCTGACCCCAACTGTAAATTTTTCTTTTGAATGTGTGATCTGAAAAAAATAACAGGGGCACCCAGGTGGCTTAGTTGGTTGAGCTTCTGACTTCAGCTCAGGTCATGATATTGTGATTTGTGAGTTTGAGCCCTGCATTGGGCTCTGTACTGACAGCTCAGAGCCTGGAGCCTGCTTCAGAATCGCTGTCTCCCCCTCTTTCTGCCTCTCCCCTGCTCACATTCTGTGTCTGTCGCAAAAAAATATATATATATTTAAAAATTTTTAAAAAAACAACAGAATTCTCAAGTTGTACTTTCCTATGTATTAGGACTGTTTTGTTCCTGAAAGGGACCTCCTTAGTCTTATAATTCATAAAATGAGATGTGTACCTCTTTGTTGTGCACAAATTTATGTTACTGACCTCACTTTAGGCTAATAATAGCACCAAATATTCATAAATGCTTGCTATACACTGCACATTATTTTGAACAGATGATATAGATTCATTCACTTATTATAACAAAGTGATATAAGCAGGATTTTATAAATCTTCCCATTCTGTGAATGAGGAAATGGAGGCAGAGAGGTTAAGTAACCTTCCCAAGGCCACACAGTTAGTCCATGGCACAGGCAAGATTGATCTGGCCCTAGATTCCAGGAGCTTCCCCTCTAAATCTTACTGCCTCTTCTGTCTGCTCCATGAAGCAGGGAGTTTCTACAGACAGAACATACCGATGCCTCATACACATTCCCCCCCAAATGAAGCATGCCTCAAAATAATTCCTTTGTTCTTCCAAACCCTTAGTCTTAAGGGACGCCCTCTGCCGTCTTTAAGCACAATTTCCATTTAATAAATGTCCTTTCTTTATTGACAAATGTGATTTCATTAATTTGGTCATCTCTCGGGCCTGACAGAAATGATTACGCAGTCAGGAAATTGGAGAGAAATGGGTTATTACTTTGGAGGCAAACAGAGCAGGGAAGAAACAGAAAAGAGGAGAGGTGAGGGGAGCGAAGTACACAAAAGGAGCCCGGAGAGAGAAATGGGGAACTCAAGAGTCGGTGTGGTGCGAGCACGGTTCTTCCACTTCTGCTCTCCCTCCCTGTGGTCGGACAATTACCAGAGGGCCCAGGGAGTGACTGCTAGGCTGACAACAGGGAAGTCCCGCAGGGAACTGCAGATTCCCCCCTGACGTCCCATCAGGGAGCAATGAGACAGCAGTAGCTACTGGAGATGGACGTGAGGTGAAGGACTGTGTCCTGTGTGCTTTACCCCGAGGCTCCCAGAAACTTCCCTCTGCTCTGGTTCCTCTTGGGAGCCAAAGAGCAAGAGCAAGTGAAAAGCGTCCTTCAAATAAGCCCAGGAAGGAAAGCCAGTCATCCCTGTGGGGTCCCCAGGGACGGGCGCATTTCCCAGAAACAGCGTTCCTCCTGATTACTTGATGACTTTCTGTGAAACTGACATAGGAACACCTTGACTCAAGTCTCTCCAGCTGGAGAAGACTCTCCTTCCTTGTTCAGGCCACAGGGACTGACCAATTTCTGCCCTGCCGTGTGAGACGGTCCCTGGCAGCCCTGTCCCGGCTTCGTCCAACGGCCCCTCTCTGGCTCACACAATCCCTTCATGCTACACAGAGCAGATGTGCGCAGTTGCTTGGCTAGGCAGCTACAGCTCAGTGTGGGCCCTTCGATGGCCTGCTCGCTGGCCTCCTCACATTTTCTCCCCGCCCTTCCATCAATTATCAGTCCAGCAACCATGGTGTCTTTTTTAAAAACAGAGAAAGTGATGTCACCTACTATCATTGCTGAAACCTCCTTTAAGACAGTGGGCAAAATAATTCACGTGGCCTATAAGGAAGTGCAGGAAAAGGTCCTTGCCTCTCTCTCCACTCTCGTTATCAACTGGTCTCGCCGTTGTTCTCTGCCTTTCCATCACACCAGCCAATTCCCTCAAGACAGCATGGTGCCTCCCAGCCAAGGACCTTTGCATGTGCTGCACTGTTAGCCTAGAACTTGCTCCCTTCCCAGCTCACTCTTATCTTTTAGGTCTCTAAGCTCGATAGTCTCCACCTGCCTCTCCCTAGTCCCTACCCCAGGGGACTAATCTGTATGGACTACACTAACGGTCTTTTTTTTTTTTTTTTTGCCTTCTAGCCTTTGGAAGGCTCTGGAAGGGAGAGAAGAGAGTGAAGTCAAGGCATTAATTTTCCTGGATCGCTCCTTGTGAAGGTCAACTCTTTGCAACTGTCAAGGACACTGTATTGGTCAGCTGTTGCTACTCTCAGTGGTGGTACAACAATAGCACCCATTTCTCAAATACCTCCAGGGGGCCTGCTGATCCACCCTGCTGTAATAATAATTCTGGATTCTCTGTAATTGATGTTTTGACATCTTTCAAAGCATGGACCAAACTAACGGCCAAAGTTGTCTACATCTGTGCATCCCCTGTGTTACTGCAGGTTACATAGATAGCATATTATGAACCCTCTAACGACAAACCCCAATATCTTCGTTTTGTATCTACCCAATTAGAGGATGTCCCCGCCTAATGACTCGTCACAGCTATAGTACTAAAGGTTTTCACCTATGCTCACTCCCTCTGCCTGCCAACTGACCCTGGTGCTTTTCCATGTGGCCTTATGACATACCTCATCCCCTCCTCTTGGAACCTGTAAGTAATAAACTCTTCTTTTAATGGCATTGACCTCTCCAAGTTGTCACTCGGTCACACCTATAATTAAATCCCAGGTATATTTTTAAATAGCTGTATTCTGCTGGGCAGCTGGAGAGCAAACCCAATCACTTATGTCCTTCGATGATTTAGTTGTCTTTCTCTCCTACTATGTTGCTAGTTCCATGTTAGTTTTGTTCATCTTTACATTCGCATCACCTGATAAAGTGCCCAGTGCATTGTAAATCCTTGATAAATATTTATTGAATGAATGGATGAAACAGGCAGCCTGCATTCGATGCAGCCTGGTGCCCTCAAGCAAATGGGGGCAGTGGAGCTAAAATAGAGGCTGTTCTACTCTTGAGGTGGAAGACGAATTTTGAAAGGACATTGATTTCTTGGGAAGGCAGAGGTGACTGTGAACTGTCACTGCATGAAAGTGACAATTCCTTGCTGAAAGTAGCCAACTGAATGTGTACAAAACAGCCCTAACACCATCAAAGTCTGACTCGGGCAGTGGTGACCAAGGCTTCAAAGATGCCTAGCGTGCTTTGCAATGCTCAATAGATTCTCGCTGATTAACTGGGAAGTGGATTTGGAATGAAATGAACAGGAGTCTTCCTATTTGTTTGACCTCTTTGAGCCCTGGTGTTCTTCTCTATAAAATGGGATACTATCACCTTCCTTAACAGCTGCTGTGACAACAAAAAGACCATGTACAAATGAACTGTGCAAAAATGTATACACCGTGAATCGCACACGTTATTGGCGGTTTGTGCTGGTGGCTATAGTAGTGTTAGTTGTTGTTATTATTCACAACTGTGACTGAGGATTTTTGAAAGAAAATATCTCATTGTTCTACTTGGATGGAACTGTCTTAACAGCACATACGTGGTTTGTGCATGAAGAAGGAGGAAGAAATGAGACGGTCTGGATGAGTACAAAGTGTGCCTGTGCCCCGATCCCGCCTCCATAGGTGGTCTCTGGTGCTGCTAGAAGAGCAGGATTTGGGGCAGAAGTTAAAGAACTAGAGAAAGAGGCAGAAAGCACCTGCCATTTCAGAATGCGTGAGCTAGGAGCGGCAGCGTGGCCTGCCAGTCAGGGTCAGCCCTTCATGTCCCGTAGACCCAGGTCTTCATCTCAGCTCGACTTCATTCTAGTTGTGTAATCCAGATATTGTGCTTAAGCTGTTTGAACCTTAATGATCTAGAAACAGGGTTCCATGGCATTCTACTCACATAATTCTTGTATTAATTTAGATAGTATATAAGGGTCCTAGCACACAGTTAACTCTCTGGCAATGCAGAGGTTAACACCCATGCTTCAAAGAGAAGTTCAGAGAAATAATGGCGTCTAAAATAGGTTGGAGAGAGTCAGCCAAATTGTATCCACCCTCCCACCCTCCATGCCTGCCCAATAAAATCTAGCTTTCATATGGAACTCATTCATATATAGAAATCTAAAAATTGCCGGCAAAGGATGACTGCAGAGGAACTTTGAATCATGCCAGACACCTGCTGGGTTCCTAAAAGTAACGCCTCAGAACTGGATTGTCCATTTTCCCACTTGGGGTTCCATGGCCATGACCAGGTGAGCTGCTACATGGTCTCTCACTGTTTTGCATGGACCAGAAGTGGGACCACTTTCACTCCTCAGCATGATCCTTATCACCTCTTCTCACTTAGCCAACCAGTCACTCCAGCCTCTGTCATGTTGTCATGTTGTTCGGTGTATCTGTGAACATCCACCATAAGCCGTCGCCAGTGACAGAAATGTACAAATCGAAATTAGGGACAAGAGCAAAAAAAAAAGAAAAAACAACCATCGCCAAACAAGTCACGTGACAGTTCCTCAACCATCTGGGACAACCTTTTCAAGTGGCTTCAGCAGTTTTGGGACCTTGCTTTCATTTCCTATTGCTGCTGTCACAAATTACCGCAGATGTGGTGGCTTTCGATGACACAAATTTATTCGCTTCCTATTCCTGAGTTTCAGAAGTTCAAAATGAGTCTTACAAGGCTAAAATTGAGGTGTTAAGAGGACTCATTCTCTCCTGAGGTCCTAGAGGAGGATCCATTCCTTGACTCCCACAGCCTCCAGTGGCTGAAAGCATGTCCTGGGCTCTGCTTCTGTTGCCACATTGCCTTTTCCTCTTCTGTGGTGAAATCTCCCTCTGCCTCCTTCTTATGGGGACATGATGATTACCTTTCAGGCCCACCTGGATAACCTATGATACTTTCCCATCTCAAAATCTTTCACTTAAACACATTGGCCAAGCCCCTTTGGTCATATAAGGCATCATTCCCAGGCTCTAGGCATTAGGATGTGGACGTCTTGGTTGGGAGATGGAGGACAGACATTATTAAGAGTCACTTCACACACACGGTGGAGTAATAATAAATCCACTCCTCAAATTTATGAGAATTATTAAGAGCTGTAGTCCTCCTATTCCCAAACTTCACAGCATTTCACACATCCCTCATTTCCTGAGGAGGAGAAAGAGGAAGCAGGGAATCTGCGAGAAAGAAAATCACAGAACTCTAAATAAACCAACAAACAAATTCTGAACTATTAGTGACCTTGGTTGGTGTTTTGATATTTTGCTCAAAAGAAAACACAGAGTTGGGATGCCTGGGTGGCTCAGCTGGTTAAGTGTCCAACTCTTGATTTCGGCTCAGGTCATGATCTCATGGTTCATGAGATGGAGCCCTGCATGGGGATCACTAGTAATAGCACAGAGCCTGCTTGGGATTCTCTCTCCTTCACTCTCTGCACAAAATACATAAACTTTAAAAAACTAAATTAAAAAAAACCCAGAGTAGACTTCTGTCTCTGTTAGAGTTACCATTGTAAATGTGCACATACACATGATCACACACCTGGATACCACATTTACACAGTGCTTCTGAGGATGCACCCTGCTTCCCTTTTTATTCTTGGAGACACAGCACTCCCCTGCTGTACCCACAGAAAGGTAGACTCAACTATATCCAGTCATTTTCTTTCCCAGAGAGGGATACCACATCACTTCTTGCTCATACCCACCACTGCCCATCCGCTTCAGTTCCCTGGAATCAGGTGAAACAAAAGAGGTTATTAAACCCCAAAACATTAAAGAACAAAAGCAGAAGGGAAATTGTACAATATGTGTAGGGCCATGTATATACCTTTCTGTGCCTAGAAAGTAAGGAAGATGATGTGTTCAGGAGAGAAACATGAGAATTTTATACTCAAACCTTTAGGACAGCTTCGGCACCCTCACCTTCCCTCTGCCAAGAAATCAGGTGAAAGGCTGGAGAGAGCCAGATCAGAGGTGGTTAGTAGATGAAAGGAAATGTTGTTTTAAACAGATTAATGAAAGAGATCTGAGGCTTCAATTGTGTTACCCGGTAGAGCAACAGAAAAAGCATGTTTTTTAAAGTAAGAAGGAATCCCAGAATTAACTTTACAGAAGACCATGGGAGAAGGGAGGGGAAAAAATAGTTTCAAACAGAGAGGAAGGAGAACCATAAGGGACCTTAAACATAGAGAACAGACTGAGCATGGATGGGGGGGCAGGGAGGAGGGGAAAATAGGTGATGGGCATTGAGGGGGACACTTGTTGGGATGAGCCCTGGATATGGTAGGAAAGTGATGAATCATGAGAATCTACTCCTAAAACCAAGAGCACACTGTATACAGTGTATGTTAGCCAACTTAATAAGTTATATTTAGAAAAAATAAATAGAATTAATATTACTAGATAGATAAAATTTGATAGCTACTTTACCTTTTTATTTTAAGTTTTTACCTTCTTATCATAATCCTTTCTTTTTGTCCTTGTGGGAATCCCATGAGCCAGAGTGTATTCAAAGCTAACATAGTCCTGGCATATTGCGGACACTTGATGCATTTGAATTCTTGCTTTCAAAATTGGGACTTGCTGGATCAACTAACATCATCAGTGTGTTATCTTGTATCCTAAAAGTCAAAGCAAATCTGTTTGGATACCTGACATTGCCTCCAAAATACCCCCAAGGTCAAATCAATCCTGTAACTAGCTTTGCCCTAAGAAACACTTGCTAAATCTGGGACTAGATCTTGTAGTACTAGTACAAGTCTTCCCTAACCCAGGGAGCAGTTGAAAAGGGGTCTGCTTCTCGTCCACCACAACTAGCATATTCTAAAGACACTTGATGTGAAACTATCTGTATAAAACAGATTGAACAGTCTAACTTGTCTGGATACAAATGTGATTTTTTTTTCAGCCATTCTCTTTGGCCATTCTCTGTTGAATTTTCCTGTTGCTCATCCTGGGAAGAGCCTATACTTTCCATTTTTAAGCAACTTAAAAAGTCCAATCTACTTTAAAACTCCAATCATGTGTTTAATTAAAAAAATATATGGGAGTAGATAGAACTTTGGGGGAAAGGCAGTTGTGATAGAACCGTCTTGTGACTCAGGCCCTTGACCAGCCTTCTGAGTTTTCTCATCCGGCACTAACAGGGACCAAGGTGGAAGAGGGGATCTGGGAAGGGATTAGGATCCCCCTGGCTGAGGGAGGCTCACTCCTGTTTGAAGGTTGCTCTAGTGGCATGTCGCTTAAAGTTAAGCCATCTTTCATTTCTGCTCTTGCCCAATCCTCCAAATCCAAAATCTGGATTGTAACAGCCTACAGAGCTTCTTCACTTGGGTGTTTTACGGGTACCTAGACAAATAGCACAATAAACCCCTTGACTTTATCTGTGTACCTCAGTCTGATTAATTGATTTTTGTTACCAGCCATTGCGTTGTCAGTTTGTAGGAGCGAGAAACCATTGGATTGTTACTTTCCACTTCCTACTTGTTCAAAGTCCCTTTCATACAGCCAGTACACATATCCTCTTACTACTAGGATGCTCTTACCTGGCCAGTATTCCTTGTGCATGAGTAGCAGAGACACAATTCAGCCATGCTCATGGCCAATTCATTTCTCCTTGTCACATCAAAGGTAGAGGTGCAGGGTATTCTGTGGCTGCTCTCTCTCGTCACCCTGCAACCTCTAACTCTCTTTGCCGCTTTCTCAAAAAAAATCACAGAAGAGCAAAATCAGCAAATGTGCTACAGGCAGACTTCCAATTGCACACCACCCTAATAAAGTGCCCTGCGGGTGTGAGAACACACAACAGCAGTTGTGTGATGAGGCCAGCGACTCATGACTTCAACAACTCTCTCTCCCTCTCCCTGTCCCAGTTTCCGGCTTACATAGAGTTCTCGAGAAAACATGGGTGGAGAGGATGGCTGAGGGTATGGTTGGAGGCAGCAGAGATTTTTAAAATTTGCATACAGTTAAATTCACTTTTTGTGGAACATACAGTTCTATGAGTTTTGACAAATAGCTAGAGTTGTATAACCACCACGACATTCCGGTACAGAAGAGCTTCATCATCTCCTAATATTCCTCCATGCTTCTCTATACTTAAACCCTCCCCTCCTTTAATCCCTAGCAACTACTCATTTGCTCTCCGATCCTATAGTTTTACCCTAGAATATCATATAAATGAGATTGTATGTAGCCTTTTCTCAGGCTTCTTACACTTAGCGTAATATATTCAAGATTCATCGACACTGGTGATTGTTTCAGCATTTTGCTCCTTTTTACTGCTGAGTATGATCATACCACATTTGTTTATCCATTCACCGACTGAAGTGCATCTGGATTGTTCTCAAGTTTTGTAAACTGTGAATAAAACTGCTGTGATCATTCATTTACAGATTTGCAGGGGTTGGGGCACGGATAGCTAGGTCAAATGTGAAGATAAGTTTGACTTATAAGAAACTGCCAGCCAAACTACTTTCTAAAGTGGCTGCACCACTTTTCATTCCTACCAGCAACGTCTAAGAATTTCTGTTGCTCCACATCCTTACCACACTTTATACTTGATAATATTGTCAGTCTAATTTTTTTTAATTTAAAAATTTCCATAAGTAAATAGTGGTATCCCATGATTATAATTTTTATTTCTTTAATTACCTGTGATGTTAAGGTCTTTTCATGTGTGCTATGGTTCACATATAATTGAGGTCAAGTTAAAGTCCTTCAGTGTAACCTCTTGTATGGATTTGTCTGCTTTTCATCTCAGTTCTATTTGTTTTTGTCTCACGTATATTGAAGCTCTGATTTTAGGTATGTACATATTTAGTATGTAAGTACGTATGTATGTATTTGCTTCTTTTTAGTAACTTACATTTTATCATCATGTAATGTCCCTCTTTATCCCTAGTAGTTTTTCTGGTTGTGGAGTCTATGATGTTTGATATTAATATGGTCTCTCTAGGTTTCTTTTTATTAATATTTTCATAGTATATTTTTTCCATTATTTACTTTTTTTCCCATTATTTACTTTTAACCTATTTCATAATATTATATTTACAGTGCATTGCTACTAGTGCATTGCTAAAAGCTAGGTCTTAATTTTTTGTTGGCTTTTTGCTTGTGCAATCTGACAATTATTGTCTATTAATGTGCTTAGACCATNATTATATATTATAATATATAATATATTAATTAATTATAATATGTTAATATATTAATTAATATTAATATTAACACATTGATATATTATATAAAATACAATTGATATCAATAAACATATTAATATATTAATCACTATTATTAATGCACATACTAATATTCACAAATATTAATATTAGTTTTAATATTTAACAACCTCCATAAAATAATCTTTACAACATAAAGGTCACTTTATCTCCTCTCTTCCATGCTATAGTTGTCATATGTATGTATAGCGTCCATATGCCTTGCACGTAAACCAGATGTTATAACATTTGCTGTCGATAGTTTCTTAAGGAGACAAAAAATAGTCTTATATCTCCCCAGATATTTACTATTTTTGTTGCTCTTCTTTCATTCTTGAAATTCCAAGCTTCCCTCTATATCATTTCCTTTTAGTCTAAAGAACTTCTTTAAGCAGTCTATGCGAAATCTCTGGCAACAAATTCTCCTCTTCTTCATTTGAAAATGTCTTTATTTTGCCTCCATTTTTGAAGGACATTCTTTACTAGATATATGAGTTCACAGTTATTTTCTTTCATTACTGTCACACCATCTTTCTGGTGTCACAGCATCTTTCCATGCTTTCTGATGGGAAATCTGTAGTTATCTAAATACTGTGGATAGTTTCCTCTTTGGGGCTAACTGACGTTGATACTATAAGTCTCTGTCTTTCATCTAATTGGAGAATTTTCAGACAATGTTTCTGCAAATATTTCTTTTTTTGCATGTCTCATTCTTCTGTTTCTGGTACTTGAGTAATATGAATGGTAGACCATTTGTTGTTGCCCCATTGGAGGCTGAGGCTATGTTGATTTTTTATAAAACCTTTTCTCTGTTATCCAAATGTGATAATTTCTATTGATATATCTTTAAGCCCACTTTCATCTTTCATCTGTCGTCTCTACTCTGCTATTCATCTCATCCAGCGAATGTCTTTTATTTCAAATACTGTAGCTTTCACTTCTCAACATTATGTTTCTTTGTATAGCTTCTTATTTTGTGCTGAGATCTTTTTTCTTTCCATTCATTTCAAGAGTGCCTGGCTTTAGCCCATTGAGTATGGTTATACTGTTTCAATAAATTTTTTATAGAGTTTATTTATTTCTGAGACAGAGTGAAACAGAGGATGAGCAAGGGAGAGGCAGAGAGAGAGGGAGACACAGAATCCGAAACGGGCTCCAGGCTCTGAGATGCCTGCACAGAACCCAATCGGGGCTCGAACCCATGAACTGCGAGATCATGACCTGAGCCGAAGACAGAAGCTTAACTGACTGAGTCTAACTGATAATTCTAATTTCTGGGTAACTTTATGTTTGACATCTGATTGTCTTCTTTAAAATTTGGCAAATCTTTCTTTCTCATTTTTGTTAAGTAATTTTGGATTGGATCATATCTGAGCATTTTGAATATTATGTTTTAAGAATCTGGGTCCTATTCATATTTTTGGAAGACAGCGAAAGGGGAATATTGCATGTTATAGCAAGCAATCAACTCAGGTTTAGACTGCAGGTTCTTCCTCACCTTCTCTGCATGGCAGTTTCAATGTCAGTGAGGTTTCAAAGCCTTCATTGTATTTTTTGGGTCTGATTCACTCATGATTGATCTGGGACTTAGACAGGGATTTATATTGTTGCTCAAGTCTGAGAGCCTGTGCTTTGTTTCTTTGGGTGTATTCCACCCACTTACTTTTTGAGGAGGAACCTATGTCAGTTTATACCCAGAATTAGGGTATCGCCTTCTCTAGCAGTCTCCTGGAAGGAATTTCCCACCATCTCCAGGGGGCGTCTTTTGGGTCTGAGAAACATGTTTAATCTCCCTACATTTCATAATATATAAATAATTACATGCCAAGAGAATAAATATTCCTAGTGGCTTCCTAGCCCCTAGCCCCACATTTTCCTCATCTCTACGGTAAGGACCATCTGAACAGTGTGACAAAAAAGGGAGGATATGAGAATAAATGATAATTTCCAGATTAGAAAAAAATGTTATTTTACCTTAACCATGTCAGAGAATGTTTCCTAGACCATAAACATTGTATGCAAATTCATTTGTGACACAGTGATTGTCTCTGCCTGCCCAAGGCCCTCAGACACACCGCTAGGGGCAACTAAACAAGATTTGTGAACAAAATTACATAATCATTGGAGAAATCTGCTCTCGGGCAGCTAAAACAAGGAGCACAAATATCCTATGCATTGTTTTCAGTCTCCTGTTTGCTTAGTACTATAAAACAAATACTGGACTTCTAAATATGGGTAAAATAAATTCACCTACTCAAAAAAAAAATGGTCAGATCGTTGAAATTTTACAGAATGAAAATCACTTTTTATGAATATCCTTGTGTATTTTTCTAGAATGTTGATTTTTTTCCCCAATCAACCAATTCCACATCCTATTGTACTATGACCTGAGCTAGAACTTCCTTAGACAACATTGATAGTTGTCATATGGGATACTACCCTTAACATTGAGGGGCTTCAGGTTAACGGCAGAGGGCTTGTTAAGAAATTTGAAAAGTAATGATGTTTATAACATTAAATCCAAGAGCACTGAAAGGCCAATGGACTTTCTTCAGAGTTCCTAGACACCAGAAACCTTCCTAGAAATGAATATTTGTATCAGTGACCTAGCACAGACATCTACTCACTGCAGAAAGAAAGGAAGAAAATTCAAGGTCATGGCATGAAGTACTTTTTTAAAAAATCAAAAACCAGTACTTAAGAAGACAGAGAAGGCAATACAGGAAATTGTACGTGCCCACATATGGTCTTTGGAGTATTTTTATAATAGAGAAGAAAGTGGAAGCAACCTAAAATTTTAATGATAGGCAAATAATTAACTGAATTGTGGTATATCCACAGAAAGATTAATATGCAGCCAGTAAAAGGTGTTTACAAAAGGCTTTATTGGAATAACATAGTCTTTATTTTCTAATATAAAGTGAAAAGGATACATATATACATGTGTACATATAAGATATATTTCCTACATATACATCTATAATGTGTGTGCATATGTGTGTGTGAGTGTGTGTGTGTGTGTGAGTGTGTGTGTGTGTGTGTGTGTAGCAAGCTCTTTATAAAATAACTGCAGAATAACTGGCATCTTGGAGATATCTTAAGGGCTTTATGAATCAGCTACATAACTGAAGTTATCCATTCTGTTATGATATCATAAAACACAAAAGTTAAGTGTAGGTAGTCAATGAAAGATTATTAAATGAGTCACTTAAGCTTTGAGTGAATAACTGAGCTTGACTCTAATGCAATAAATAGCAACCCAGAATCAGTGAAACCACATAGGGTGAGCAGTGTCTGTGAGTTCACATAAACCAACAGCTCTGAGAGCTTAGGAAAACAGATGGTATTGGCTGGGTGTTTCCGTTTTATATCAGGAAGAACAGTTTGACTAGGTGCCCAATTACTACTAAGTATATTACTTGAGCCCAACCCAGGAATTCATAGAAAAAGTGGGGCTCTGGTGCAATATCATCTTCCATGTTTTCACTATAAACTAGCTATAAGAGAAAAAATGCAGAAAGAAGTACAAAAAAATTTGTTACCAGAATTAGGTGAATGGATAAACAAGTGGCAATATATTCAAAGACTGGATTACTGCTTAGCAATAAAAAGAATGAACTATTGATACATACAGCAACATGGATAAATCTCAAACATGTTATTCTGTGCAAAAAAAAAACAAACAAAAAAACAAAACAAAACCACAAAGAAAAGAAAAAGAAGAAGAAGAAGAAGCCAGACACAAGAGTGCATAGAGTGTAATCCCAAAACTAATCTATGATGACAGGAAGCAAATCATTGGCTTCCTGAGACAGAGGGCTGGAGGAGCAGGGGGGTTGACTCCAATGGGGCACAAGGGAACTTTCTGGATATGTCTTATGTCTTGATTGTGGTGGTAGTTACATCAGCATTGTCAGGGAGGCAAGTCATTACCTCTACTACCTTAGGGTTTTTCAGTTAGACGTGAAAATTAAATTGACATAGACAGATTAACAGGAGAAAAGCACACAAATTTATAGAAGCTTTACCTGACACAGGAACCCTCATAAGGAATGAAGACCCAAAGAATTGGCAAATCTGCAAGTTTTTATAGTAGGTTGAACAAAGAGAAGCAATTATGGGAAAGTAACTAGACTATGTGGGAAGACCAGAGGAAGAGAAGAGTAATTTTAACAAGGTCTGCTTATATAGAATTCTCTAGGCCTCCACATCTCTTCCTTGTTAATAAAAATTTACTTTGCTTCTGGAACTGGGAGAACATCTTTCACATGGGAATCTCATCTCTTGCTTTTAAGAAAAAGAAAGAAGATTAGGGTGTTTTTCTTGTATTTGCTGTTTTTCAAGTGCCTCTAACTCAAAATAACACTTATATCAAAGTGACATATTTTGGGGTGACATATTCTGCCACTCTTCAGTGTGTATATGTGTTTGTTGAATGTTATTGAATTATGCATTTAAAAGAGGTGCATTCTCATTCTGCGTACACTGATACCACAATAAAATTTGTTAGAATTCAAAAATACTTGAGTGGCACACAAAACCGGAACATGTGAGCATGTGTTAAACTAGAATTATGAAGTTCCATTATTTTTGAGAAGTGGTGGTCATTTTATTTACAAAAGCTCTCTCCTGTCATGTGAAGGCCTGAATGGAGCTGCCTATGATGGTTGTTCTCAGTCTTAATGGCACATCAAAACCACATGGATATCTTTTAGAAGTTCTGATTTGTTCTGGCATGCAGTCGGGGCACGGGAAATTTTCAAAGCTCCCAAGGGGATTTCAGTGTGGAGCTATGGTGAAGACCCACCCAAGTCATCTGATTCCCCTTCATCTATCTGCTCAGAGTCCTCTAGCAGAGAACGTGGCTTTGTGGCTGAGCTTACCTGGCAGGTATTACGTGTGTTTTCTAAGGTCAAGGAGGTCCCTGAGTTCAAACCATGTGGGGTCGGATGAGGGAGTGGCCGGGACTATCCTATTCCAGTAGAAAGTTCTGAGAGGAGAAATGAATCACTCCCACATGTTCACCTGGGCACATAATGTTCACTAAATTAATTAGCTAGAAGCAGTGGTCCAGAGAGCAAAGATGAGTCACCTCAGCTCCTTTGAGCATTAGTGATATGTTGATCCTTCCACTGAAGACTTAGGTCAGATGGGATCCAAGGAAATCATGTATTTTATCCTGTTTTATCAAAACAAGGGAGGAGAAGAGTGAAATGTGTGAGGACAAAGAAACAGATTTAAAGATGCAAAACCCAGTGTCTTTTCCTGGCCCTGCAAAAATGGAGGAAGAAGCTGATATGGACTGAGACCCACATTGTATACAATGTATACATTATCTTATTTCTTCATGGCTTTCCTTATCAAAGATCCTGTACCGGGAGAATCGTTTCACCCATTTGATGATACAGCTCCTGGGCTCATTTACCTTGCTCCAGGTCGCACAGTAAGTGGCAAAGCCATATCTGAAGAATTCACGTTCTCTAAAACCTGTGTGTGCTCTTAACTACCACCATAAGGCCCTCTAACTATCTTGAAAATTGCTAACAATAATAGTAATAACAAAATATAGTAATAGCAGTACTACCAAAAATAATCTTTACTGAAAGTTTCTTCTGAGGGCGCCTAGGTGGCTCAGTTGGTTAAACTTCCAACTTCAGCTCAGGTCATGATCTCATGGTTTGGGAGTTCGAGCCCCATTTCCAGCTCTCTGCTGTCAGCATAGAGCCCACTTTGGATCCTTTGTTCCTCTCTCTCTCTTTCTCTGCCCCTACCCCGCTTACACCCACTGCATCTCTCTCTCAAATATAAATAAACATTAAAAAAAGAAGGAGTTTCCTGTGTACTGGGAACAGATCTAAGATTCTATCTACGTAACTATATCTGCTTCTAGACCTATACTTGTACCTAGATAAAGATTTATAAAAGGCCATTTAACCTTAACGACTCTAAGAGGTAATTGCTATTATTATCCTCATTAAACAGGCTACAACTAAGTTGCAAAGAGGTTAAATAATTTTCTCAAGGGCATCACAGCTACAGGAAATAGATGTTATTTAATGATAATCCTCTCCTAAAAATCACCTGACCTAACAAGGCAACCAGGAAATTTTTTTTTTTTGCTAACTGCTCAACTTCAACATGCATTAAAGCTATGATTTTTAATTATTGTCTCTTTCCTTCAAACTTTGCAAACTTGTGATGGTCCATTTTGACCTGAGTGATCACAGTATATGGGAAAGGGCTAGTTATTGCAAACTCCGATTTGCAAGATCAATGTGAATATTATTTATCCATCGTTTTAAGAACCGTGGATTAGCAAGCTGGAAAAACACTTCTGGGAGCTTCTGCAGGGAAAAGAAAAAAAAAAAAAAGGCAATGCATTGTGCCTGACATGGTGGAAGGGACCAAAGAAAGTAGAGCTTAGAGCAAAGATTGTCAGTTGGAATTGACTATGGAAAAATGGGCCCTCCCTTTTTTATCAGATTCATTTTCAAGCAGCAACCCATGCATCAGGTTTCCTTCCCATTTGAGTGACATATGCAAGTTCTTACCTCGCTAAGCCCTGCGGGGCAGATGCAAGTGTGGAAATGTGAACGGGGTCCAACCCTCCCTCAGTACCTCATCAGCACAACTGTCAGCCGAGTGTTCACCGAGGAACTTTTATTCATAAGAATGCAATCAGAACTGGAAGAGAATCACGGAATTCATCATCCTGAAGGCATTTTTACGTGAATGTATTTTTATGTGCATCTACTCAGCGATATTGAAGAGAAGCAGAAACGATTCCAATATCAAAGAGAGATGGTTTAAAGGATAACAGGTCCAGTTTACCAATTTACACTTTTATTGGCTATAACCCCCATTTAAAGGTCACTCAGTTCATTCAGTTATTTATTCACACACTTCCAAATCCAGACCCAGGCTCGGTCCGAGGGGTGGTCTCAGGGAGCTCCTCCCCTCCCCGGTTAGTGCCCAGGGCTGGGCTGGGCCGTGTGTCTTCGGGAAGGAGAGCTGCTGGGTGTCTCCAGCCTGGCAGGGGCGCCCTTCTCCCTTCCCTGTTGGCTCTGCATTGTCACCCAAGCTCTACGCTTCATGGGTTGTCCATCCCGGAGCCCGGACTGTAACATCTGCCCTTCTTGGACTCTGCTTTGCAAGATGGCATTGGTTTTTACATCCATCGGAATTAGGCATAAAAGAGTTCTTTTTCTTCCCATCTCTGCTTTTATCCCCACTTTATCAAATCCACATTGTCTCTTAACAACATCTTGGGTAGCTTCCAAAGTTTTTAGTCAATTTTCATTATTAAAATTGGTTTGGGTCAGTTTTAAATTTCAATCTTTTTTTTTTTTTTTTGATGTTTTATTTATTTCTGAGAGAGAGAGAGAGAGAGCAAGGGAGGGTCAGAGAGAGAGGGAGATACAGAATCTGAAACAGGCTCCAGGCTCTGAGCCAGCTGTCAGCACAGAGCCCGACACGGGGCTCAAACCCACAAACCGTGAGATCATGACCTGAGCCGAAGTCGGAAGGCTAACCGACTGAGCCACCCAGGTGCCCCTTAAATTTCAATCTTATGTGCAGTTCGAAACTCTCTGGCCCCTTATGCCCAGTTAGACTTTTGAATGAAGACACAGTATGTGGGTGTGGGTGTGGCCTACACACACCACTCCCCCTCTGGCCTAGGCTCCGCCTCTTCCGAAGAGGAGGAGAAGGAGCAAGAGGAGGCTGGGAGAGCAGAACTGTCGTTACTTTCTTGGCCATTGAGACATGCCTCTTCTTGCTGGCTGTGGGGGCCTCTCTGGCCTTCACCTTCTATCCCTCAGGACCTAAGACCTCGTTTTAGGCCTCCAAGTTCTGGTAGGCACAGGGGTGGGTTATCACAGAGCCTTGAGATTCCTCCCTCCCCCCGACAGTTCCCTGAAATGCGGGGTCCGGCTCTCTCTCCACCCTGCCACAGCCCAGCCCCCAGCCTCTACCCAGGGGCCTTCCTCACGGCCTCTGCTGCAGAGCCCCCTCGGCTAGCAGGCATACCTCGAGGGGGTGTACCAGCTGAAGCCCAGCTACCGTGGGCAGCATTCCCTGGCTGCATGGGCTCGTCTTCGCCGAGTCAAATGGTGGATGCTCAGTCACCTCCGCCCTCAGCACCTCACTTCGTCTCCCCTGCTCTGTGGGCACAGGGGCTAATCAACAATTCTATCCAACCTGAAAACCAAAATCTCCTGTCCTAGAGGACCATGTACCTCCAATCTTTGCCAGTGCACTGGGGTGTTTGCATCCTTCTTGCTTTGGACAGAAAAACACAAGCCTCCCTCCCTCCTCTGTGGGGAGGGAGGGAGATGACCTCACTCCCTAGAATGCTTTCTCCACCAAGACTGTGCCCAAGGACTCTCTCCTCCCCCAGCTTTCTGAGGATGTAAAGGGCGAGGCAGTGGGGCTGGACGGCTAACAGGTGAGAGAAGATTTCATTAATCCATCCTGTCTGCCAAATATCATATGACTTCACTCATATGAGGACTTTAAGATACAAAACCAATGAACATAAGGGAAGGGAAGCAAAAATATATAAAAACAGGGAGGGGGAGGAAACATGGGAGACTTTTAAACATGGAGAACAAATAGACAGTTCCTGGAGGGGTTGCGGCAGGGGGGATGGGCTTAAAGAGGCATTAAGGAATCTACTCCTGAAATCGTTGTTGCACTATATGCTAACTCACTTGCACGTAAATTTTTAAAAAATAAATTAAATAAAAAAAAATTTTAAATCCATCCTGTCTGCCTTCTTCAGAGCAGGACACTCCATCCATGGAGGGCAAAACCACACCACACATGTAGGACCGCCCAGTTGGGAAGTGTGAGGCCTGAGGTTGTCAGATAAAATATGGGACTCCTGGGTAAACTTACATTTCAGATAAAAGACAAATTGTTTTTGTAAGATTATGTCCTGAGCATTGCATGGGACATACTTATTTAACAAATGATTATCTGGATGCTACAATATTTAAGACCTGTTTATAGGAAAAGTAATTTATTGTTTATCTGGAATTTCAATTTGGTCCAGCACTGCATTGGCCTTCCGCCCAAGACCTTCTTGGGATTCTCTTTCCCTCCCTCTCTCTCTGTCCCTCCCCCCACTCACCCTCTCTCTCTCAAAATAAATAAACATTAAAAAACATTTAATCAGATATCCTATATTTTTAAAATGTTTGTTTATGTATTTTGAGAGAGGCAGAGAGAGCGTGATGTGGGCTGGATTCCATGAACCTCAAGATCATGACCTGAGATGAAGAAAATCAAGAGTTGGATGCCCAACCGGCTGAGCCACCCAGGCCCCTGGATATCCTACAGATTGACTTAATGTTTTTAAGGGTACAAGGGAGCTTTCAGAAAGAAAATGAAGAATTGAAGAAGCCATTAGGCTCAAAAGCTGATAGCCATTTTTACATAAAGAACAATGAACTGAGGGGATGACACCAGACAAAGGGGCTTGGGCTGGGAGCCGTAACTGGGGGCGGTGACCAGGAAACACTTGGGAAAAATGAAGGGGAGGGAAGCATTATTTTGGTGGGCTTGTTTGTATAGTCCCATCTGGTATTGACCCCAGTCTCTGGTGATAAGAGTGTTTCTATCTTCCCGGTACAAGGAGGGCTCCTTTGTCACAGGAAATTCTATGTCTGCTCTTCAGTAGAAAAGGTGAAGCCAGAGAGCCCTTCCTGTATCCACTGTTTCCCAAGTGCCTTCAGCTTAAAATCATCAATATGCCAGAGAGACACATTGAGGGATGGCACTATCTGGTTGCCCGTAGTTCATAGCTTCGTAGGTCTTCAGCCTCTCACATGGACATTCACAACCGCAGTTACAAGTGTACGTGCCTACAATGGTTGTGATTTATCCACTTGCACTTGACTGTAGAGAAACCTGATTAACTGAGAGCTGTCTGACCACAGGCCCCAAAGGAGTTTGGCTGTTGTCACCACATAGCAACCAGGGTGGCCTGGGAGATCCAGAAGTTGGCATACAGCATAGAGCATATTCTTTGGCCTACATGCCTCAAATTAAGATCTGCTTGGGCCAAATAGCCTACATACGGACTCTGTCATTGCTTTACCCAGATCCCCTCGAGTCCCTCTCCCAGGTTCTGATTCAGGCTGCTGGAGCTGTTTTGCTCACATAGAAAAAACGCAGAAATGTCAGTTTCCACCCTGCCCTTGGCTATGAAGTCTGGAGCTCAGCCCCGTTCACTCCTAAATACAAAAGTCTGAGGTCCTCTGACCTCAGATCCACCTCAAAATCCACCAGGATTTTCCATTCATGTGCTCAAGTTCCCTCTCGCTCGTGTTACATTAAACCACTAGGAATAAAAGCCTTACAAAAATGAAATAAAAAGTGTTCATTTTCTGGAACGTTTATATGGGAAGTTTTTTTGGAAAGGAAAGGGCGCTCTAATATACTTACAGAAACTAGGATAATGAGTTCTAAGAGGAAACTCAAGAGTTCCAAAGACATGATTTTGGCAGGAAGAATTGAAACACATGGAGTGAACGTCAAAATTGTAATTTTCTAGAGTAGCTAGATAACTGTGGAAGTATACTGGGGGAGAAAAGTCACTTTCTAATTAGTAGAAAAAGTCTAAGAATCCCATGCAACATTGACTAAGCATTTTTACAAAAAAGTCCAACTGAAATCTGGTGCACAGGCAGTAAAGATTTGTCGCTTTTAATTTTTTATTGAAGATCATACGTAGGCAACCAAGAGAGTCCTATCTTATGAGGAGCCCCAAGATGGCCACAGTTTCATAGAAATCTACTCAGAGGGCTTTGTGGGAGAGAGAAGGGAGGCCGGTCTATCACATGACCTCTGACAGAGAAGCCAACCAGCTCTCAGCTTGCCTCCTGGATAAGCCAGGTGTCTTACGTTGGATTCTGCAATGCAGAGCCTGAGGCAGGGATTTTTATCCTGTGATTTAGGGAGGGAGCACTCTCAGGTGAAACTGATAGGGAAATGAGGGACACAGGATAAGGCAGACGAAAAGTCTAAGCAAAAGCATGCTTTCAGATGAAGTGTGAGCTCCGGGAAGGAAACTGCACCATGGTTGTGCTGGCTAGAAGTGGGAAGCTGGGATTTTTACCCTCAGGAACAGTCATTTGTCGCCAGGGGCTACCTGGTGGGGATGGGGTGGAGTAGGGGTGCGATCACCCATCATCCCTGGGCATGCGGCTACAGGATTCTTTTTCACTCAATAGACGGGATTGATTGTCTCACCACTTTGAAGAATGAAGAGGTAGACACAAAATGAAATGAGCAGCAGGCAAAAGTGTATTAGAGTATAAGAAGAGCATGAAAGCTCTCTTTACAGAGGGGGCATTTGAAGGTGAATACCCGTGACAATAGGCAAGGGCCTTTGTTTTATAAGGTTCTGGTCCCCCCCCTTTTTACCTCTCCCCCTTGTTCCCTCTTAGGTTCTACCTTTATTGGCTTGTGTTCTGGGTTATCCATTCCTGACTGGCTCCATTCCATCCTGTGAAGAGTCAGACTATGGTCATACTGTCCCTCGTGTAACACTGTAGCGTAAGTTTTATGGTTTGCTTATTTTAGTTGGGTGTTCTGATCATCCAATTCCTGAGGGGAACCTGAGAAGGAGGAGGTGGTGTCTATTACATTCTTAAGAGGAACCTTAAACCCCAAGAAGTTTGCTGTGGTCCGATGCTCCCAGCCTTGTTCCACAATACGTGTTTTCCCCCACCCAGAGACCTCAGGTCCTAATCTTTCCCTCTCTGCCTAGTTTATCCTATCTTTTCCCTATCATAATGGCAGCATCAACCAAGGAGAGATCTTCTGTGAAGAACAGGACAGTTGTGCAACCAACACACACAGCAGCTGGGGGAGGGGGGTATGCTGCTCTCCTAAAGTCAAGGGCTGGGGAGACCAGGAATATCTAGGACACCAGCTTACCTCAACACCTTGAGGTCCCAGAGGAAGTATCACTGTAAGGCGACTCCCTGTGCTCACTGGCCTACACTGTGCCTCCTCATCTGGTAGTTTTCCAAGAATTTTCTAGAGAAGGAAACTGAATCCTCAAATCATTCCATTGTATAATTCCCCAGTGCTGGCACCCAACTGAAACAAAATGGTTTTTTCATCCTCTTTTGCAGTTGAACATTTCAGCCTGTGTATCTCATGCTCTTCAAAGTGCCCATCTCCCCCTACTGGAAACCTCACCCAGGCAGCAACATGTGTGGTGTGGTTTTGCCCTCCGTGGATGGAGTCCTGCTCTAAAGAAAGCAAACAGGATGGATTGATGAAATCTGCTCTTCTCCAGTTCACCTGAGGGCCTAAGTCCCTGAAAACAGAGATGAATCGTCCATTCAGGGTTTTGCCAGTTTGATACTGAGGAGATTTAGAAGAGCCTTTCCAGCATTTGGGGATTTCTGTTAAGTATCTGAAATCACACGGAAATCGTGCCATTTGATCCTATGGGAGACGTTAGTCGCGGGAGGTCAAGTTTAAGGGCCGCAGCACTGTGGCTGCCCCCAATGAGGAGAGGAAAACCCAAGATTTGTGCACACCCGTCTTGCCTCACTGGCAGCCCTGAGGTGTGTGCACAGAAAGACCCTGGGAACCAGTGTGGAAGCAGGTGTGAGAACGGGTGCCAAGGCCCCCTAAATGGCTAACCTCAGCATCAGTCCCTGATTCACAGAAAGCCTCAGGCACACCCAGGAAGCCCAAGAAAAATGCCACATGGAGACATCCTAGTCAATTCAGAGGCTTTTTCAAATGAAATAACCACTCTCTGAAACGCAGCATTGTGAATTGGCCAGCTGAAGAATCAGCCAGCACAGACTTCACAACAGAATGAAAGGGGGCGCGTTGCCTTTGTCATCCTTGCCAGACAAGACAATCGTGCCTATTTAGCTCAGGTCTGTGTTTAGGAATTCACATGGCCATCCTCCCCACTGAGCGGCTGAGCAGGGCAGGTGTTGTGTGATACAGGACCATTTTCATGGTCAGGAGCATGAAAGGGAGGCGAGGTGGGTGGTGACTTTTGTTCGAAATGAATTGTGTCCGGGAGCCTTTTGAAGAGCAAAGAATAGACCTACTTATTGACCTAAAGCCATCCATGAAATGAGATATAATCTCTGGCACAAAGAAAAGAATAGAAACTCCCCCAATATTGTAGCTATCTAGAGGTTTAAAAAAATTGTCAAGAGCTGAGAAGCTTATTTCTTCATCCACAATCGTAATGTCCAGCTTCCTGGAGAATGCTGAGCAGTGTTACCTGTTTCTAGGCCGTAGAGGGATAGATAGTGAAGGGGAACAGAGTATATCATTCCCCAATATGTCTCCTTGCTACGAAAATTATTTTAGGTCGATTATTTTTAAGAAACAGCAGACATAGATAAAGCCGAATAGAAGTTGTTCTTTCGTGATGGACATCCATACTTATAAGGGAAATCTCTTTGTGTAAGAGTGTCTCCCTTTCTGTACCAGGAAGAGAAGGATGACACTAAATCTCTTGAAACTCATATCAGTAGAGAAGCAAGGACTTAAATCTGCATAACAAACTTGCCTTCATTTACTGTGCTTTTCTTGGTCACCTCCCATAACTGGCCTCCCCAGGCCTCCAACATCTTCTTTTGCTTTTCACTAGAGATGCTATTTAAGGTGGTGGCTTGGGCCATTTCAGGGAGCTACTCAGTTTTCCTGGGTCTTTCCCATGTATCCAGGTAGTATATGCGCTATTAAAGTTCTGTTTGTTTTTTGGCCAATCTGCCTTATATTACATTGGGTTCTCAGCCAAGAACCAAAAAGAGTAGAGGGAAAATTATTTTTCACAACAGGGATAGCTATTTGGATCCAGACATTGATATAATTATAGATTTTTTTTCTTGAATAGCCCTCTTTCCTTATGGCCATTGCAGGTTGAGACAACTCATCCTACCTTGATAAGAACAATCAACATCATTTTCTGAACACTCACTGGGGTGCCACGCACCGTGATGACCACGTCCACGTATCATCTTGTTCCATCCTCAAAGCACCCTCTTACAGGAAAAACTCCTAACTATTATCCACATTGAAAAGCTAAGGAAACCAAGGCTCAGGACACCGCTAAGCTTGCTGAGGGCCACATACCTGGGAAACAGGAGTAAGATTTGAGCCCTGCTCAGTCTGACCCGAGCCTAAGCTCTTCACCACTATTTCAGTTAATTAAAGAAAAGTGCACTCTAGATAGCAGCTGCCATTCAAAAGGAGCTCAGCGTGGCCTTCCGAAGGAGCAGAGGGAGTCAGACACCATTGCACTTCAGCATTGGAGGGAATCCGTTTCTGTCAGCTGCACCAGCCTGTCATTAGTGCTGCTCACAGCTTGAGGCGGAGGGTTTGTGGGCTAGGAGAGCAGTCACAGCTGACTCATCTCGCCCGTGCTTTGTAGCTAGTCAGCCACTAAATACAATGGATTCTCCTTTGAAATGACTCACAATCAACCATCCTGAGTTTTTTCCTCCACTTTAGGTTCAGCTTTCTTCTCTTCCTATTTTCATCACATGGACATTCTCCCACTGGCTTCTCTGACTCAGCACCCTCCTTCCTCATCCGATCTGCTTGCTCCTGGCCAGACACAGCATCCAAAAATAATGCGTCCGACACTTCCCTGCCCTCCTCCAACACCCGGGATGGCACTCTTTCCCCACTGACTGAGATCCTTTTCCTGCGTTAGTCTGATCTTATCACTCAGAACAAAAGTCCACCCCTCATTTCCCCACCTGCCCTCCCCACTGCATATCCAACCACCTTCACCCGTGCTGTCCTCCCCTCTCCACCAGGTACCTAGATCATGGCCACGTGTCAAGGTCAAGGTCAAGTCCCACTTCACCCATGAAGGCTGTGCTTTAAACCAAACCCCCCAGTCCTCAACTTTTCTATAGAGGAGGAGGCTGTTTCAGTCTGAATTATCACCACAAGACAGCGCTAAGAACCTGAACGCAAAAACGTTATTTGGAAGCTAGTGGAAACACTACAGGGGTGTGGAAAACAGGGACAGGAGGAAAAGCAGTCAATAAGAGGTGCCTTACCAACCCAGTTACCCCTGTGGACAACTGTAGCCTAATCCTGTGGAGAGTGGCAGAGCCAGGATAGGACATGCACCTCAATTATCCCACTCAAGGAGCAAGGGAGTTGGCATGTTGATATACCAGCTGGAAGTCTTCATTGCAGAGAGTGACATTAACCCCCCCAGCTTTTAGCAAGGTCAATGACAAGAGAAAGCTCCAAAGGAAAGAGATGCAGGTGCATCAGATGGTGCAACCTGGGATGGAAACTAAGAGGATATGGATGGGGCACTGGCAGCCCCTGCTACAATAACCAAATAGTTTACCACTCACACCAGGACACTTCTGAGAGGGAAAGTGAGTCCTATGAATTCTCTGTGGTCCAGTTATGTGTTCTTCATTGAAGCCAGCACAGCCCGTAAGATGTATTCAGAAAATACTGAACTCCCAGACCGAGGATGGGAGGTAGCCACCAGAAAGTCGCAGTCTGGTGCTATCCAAAGAACGGGGACTTTGAAGCCAGACCATCCCAAGTTAAACCCCAAACACCACTGACTCACTGTTAAACCTTGGCATAGATATGACACACCTCTGAGCTATTTCTTTATCACCAACATCAGGGTGACGGTGGTACTTGCCCTGCAGAGTTGGCGAGTATCAGAGATGACCTATAAAAAAACCCAACCTAGTATTTAGTAAAGCCAGCTACAGTAAGTTGAACGTCAATTAAATGATGATTACACAAGCTAATAATAATTTTATTGATAGCATCTCGATCAGTATGCCCCAGGCACTAACTTGGGACTTGCACTGTGCTTCTCTCATCTAACATTCTATTTTCTTCTCTGTGGTGGGAGGTCATTTTCACATAGCAGATGAATTGAGCATTCAGTCACACACTTGCATTCACTGAGACAGAAAGCTGGAATCAACGGGACATTCTCTAAGTCAGGGGTAGATATGAACTTGGAAAGGGGGAAATATTTACCAGCAAAGAAGTGGAGAGGATAAATCTGGCAGGAGCTATTACCTGGACTGCTGAAATCAGAATCTCCAGATTAAATGTCACTGTTTTTTACAGTTCAAGAGACTATGAATTAAGAGGAAAGCCATGGTAGGAAGATGCCTATCTTCCCAAAAGAAGGTGTCTAACACCGTGGAAGCAAACAGATCTTATTTAAGCTTCTGAGATGTGTCACTGGTTTATTGCCCTTATGATTGCTTTTGATGTCTCCTGGGAAGATTTTCTTTGTATATAGGAAAGAAAGAAAAGTAGAATAGATAGAGGGAAGACCATAGAAGCCCAATTATTCTCTCTCCTTAATTTGGAATCATAATTTTTCAATTTGCAATGAGGCTTAAGAATGCCAGATTCACAGGGCGCCTGGGTGGCTCAGTCGGTTAAGCATCTGACTTCGGCTCAGGTCATGATCTTATGTTTTGTGAGTCTGAGCCCTGTGCTGGCAGCTCAGAGCCTGGAACCTTCTTCAGATTCTGTATCTTCCTCTCTCTCTGACCCTCCCCCATTCATACTCCCCCTTCTCTTTTTAAAAAATAAATAAACATTTAAAATTTTTAAAAAAGAATGTCATATTCACCTTATATTTAGAAGTGAGCAGGGAATAAATACTAGGGGAAAATGGAGAGAAACATCCTCCCAATCTGCATAGGCTGCTATCACACCCCATATCAGGGACCCCTATGGTTTAACTTATTTATCAACATAATACATGCATGTAATTTCTTAAAGAGTGAAGAGATAAAGGTACCAAAATGTTGTAACAAAATACAGCAATAATATGCACCACCCCTCCCCATCCAAAAGCTTCATTCTCCAACCAGTAACTAGTTTCAATAAGTTTAGCTATTTCTCCTGGAACTTACTCCCACATTTCTAAACAATATGTGTAGAAGAAATGGCTAGTTCTTCCAAATCTGTTCTTCCATTCTCCCATAGAAATACATACCCCAGTTTTTAGCTGAGTTCATGATTTCCAGAATAAAAGGTATTTTTTCAAGTCCCCCCTTTTAATTATGTATAGTTATGCAGTTAAATCCAGGTCGAAGGGATGTAAAAGTATTATATGTAACTTTCAGGAATCTTTCTTAAAAGACAGCTGAAACATATTCTTTGACTGCCTTCTTCTTCATTCTTCCTTCCTTCTTGATGGCCGGAATGCAGACATAATGGCTGGAACCTAAGCAGCCACACTGAACCATGGGATTAAGTTGGGACTGGATGCCTGCCTCATCAGAGCAACAGTATAGGATACAGGGCTACACTGAGGCTATTAGGGAACAAAACTATCACCACAACCCTGGACCGTCTAGCTATATTGAGTGAGAAAGAAGTAAAAGCATTTGCTCAGCTTAATTCATTGTCATTTCATGTTTTTGTTTTTCGCAGCTGTACAAAGCATATATTTTATTGCTATTTCTTCACTTGCCACTTTTAGAAATTATCTACTGATGACCTATAATAGCAGGTAATTATTGAGCTTTCTTATAAACTCTAGCCCTCCACTTATAGGCTCTTCATCTCATTATACTTCTAGTATAACACGATAGCTATGTAATTCTTATTCACTGCCAAACCAAGTAGTTAGGAACCATCAATGTTTCCCTTCTGGTATAGCTTTTCATTTTATCTGGATTTAATTGTTGCCTTAGTTTTTTTCATTTGGTTAGTTTTCTCTACAGCTATTGCTAGGTGTTCTACACCGTTCTCTAGTCTCTCAATTCATTTTTCCCCAGGGAAATGTATCCAGTGATCTATCAGTTCTACTTTTATTTTTTAAACTATTTTTTAATCTCTCCATGTCAGAGCCCTCTGTCCCGTGCTCCAGGTCTGCTGTACATCTGTCACTCCAAGCCTTCCCTTCACTCTCATGCAGGACATCTCCCATGTGGGAACCTCAGTTTCCTTTCTGCCAAACCTTCTGCTTGTGTAATTTCTCATCCCTCGTGGAAAAATTACTTCTCGTAGCTTCTTAAGAAAGGATGCTTAAAAGTAAGTCACACTGAACATCTGTCTGGTGGGATACGAACCGACAGGTGGCCTTGGACTTCCTGCAAGCTCCCAGGACCCATAAGAAGCCGCAGAGAAAGTGATGCTGGTAAAATATCACCCCTTTCCTCCTCTTTGGGCACAGCTGAGCTGCCTCACAGAAACACATAAAAGAATATAAGCAAGGCAGGGAAACACACTCTCCATCAAAGACCTTTCCAGAAAGAGAGAAAGGCACTCCTGACACACTTGATGCAAGAAATACAAGAACTGCAGATGCTTTGCTCACGAATGTGCCGCATTTCAAAACCTGTTCCACTCACTCCCCAAGGGCAGAAGATGTGAGGTGGCACTTTTTCCACTTGTCACCTGGAATGAGGGAGTCTGAAAGCAACCTCCCCAGAGCTCATTAGCTGTATAATTAACCACCTAGCAATTTCAACTCAAAATCCTCCAGCAATGTACCATGAAATCTGCAGGTAAGACGGCCTTGCAAGAACAGGGCAGCCCTGTTAGCCCAGGAGACCAGGGGCAGATGCCTTGTAGAAGCCCAGGCTTTGCGTGCTCTTCCGCAGACTGCTCAGCCCTTGACTTCAGACCGCCAGCAAGCTCCCGAGTGGCGACAACTCTGGCCCGGGTTTTGCGCCATTTCCCGTGCGAGCCTGGATGGGTGGCTTAGAAAGTCGGTTTTGCCCCAGGTAGAAAACCAGCCATGATGAATTGATCCAATACACTTTCTTCTTTTTTAATTTAAAATTGTATCTTGAGGTGCATTCGCTGAAAGCGAACACAGAGGGATCCAGAAAGTCACCGGGGAGGCTATTCCCCCACCCCTTGGCTCTCCTTGACCCAGAAAATCAGGCTAGTGATGTTACCGCAGTGGAATTTTAACAGCATCAGCTAAGCGACTGAGAGGGCACTCCGAAATGGTTGTCATCACAGTGAGCGGCCCACACACTTCGCCCTAAGGAGCACACAGGAGAGAGTGGCACGTTTTCACGACCTTTTGGCATCTGCCTGTTTTCAAAGGAGGAAACACTAAACAGTTATTTCCTTTGGCGTTGTCTCTTCCTCTTTCTACCTCTTTTGCACTTCAAAGCTGGGCGCTGCCTGGGTGCCACGCTGGTGTTCCCGGAAGGTACATGTTCCCCCGGAAGCTGAAGCAGTGTTTCTTGTAAATACAACAGATGACTGTGAAATACATGTGGAAAAGGTGGGCTTGGCCTAATTCATCTTCACTGTTGGAGGGTTTTAGGTCTTTGAGATGCTAATGTGTGGTAACTCTCCAAGACCAGGTACTTAAAGTGGCTTCTCCAAAAGTTATTTGACCACGGAGCCTGTTACTTGGGGAGAAAGGATGGGGTATGGATGTAACTTATACATCACAGACCATTGGTCCAAGGGATGTAGCTTAGGAAGCCGAAGAAAACCCTGGTAGGATTATCCTTCAGTGCCTCCAGCCCTCATGGTTATTTCTAAACTAGAGTAATGCAGGCTTTGGGGAAACCAAGAGACTAGGATATAAAATGCCATTCACTATACCCTCACTATTTTACCTCAGTCCAAATGCTTAACCTCTATGACATCCACGTTCCCATCTGTCAAATGGGGACAATTATACTTAGATTTTTTAGTGTTGTTTAGAAAGAATGAATGAGATACTATACATAAAGCCTCCCACCAAATGCCTCACCCTTGGAGGGCTCCAACAAAAGTTAATAGCATCTCTCTTTTCTTTTCAATTTCCCTTTTCCTACACACATCCACCTCATTTCATCAAAGACAAGATGGTGGCCAGGAAGTGGAGAAAATAGTAATGTGACCAAGGATGAAAGCAGTTTGGAGGCTTCTGAGACTCACTGGCAGGACTCGTCAGCAGTCAGCCACGCACTTGGACTTGGTAAGTAGCCATCCTATTGGCCCCAAAGTCATTTCTAGTTCTGCCGGTACCTTTAACTATACCAATGACAAAAGCCAGGTGTCATGACCAATAGTCCCTTGACAAGAATTTTGAGGAACCTAGGAAAACCTAACTACTGAATTACCTAAAACCCCAAGGTCCTTAATGATCAGGCTCGACAGTTTCTTCTCCTGGTATCGTGGCAGGTTTGTGTATCTATCTTTTTGTGAATAGAGCCACCAAATGGCCCTCCAATTTTGCTAATACAAAACTGGGGTGCCACTGCCCATGAGAATGGTCTGAGAAACAAGGAGAAGGTCACAGAAAGAAAAGCAAGGGGACCAAAAAGTAAAAAATCTCACCTCTAAATTTCAGAATTCAATAAGGATTTAATAACCGAAATACAGTATCTGACAGGATGTGGTCCATGGTCTGGAATGTATTTTTAAATTTAAATTTATAAAAGGTTAATAGTTAAGTATTTTTAAATGTAAAAAAATATTTTTTATTTGCAAGAGAGAAAGAAAGAGAGAGAGAGAGAGAGAGAGAATCTCAAGCAGGCTCCATACCCCTGCACAGAGCCTGACATGGAGCTTGATCCCACGATCCTGGGATCATGACCTGAGCTGAAATCAAGAGTCAGATTGGTTCTACCAACTGAGCCACCCAGGCACCCGCTGCTGTTTTTAGGATCAGACTGTGAATATCTTCGGTACAGGGAATATGTTCTTGACTCCTGTCTCTCCAGTAGACCCAGGGCTACCATACGGTAGAAACTCAATAAATTTTAGCCAGCTGACTGAATACCTGGTGCAGATTCTAGTAGAGCCACCGCATGGTGGCTCTATTCATAGTAGTTCAAAAGAGTCAATAGATCTCAACCCAGCTTAGGTATTTATAATTTTATCTGGCAACACACACATGCACAAACACACACACAAACACACACACACACACACACACATACACTATTGTACCCTGAATACTCTAAATAGCATACGATCAATTGGAATGAAAAATGCTGTTGTAGTTTGGGTTAAAGGAAAATTTGGTGTGGGCTGGGGTAGCCTTATTAGGGAAGAAGGACCCTTTGTGAAGTAGTGGAGAAAATACTGCCTTTGGAGTCAGACAATTACTGGCCCAAACCTAACTTTAATTTCCTCTTCTGTCAAATGAGAATAATAGCGCTCGACTCCTAGGGTTCTTAGGAATATAAGGGATTAGGACATCGAGTGAGGTAATATCTTGTAATATTTTTAATATAATTTTTTCATTTTGGAATGAAATGGAAGTAGAAGGCTGAATAATGACATGCCCCCCGATGATTGCCCACAACCTAATCCCTGGAATCTGTAACTATGGGACCTTAAATGGTGAAGGGGGCTTTGAAGACATAATTCAGTTAAGGGTCTTAGACGGGGAAATTTATCCTGAGTGTTCCACGTGAGTCCAATGCAACCACAGAGATCTCTATAAGGGGGAGGCAGCAGCACAGACTGAGAAGGAGACGTGAAGACAGAAACAGAGGTAGGAGGAATGCAGGGCCACAAACCGGGGAGTCCCGACAGCCTGTAGAAGCTGATGAAGTTAGGGGAAAAGATTCTCTCCTACAGCCTCTAGAAGGAATACAGCCCTGCACACAGCCTAGGCTCTAGCCTAATAAAAGCCATTTCAGGCTCTTTATCTTCAGACCCACAAGACAATGAATATGTATGATTAAGTCGGGAAGCTTATTACACCAGCAACAAGAGACTCTTACAGGTGGATTTTGTAAGCTGTTGCTCCCTGGCCTGGAGGGTGAGGCGCCCCCCACTTCAGGAAGACAACAGAACTCAGACCAGAACAGAACACCCCATGGTCAGCTTTGGATTTGCCAAAGCACATTCGGAGCTCCGTGAAAGCTCTGACTTTCGTTTTGTAAACTTGGTGACTTTTTGAGAGTAAAAGAAAAAAAGAGATTGCTGCCTCTGCAGGTAAAAGCTTATAGACTTTTGAAGATGAAGGGGGAGGACGTGTCCTAAGAGAAGCTCAGCCACCACATGAGGAGGAGACAGAAGCCTAGGTCTGCATGGAAGAGGACAGGATTACAGGTAAGGTGTGGACCTCCTGTCCCGTAGGGAGAGTGCTTTAGACAGGTGTGTGGGATGCTAGAAAAACCAGGCATGATAAATTCCAGACATGTTAAACATGAAGAGGCTTCTACCTCAACTCACTTCAATAATTCTGGGAGAAACCTCCCCTGGGAACCCCTCAGAGTGTACCCCACTGTAGAGTCAGCAAGAACACCTGCGATGGCATTTGTGGGTCCCATAGAGATCCGTAATTCTTCGTGCTCCAGTGGAAGGACGCGGCAGAAGGCTGAAGGATCTATGGGCTGAGAGGGGCGTGGGGCCAGGAGGAGGAGGGTGTCAAGTACACAGACATCATGACTGCAGCCTGTGACTTGGTCCATGGACAGCAGTCAACACAGCCAGCAAGCAGCAGGAATTAAGGGCCGCTCCCCACAATTGAGAACCCATGAGCTCAGCGGAGGCCCGTGAGGGCAGCCAATAGATGCCACTCTTGCCCTGTGGCTGTGATGCTACTGTACACATACTTTCCCTTGCACTCGGGGAGCTTCCTGGAGACACAGCAGGGAGGGAGAATCCCCAAGAAGGGAGATCAACCTTGAGAGGGAATTTCGACTTGGCATTAACTAAGTTTAAAGCCCGAATTGATTGAGGACGGACTCCAAAAGAAATTAAATTTTAAGCCAGAAGACTGCATTATCTCGATGTGACAAATATTTCCCCCCACCACAAAGAACACGTTGAGTTTGATTATGGAGCAATAAATTGAATTCCACTGCTGTTCTTGCAAACTGTGACTATGAATTTTAAATCCCGTGACATGGATATAAAGCCCTTGGCACAAAGTAGCTGCGCAATGATATTAATTATCCCACCTACCTACCCTTCTTGAGTGAAGGAAGGGATTTGCCTAGGGAAACATGAAGGGGAAGAACATATTTTTATGGAAAGAATTAGAACCCAGTCTTTAAAAAAGAAGCAGATTACATATGGTTTGTGTCTGCCTGTTATAAGAACCGTCCTGCTGATTATAGTAAGGTGAATTTTCTTTGGGGTGCATCCCCTTCCTTGTTCTTCCCATGGGATTTGAGCCTGCTGACATCATCACCAGCCCCGAGACTGGTGCATTACCCAGGCCTGAATATTCTAGCTCTGAATATTCAGTCAGAATATTCTAGCTCTGTGATTGAGGTAGCCAAATCAAGGAAAGCAGCAGGACCCAAGCTTCATCCCAGCTGGGGAACTCCGAACACTTTTCTCGGCACCATTTAGAATGAGATTCTCTTTCTGTTAGGATTGGTAAGCTGAAAAAGATATAAGAAAGCCTGGATTTCTAGTCCCATCCTTCCATAGTAAGAGAGATCTTACCTGAAATTAAAGACCAGTGCTAAGAAAAGAATTGAGAGATTTTGAAAGATACCAGGAAGCATGATTTGCACACCTGGATCCATTCAGGCTTGAATCCTTTTTTGCTTAAGCAAATGATGGTTCTTTCAGTAGAAAACATAGAAGCCTAGCTAAAACTTAGAGATGTGCACTTCCTGTGTTTCAAGATAGCAAAGAAATCACCTAGCTAGGGAGCAGAAGCCAGGGTGAGTGATGGTGTCAGAAAAGTCTGGACAGGGAGGGTAGCAAGGATTATGAAATTCTCCTGAATGCCAAGCTCAGTAATTTGATTTTGGTCCAATAAGCAATAGACCGCCAGCACAGGTTGAAGAAAGAAGTGACACAGTGAAAAGATTGTGTGATAAGAATGGACAGCTCCATCTAGGACTGATTAAAGTGGGGGCTTTTGATCTGGGATCCCTGTACCTCAGTGGGAAAAAAAATGAACACTTTTATTTATACTAATCTTTGACGGGAACATGACATTTTCTTCTCCTTTGAATGTAGGCACCAGATTGTAGGAGTATCAGTATTACTTGTATATTTGCCAGCATCAACGTTATAGATATCTTTAGATCTCAGTACAGTTGTTACAGATATATGAAAATATCATTTACACTCCTTACAGCTTTAAAATTACAGTTATTACTGAACCTGCTACTGGATCCTATTGTCTGAAGCATTAATCGAGAAGCACGTATATTACTATAGTAGATGTTTGCATGGGGGGGGGCGTGGAATTCTATTTCAGTAGCTATATTTTAATATAATTGGTTGACTTTGTAATCCTATGTACTTTACTCTGGGCATCTAAAATCATTATTTGGTGGAACCCTTCAGTGGTGCCAATGGGAGACCAGAAAGGAAAGGGCACAAAAATTATTACGAGCCCTTGCATTAGAGGAGGAAGAGAGTCTGGAAGCCAGAAGGCCAGCGGGGAGGCTCTGACACAATCCAACACAGTCCAAAGCTTCGAGCCAGGAGGAAGCTCGGAAGGGAAGGAATATCTTGAAGCAGTTTGGGAAGAATTTCAGATGGAGGCCAAGGAAAAAATGAGCCCGTGCAATTCAGGCAATAGAGGAAGGTCTGTGAGAATGAGGACATCAAGTTCTAATTTGAATGAATAGGACAAAACGAGTACCCGACAAATGACAAGATGATAAAAACAGATTTTAGGGCCCAGAGCCGGTGTAGGGACAGCTCTGTGATCTATTCTGAGATAATGCTGGGACTTCCCAAAGGAAATATTCCATGGGAAAATCAATGCGTCTCCTGAGAGCTCAGGTCAGGGGTTGGGGTGGGCAGCACTGTGGGGAGGCTTCTGAGAGGAGGAGAACGTAGGACAGAAGTGCATCCTCCTGTGGAATAACGTGTGGAGGAAATCGGGACCAGTGTCATGGCGACTCCAGCCTCGGTTCCCTGGGAACCCCCTCTCCTTCCTCCTTCCTCTGTGTGCTGGCTTTGTCACCCTCAGGGAGCAGATGGCAACACAGGCTGTAGCAATTCCCAGCCCCACACCCTCACACGGCACCAGGCAGAGAAAGGGCTCATTTCTTCTAATAGCCTCTGAGGAGAGCGCTGCTCCTTTCCAGGCATTCCCATGTGCTCAGAAGGCCTGGCTCAGGCGGCCCCCCTGAGCTAGGGGAACCACATATCCAAATGTGTCTGGAAGAGTCCCTGTCTCCCTGTCATCCCAGCATAATTATTAATAGTACCCCCTGTCACTGGAAGCATTTCAGTTTAGATGACAGAGCATAATATGGCCACCTATTACTGAACAGGCACAGGACTAGGGAAGCAAAGAACAGATTCACCTGGTCCTGGGTAAGGAAGGATTCCCAGAACAAAACCAGGATGGGCACCAGCAAAGCACATGGAAACTGGGTAGTGAAATCCACAGGCGCCCACTGTGGCAGGTGCGACGAAGTAGATTCCTTAAGTTGGACGAGGAATATTCTTATCAAGGTGAAACTTAAAAAGCCACTGAAGGAGGACACGCTGAAGCAGTTCCGTCCTAGAGATGGGAAGAGGGGCCTGAAGAGAGGTGACTAGCTCTTCCTAACTTGTGAATGGTATACTGCCCTGGTTGTGAATACCACTAACTTGTGAATGTATCTTGCATCTCCTGGCATCCTTTGGCAGAGTGCCTGACAGTTTTGGAAATCTTTTCATTGCAAATAAAACATCAGAGATTATTGGCCCTCAATGCAGAGAACACTTTGACTTCAGAGGACTTCCTTGTCTCAAAATCCATAGCTCTTGCAGTGCAGCCTGTGTGGTTTGTGGCACAAGGTGGCAAGTGGCTCCTTCAGAGTGTCCTTGTCTGGCTTCTCCGTGAGAAGGTCCCTGAGGACACGCAGATGCCGACGTTAGGGAGTCTCTGCCCTCAAAGAGCTTGCATGTGATCGGCTATAAACGTCATAGGATCTGGTGTAAAGCATCTAACTTTTTTCCTGTTTCTTAATTTAACCAAGGTTCCAAGCCACCACTGCTGACCAGGAAAAAATATCTTCTTCTTTTCCACTCAAAAGCAATGCAGGATCTCCTGGATGTGAAGGTGGTCAATTCAGGATTTACATCTAGTCTGTTAACCATCTCTGTTCAGGACCGGCTGTGTCATTATCGGGCCTCACTGCGAAATGATAACACAGGACCCCTTCCTCCAAATGCTTCATAATTGCAAGGCAGCAATGGCACAGTGTTAAATCAAGCACAAAGCCCTTCTGAGCAGGGGACCCCGTACAGATCGCCGGCCACAAAGCCAGCCCTGACTCTTCTCTCGCTTCCTCCTTATACCCCATAAGACAAGACCCATCAACTGTTTCTACTTTCCCTTTTCCCAGGTTGATGAGGACATTTTGATATTTTTACTTACAGATTATCACCCAGGGAGAAGACATTCTCTACCTCAAAATTTTCATGTAGCACTCAGGTTACACATCCACGTTCACTCTATCATCGTCCATTGCTTATCACTCTGGGGTCTGTTCATTTAGAGTTCTTTGTCAGTTATTTTACTCATAGGTACTTTCTCTGACTTATTGCAAATCCAGAGATTTCAATCTTTCACCTTGGCAGGTGAATAATATCCTTGCTTCATAGAAGATTCTGCAGGCACAGATCTTTCTCTTAGAAATGTATATAGATGTTATTCTACTCTCTTCGCATATGCAGTGTTGCCAAAATACAGTCAAATGACAGTGATTCTTTTTCCAGCATAACTTTTTTTTTTCCCATCTTGCAGCATAGACGGCTTTTTTCTCTCTACCCTTTAAATTCAGGAATTGTACCAGGATATACTGAATTATAATGGCTTCTCTCCTTAATATTGCTTGTTACTCAGAACATTTTTACTCTGCAGATTAAGGGTTTTCTTTTCACTTCGATTCTCTCGTCAGCCATCAGCTCAGATAGATTTCTTTTTGTTATCTGTTTCTTTTTCTTAATGTTTATCTATTTTTGAGAGAGAGAGAGTGAGCAGGGGAGGGGCAGAAAGAGAGGGAGGCACAGAATCTGAAGCAGGCTCCTGGCTCTGAGCTGTCAGCACAGAGCCTGACAGGGGACTTGAACCCATGAACCGTGAAATCATGACCATGACACTTGACCGACTGAGCCACCCAGGTGCCCCTTTATTATCTGTTTCTAAATAAGCCCTCTTTCATGAGTTTCTGTGCCTTCCAGAGCTGCTGTTGTTCACACATTCGGTCTCATGGATCCATATACAAACTTCCTCAAGCTCTCACTCCGTGATTTCCCTCTCTTTGCAATTTTGTTCTCAACTCCTTCTCTGAAGCTTTCAGTTTGGTTCCTGCCTCAATAGTCATCAGCCTCGTCCATTCATCTATGACACTTTTAGATGAAAAGATCATAGGTTTTATTCTGGAGAATTTTCTCTGTGCTGTGATCAAAACACCTCTTGTGTTCTTACCACCTTTCCACTTGGGTTCATGAAGGTGTTCTCCAGCACCGTCTTTCCTCTGAGGGGCTGCCGCCCTATTAGAAGTCTGGGACTGGGGGCTGCTCCATGGAAAGATGATCTGGAGAAAGAGAGAGAAGTTTGGGCAAGTCCCCACTAGGCTTGTTCTCAGCTGCTTGCCTTCTTAGCTCAGGAGTAAAACAAGCCAATAAATATTTAAGGCCACCTTGGCCCCAGCTACCATCTGCAAGCCACATCAGAGACCCTGAGCAGGAACGACTGAGCTGAGCCCAGTCACCCTCTCCCCTAGATCTATGAGCAAAACTAATAGTTGTTAAGGGTTTACGGTTAAGCCAACATTCCAAGGTGGATTTTTTGTGTGTAAAGTTAACAGATATCTAAAAGACAACACTAGCTGCTGCACCTCACCCCCTATTCTCCCAGCAGAAGCAATGTTCAGTCATCGATCTGGGACCCCCATGTCTTCTCTGACATGGCTACGATCTCCTAACACTTGGCTATGATCTTCACTCAGTGTCTGGCTTGGGATAAGCAATCCACAGCTTCCCTTATGAAGTCCCCTCGCTTAGTGCCACAGTGATGCCCGGGCAATCCTTCCAGCTCTTAGCTCTCGGCCCTCTTCCTTTTCCCACTCCAACATGGCAGATAGGGGAGCTACCCCCAACCCTTCTCCAGACAGGTGGTTGCCTCTCGTTGACATGAGACAGAAAACTGGCTCATTCCAGATAAGAAACAGAATTTTAGGCCCCTGAACCCTCTGATTCCCAAATATCTGAGGGTCTCCATCATTCCCACCTCCAAAAGAAGATGCACTGGGCATCTTTGAGACACAACAGTGTTTAAGCTCCAGTACCATTCCTTCCTAATTTCTCCCTCCTGCTAGATGGTTTCTCCTCCTGTGTGACATTCCAAGACTCCTATGTTGTCCTGTATTTTTCTGCCTCTATTGCACTGTATTCTCAAAATCCTTCAAACATTGTGGTTTATTCTGGCTGCTTAGCTGTGTGGGACTTCATGACATACCTACCCCAACAAAGTCTGTCTGTTGAAAATAAAATCTATTTTATCTTGCAGAGTATTGACAACTGAAACCATCTATGCCCATCCAACTTACTGTCTATGTCTATACTTTTGCCCAGGAAGATGAAATTCTGAAGACCTTTTATTGCTCCTTTCAGAGACTTCCTGAAAGTTCTCAACAAACAGAAATAGATGTCAACTAGGCTCATCAATAATGAAGACTGGCTTTGACAAGGCAAGACCCTTTGCCTTGAAATTCTCACCTTGCTGTGTCAACCGGTCCCAAACTATTTCATCATAAACTTTGACTACTTATTATGGAATCATAAATAATCCAACTTTGCCCTCACTTTTCTGAGATGATATTAAGACTCTTTCAAGGTGGGACACCTGGGTGGCCAGGTGGTTAAGCATCAACTCTTGATTTCAGCTCAGGTCATGATCTCACGGTTGGTGAGATTGAGCCCTATGTCAGGTTCTGTGCTGTCAGAGGTTTCCTCTTCCTATCTCTCTGCCCCCTCTACCCTCTCAAAATAAAAAAATAAACATTCTTTAAAAGACTTCAAGGTCATTATCTCCCTTCTTGTAGTAAGCAATAAACTCAGACTTGCTTCATCAACAGGTTGTCTTGTTGTTGGGTAGTATTTTGAGAAGTCAGCATTCGACCACTATTACTTCTGCTATAAATTTACAGAAGCTTATTTAAGAAATTTAAAACTAAGGGCACCTGGTGGGGAGTGTTTCAGTTGGTGAAGCTTCAGACTCTTGATTTCAGCTCAGGTCATGATCTCACAGTTTAAGATCAAGCCACGTGTCAGACTCTACACTGGGCATGGAGCCTGGCTTAGGTTCTCTCTCTTCCATCTGCTCCTCCCCAACTCACTCTCTCCCTCTAAAAAAAAAGGAAAGAAGAAATTTAAAATGAAAAAATAAATTATCCTGCACTGCTTCTACCATCCCTGAGGGCAGTTTGTATAGAGGGAAAACTACTAGGCATAAGAAATGAGGTGTATAGGGGCACTTGGGTGGCTCAGTTGGTTGACCACCCAACTCTTGACTTTGGCTCCGGTCATGAGATCACAGTCATGAGATGGAGCCCCATATTAGACTCTGGACTAAGCATGGAGCTTGCTTGGGATTCTCTCCCTCTGTCTTTCTCTGCCCCTCCCCCACTCAAAATAAATAAATAAACATTAAAAAAAAGAAATGAAGCATATCAAGGCAGGAGGAGGAAGAGGAATAATGACAATTCACTTGCTCCTTAACACAAACTTATGAAGCAAGTAGGATTATTATTATGCTCATCTCACAGATGGGGAAACTAACATTTGGAGACCAGGCAACTTGCCAGTTAGTAGGTGGCAGAAGGGGGACTGAGCCTAGGCAGCCTTGCTTCAGAATCTCTGTGCTTAAACACTGATAGTATCCTATTATTTAAGAAAACAACAATTGCAAAATGGTATCATAAACACTGCAACATAGGTGCAAGTAGAACTTAAGGAAACAATAGCAGCTCTACCTGGGGGTGATGTGAGGTGGAAGAGACAAGCCTCTGTTGGGCTCCACCTAGGGGGTGACACTTGACCTGGGTATTGAAAGATGGCCACATGTTTCCCCATGTAAACTGACCCAGAGAGCAAGTGTGCAAAGGCCCAAAGGAGCCAACCAGTATGGAGTATTCAGTGAATGGTGAAGAGTTTCCATATAGCTGGACCATGGGGAGGTATGAAAGGGGAGACAGGACTGGCAGGGCTGCAAAGGCTAGATCCTCAAATGTCTTGTGCATTGGGCCGAGGAGTCTGGTCCAGAATAGAAATTCCTGGATATAGCCACGAACAGCCTGTTTCACATCCTTCCTATTTCACAGTGGAAGCTCTGAAATAACCAAAGAAATGAATTCAGGAGCTTTTGCTCCCCAGCAAAAATAGGAACACCTCCCACCCCCACCACCCAAATGAAGGCAAAAGGCTACTATTGTCTGGAGGCACTCAGAGGAAGCAGGTGGAATTTCATCTGGAGCGAAACTTCTCCATTGAAACAAACACCTCATTGCCAAATCCCAAAAGAGTACATTATATGAGGTCATTGCTGTCTGTAGGTAAGTAAAGTTTTCCACTTCGCCGTTCTCCATAAGAATTCCTCCCCTTGGGCCTGAAGCTAACAGAGAAACACGTGTGATGGATGAAGTCAGCAGAAGGAGCGGGCTGAAACACACACATTCCCCCAGGCGCCTTTTCCTCCCTCTGAGTGCCATCCTGTGTTACCAGGTAAGAGCACAAAGCAAAAGAGCAAAGAACGAAAAGTTGAATTGGAAGAGAAAGAAGAGAATCCATTATCATCAATTCTTGGATCCAGTATCAAAAAAAGAGTCATGAGGGAGGGAAGCAAAAGGCAACATTTCCAGCATCTAATGAATACTTCTCAAGAGATAGAATAAAACTAGGACAGAAGTCATCAAGCCTTCAGAAACTTCATTCTCAGGGTAGGAGCCTACCCAGCTTAAATGAGAAAGGGGTAAAACCGAAGCTCCTATTTCTGAATTCCAAAACCACTACAGGAACCCTTCCCTTAAAAATTAGCAAGGACCTTAGCTCAAAATATGAATTCATAAATTAGCATTCATTTGCATCCATTTCTTATGTCCCCAACATTATGAATAAAATTAACTTAATGAAATAAATTGCAAAAGTATCAAAGCTATTATTTGGAGCATGACAGAGAAGAAACTCATAACACACACACACACACACACACACACACACACACTGTCTGGAACTCAGATGTAGCTTAATAGAGAATATCAAATAATAGGGTGAGTGAATGAATGAATGAATGTCCCCTTAGTGGCTCAATGACATATTCCTTACCTTCCCTGTGCCTCAAGTTCCAGCATATACGAAGGAGGATGAAGGAACTGATACAGTTCAGCTGACTCACTTGCATGTGTAATCAATGGCACAGTCCAATCGTATCATGTCAGGTCAAGGTCTTGCATGATCAGATCATCACCCATGATCCATTGCCTCTTCTCAACCATCCCAGAATGAGTCCCACTTCTCCCCGGTGCCATGGTCAGCATGCTGAGGAGAAATGGATTCCTGGGCTTTGTTCTGGGAGGAGCGTGTGCGGAACCCTGAGTTTGGAGGGCTCTCTAGGCTGCTTGATAAAGGCACCTGCACCCAAGACAATAGGATCTGGAGCCACCTTGCAGCTCTTGTTCCCAAAACCATCCTCAGCCAAATGGAGAAGTGAGATTTCTCCACCTTTGGCCAGGGGGTGGGCAAAGAAGTTGTTTCCTTCAAATCCATCAGCCGGGCTTTGCCTGAAGCCCCTGCCTGCAAGGAACTTACTGTCTGTTTGGGAGACAAGATCTATAGGAGACAAGATCTATGCCTGAGGAACGAGGAAGGGGCAGAATAGCACCTGATTGAGGCCAATAGACCACACACAAGGGAGGAATATTCCCTCTTCCTTTCCTTTTGCCCGTGACACGGAAGGGAGAGTCCTAGACAACAATAAAACCGAAAGTGAGCAAGACTGCAGCTAAAAGGCCTCCAGACACCTCACAAAATGGCGATTTCGGGACTGCAAACAGACATTTCTTTCACTTCCCCACACTGCATATGGAGAAGAAACGAGGAGGGGTTTTACATGACGCTCAGCGGAGAGCCAGAAAAGCAAATTGCCTTCCACAGGCGCAGTTTATTTTCAACAAATGGGTGTCTTCCGGCCTAGACCGGTGATTCTGAGACTTACCTGTCACAGAGTCACCTGGAAGGCTGGTTAAGACACAGACTCCTGGGTCTCAGCGCCAGAGTTTTTGATTGAGGAGATCTAGTTTCAGAATCTGGATTTACAATGACTTTCCAGGGGCTGCTGCCCTTCGGGGCACCACACTTGGAGATCCGCTGATTTAGATGGTTGTGCTGAATGGACATGGTATTTAAGGGCTTGGGCTATGTACATTGCAGGTGATGCACACTTCTGTGTAAAGTTCTATTACCAGGCAGGGAGATGATGAGGGAGGAGAGGGTCCAGGGTAGAAATGGAAGAGAGGAGGAAGGATGTGGTCACTATGGAAGAGGGTATGATGCTTGCAGACTCTACCTCAGGGCTCACAGAACCAACGATCCCTGGGGTCCATGGGACCATACAAATGAGAAATGGCCATTGCACAATATGAGCAAGACAGTAGCGGGTGGGGTGGCTTCGGAGACTCGGAACTCCATTCTTTCTTTAAAGGAAACAGTCCTCACCCAACTCCAGCCACTTGTGGTTACTCAAAGAATGGGGCCCAGAGTTTGCTGAAGGTGTCACTTTTTCAAAAGAATAAAATGTTTGGATTTTTGTAATTTTGGGCATGCCTAGCAGGTAGTGATAACCAAACTCGTAATGAAAACGACAGCACTCCGTTTCGTACCCGAGGTGACCCTGGAAGAGACCAAGCAGGATTAAGCAATTTCCCAGAGTTCTCCAGTGAATGGAGGATTGGAAATTTGGGTCCTGGGCCAGAAGGCAAGCGGATCATCTCAGATTTAGTAGGCTGCCAAGGACATTGAACCTCCCTGAAATCTGGCTTCTACAAGAGATCAACGTCCATTTGTGCTGGATGGCAAACATTGTTCATACCAGGCCAAGAAACTGTGTGGCATTTTCACTTTGCCAGAATGCTAGAAGCCCAGGGGGCCTCTCCTGATATGGTCACAGTTGGGACAAGAGGCCTCAGTGTGGATTTCCAGTTGGAGCAACCCCAACACTAGCCTCCCAGTTGCCTGAGGAGGGAGTGGAGCTCACACCACAGAGAGTGGCCAGGGAAGCAGGATGAGGCGTCCCTAGAAGCAGGGCTGTGTCTCACTCACAAATGCCTTGGGGCGCCACACAACGTGGGAACTCAATAGTGTTGACCTAAATACATGGCCTTCAAAATGAGACCCCTTTCAAGAACTGGCTCATTTTCTTAAAAATCTTTATTTTCTTGGGGTGCCTGGGTGGCTTAGTCGGTTAAGCATTCTCCTTTGCCTCAGGTGATGATCTCGCAGTTCGTGAGTTCGAGCCCCACATCGGGCTCTGTGCTGACAGCTCAGAGCCTGGAGCCTGCTTCGGATTCTGTGTCTTCCCCTCTCTCTGCCCCTCCCCCACTTGCACTCTGTCTCTGGAAAATAAATAAACATTAAAAAAATTTTTTTAATCTTTATTTTCCTTTCCTTCTTCTTTGGTCCTCACAAACCTCTTTGCTTTTCTTGCCCCCAAGGCCTCTTACCACAGGCTCCCTGCCTGTGTCTATAAAACACTCTATTGTAGATGTTGAGAGTCATTTTTAGATCCATTATAGCAAGGGACCCATCCTGCCCTTCAACTCTTTTCTTCAGGGGATCCCAGGAAAAGAGAACAAAGGAAAAGGTACAAGGGAAAAAAGCCAAATGAGAATTTAAAAAAAAAAAGGTTTTTTTCCCTTAAGTAGTACTTACTTAATACCTGAGGCAGCCTCCAAAATCCCCAACACAAGGCATCCCATTAATAGTTGAGTTGGAAGATCCATTATAGCAAGGGACCCATCCTGCCCTTCAACTCTTCTCTTCAGGGGATCCCAGGAAAAGAGAACAAAGGAAAAGGTACAAGGGAAAAAAGCCAAATGAGAATTTAAAAAAAAAAAGGTTTTTTTCCCTTAAGTAGTACTTACTTAATACCTGAGGCAGCCTCCAAAATCCCCAACACAAGGCATCCCATTAATAGTTGAGTTGGAACTTGGGGCTTAGTTTGGAAGATGAAATGGGGTCCAGGGTGAACAACTGTGTCTGTTTACTTGAGATGGAGGGGGTTCTTGAGGTGGTAGATTTTGGTGCTAAAACCAGGATGCCCAGGGCAAAGGCAGGACAAGTTGGTCGTCCTAACCTCCTACTTGTCCCCCAAACCTAAATATTTGGGATCAGACAAGAGGGAAGAGATGGGGGACTTGGGAGACTAACACCTTGACCACACCCACGCTGTTGGAGACAGGAGATAAAAGGAAAGAAAGAAATCCAGAAGCTTTTGTTGACCTTTAAGGCACAGTGGCCCAACCACAAGTTAAGTCCAGCCCAATTAGATCAGTAAAATGTCCTCCCTTGGAAGTGGGGAGATACGAAAGGAATAAGGAGGGAGGCAGGAGACTCCTGGGAAGGAGTGGACCTTCCACCCCTGGGGAATTCATTCTAAGGTGAGTTCTTTCCTTTTACTTTCTAGAAGCCCTACCTGCCCTGCCTTTTACACTCTCATTCAGGGACCTGGTCCACAGATCCCATCGTCTCCATGCTCCAAAACAATAAAGAAATGGATTTTTGCAAATCACTTCTAGAACCTGATTGTTTTGACACAGTGAACTTCAGCTCTCAACCAAAGCAGATTTCTCTTCCATTTAGGTTGTTTCACCATGAAATGACTCCATTCAGGAGCAGTGTGTGAGATTCCACACAAAATCACCGCAATCCCCATTGATTGTGGGGAAATGAGGAAGCAAAAAAGAGGCGGCTCAAAATGGAACATAAACTCTATTTAAAACAATTTTCTGAAAATCAGTGATTGCAGAGGCTCTGAGCCAGGACAGCTGGGAGCAAGCCATCAGATTCCCCTTTTAAGGTGCAGCTCTCTGTTGCTGTCAGCAGACCACATATTTCTCAGCATCTCTGAAGAAATGTTAAATCAATAAACTACCTAGATGTTGCTGACAAGTCATATGCTATTCTATAAAAAGATGCAGCCTATTGCCAGGGAGAATTTGAAGACCTGAAGAATTTTTAGAAGAAAAAGATCATTTTCCATCAACATCCCACCCCTATATTCTGACCTCTGAGCATCATAGCCCACAGAAGGTCAGGTTCATAGGTCCTGTAGACTGAACCAAGCCCTCAAGGCTTAAGACCCCTGGGAAAACACAAATAGAATATGAGCTTCACAAATGTAGTGTTCCATGTCAATTTTGAAAATTATTGCTGACTGCAAAGTAATCCCTTTTATTTGGGGATTGCTTTACAGTTTTCAGAACATTCCACACCATCATGTCTGTAGCTTGCCACAAAAAAACCTTCTGAGTCTGGCTAAGTCACTATTCTTATACTTAACCCACAGCTGAGAAAGGGAATCAGAAAGCCCTCAGTAACTTGCTTTAGATCACAGGGCTACAAAATGACAGAGCCAGGTCTAAAACCCAAGTTTTCTCATTTCTAATTTATTTCCTTACTCTCCTGGGGAATTTAGTACCTTCATTAAATCCACCCAGGATTTCCTGATACCTCCTCCATTACATGATAACAGCTCACATATTCTGCCCCAAAGAACAAAATTTTTGATGTCTCCAACAGCTATACCTACTAGTATTTCTTAATGCATCAACTCCTATGTTCATTAATTGTATGAGTTTATGTTTTATCTCCAAAATTCTTTCAATCACTTCACAAATATTCATTAGACTCTTGTGTACAGTGTGTGAGACACTGACAATGGAGACATAAAAATAAGTAGGACAGCCCCTGCATTCACAGATCCCACAGCTCAGAACCGGGGGTGGTAAACATTTTCTATAAACGGTCAGTTAGTAAATGCTTTAAACTTGGTACCCATATTGTCTTGGTCACTACTACTCAACTCTGCCATGCTAGAGAGAAAGCAGTCATAAACAATGAATGGGTGTCTCTTTGTTCCAATAAAACTTTATTTACAAAAATACGCAGCAGGAAGGATTTGGCTCAAAGTCGTAGTTGGTCCAGCTCTTGATCCAGACAGAATCTCAACGTAGAAAAATACAACAATGAGACAATATGTTAAATGTCTTAATGTTACTTGTTCTTGGAATGTATGTTGGCAACTTGGCATGACCACTTTCATCTGTGGTTGGGAACCACATCCCTTCGAAATGCCTTTCCTTATGGCTCTTGGTTAAAGTTGACTAGAAGGAACTCATATGAGAATTGGAAAGCAAAAGAAAAACAGAGATCATTACGTTAGGAGGTTGTGATGGTCAAACGTGAAGAGAAAGAGAAATATGCTCAGAGGGACCCTTATCTGCACCCACCTCATATTCCTAGCTGCTAGTCCCATTGACTACCATGACCCCAAGCTGACCAGAAGGCAATTGATTGCATCTTGTCAAAATAACAGATTCTGCAAGGACAATAGCTTTCACAGCAAGTTCTACATGCTCTCCATGACTGCCTCCTTTGAGTCACATGTCAGCAGCTAGATACACACATAGCATCTCAGATTTCCCTGCAAATTCCAGCTGTCTACTCAAGCCTGAGCTTCAGCCAAACCCGAGGAGTTACTATTCGTCTCTTGCTCTGACTCCTCACTTTCAGAACTTCACCTTCTTGACCCCTTCCATTTTTATGTAAGAAAAAGTCCTGGGTTAAATCCCACATATTCATGCTATGATCCAAATGTCTGCATCCTTATCACCCTCAAAATTCATATGTTGGAATTCTTACACCCAAAGGGATGGTGTTAGAAGCTGAGGCCTCTGGAAGGTGATTAGGTCATTAGAGCAGAGCCCTCATGAATGGGATTAGTACTCTTACAAAAGAGCTACCACATAGTTCCCAACCCCTTTCCCCCATGTGAAGACACAATAAAAATTCTGTGACCTGGAAGAGAGCCCTCACCCAACCATGCTGTCATCTTGATCTTGGACTTCTTAGCCTCCAAAACTGTGAGAAATAGGATCTCTGTTGTTTGAAAACCAGTGTGTGGTGTTTTGTTATAGCAACCCCAAGATACTAAGATATCTCATGACATTAATAGTATCTCTGTTTTCCTAACTGAACCTGACAGAACTGAACCATATCAACATTTTCTAACTGAACTGTATCAACAAAGTATCTTGAGGACATAGAAGAGGAGGTGATAAACTGATTGAGTCCTTGTTTCACTCTACCTGGTTGGAGCAGGAGCTGGGAGAATCTGAGAAGGCTTTACAAAGCTAGATAAGGTTATCTTAGACATAAACCCTGAATCTCTGAGATTTGAGGGTAGAAGGTTGATTGGGAAGTGCTCTGGAAGAGTGAGAAGAGCAAAATTGGACCAGGGAAAATATAACCTGTATTGTAACTGCAGCTGACTTCTCAACCAACCCCACAGGAGGCTCTGGAGCTGGGATGCACCTTAAGAGAGAGCCAATTGGTGGTACAAAAAGAACTGAGGTTCTGTGCCTTCAGACTGACCAGTCAGGTCTCTGAAGAGTCGGTGCTATGAGCCATCAGCCACCAACACCATCAGCAGTGCAGTAAATTAGTGCCTTGGTCCTGCAGTGGGCGGGGGGGGAGGGGGGGAGGGCCTCTGTGTCAAACCGTAATACCATTAGAGGTATTAACTCTCAAGATTGCTTTGAGTGATAAAAACACGTTATCCACATACTAAAGATGGGAGGGGAGATTTAAAAGTTGTAATAGTCAATGTGAATGCATCTTGAGGTGAAACAGCCCAAGGAATTCAGAAAACTTCTAGTGGACCAAAGTGTTCATGGAAAGGAAGTAGCTAGAGGTGACAAATGTTGAAGTCAGCTTATGAAGGACCCAAATGACCTTTTATAAATTCCTTGTTTTATCCTACTGTAACTTACATGATCTGATACCCAGAGTGAAGACTTCAAAAGTGTTTGAGGATGCATAGGGAGAGGGTGAACAGCAAGGGACAGGCTGGATGGCTGGTGAGTAAACAAGTTAATATATATATGGATTGATGAATAAGGGGATAGTGAGTGGGTGGCAAGTATGTGGATGTGTGGTAAGTAAATGCATTGATGGATGCACAGGTGATTAGTAGATCCGTTGATGGGTAGCAAATGAATGAGTGAACAGGTTACTTAATGTACTGTTATTCGTTCAGTCACTACCTGGTGGCAATCATTCCTCCTTAGACCCTCTGGGAAGCAAGGATGATATCTTGGGAGGAAAGAATAGCTAGTAAGCTAACGTCTTTGGGCAGAGCTCCTTGAATACTACATATACTGGCAGTAAGACATGCTCAGGCTAGGAACATCAGTTTGCTTCATTCATTTACCACACCTGCCTGGCCCCTGTAGGCACCTGAATATGCACCCCTGCTTCCGTACCACCTTGAAGTCAAGGTTATGTCTTTAAGGATTCCCCCAAAAGCAGACTCTAGGGCAAAGATTATAAGTAAGTATTTTATTTTGGACCCCAGATAGTCCCAGCAGGGTAATGAGACAGGGAAGGGAAAGCACTAAATAAAGGCTATCTTTATCAAGCCACTGCCACTCTGGGCAAATGATTTTTAAACCCAAGGGGTTAACTCTGGGACACTGTAAAAAACATGCAACAGGGGTTTCCCATCAGAAAGTGGGAGAGAGTCAGGGTATTTATACACTAACTCCTATCAATCATTGTTTGAGGGTGGCTGAACGTGGCAGTATGTGATTTTTCATCACCTTGGAGAATATTCTCAGGAAAAGACACACAGGTACCGGCAGCTGGAAAGCTCACAAGCACGTTGAAGTTTTCAGAAATGTGGGCAAGAAGCCAACAGCCCTTACAGTCTTGTTCATTACCATAGCAAGCACCTAGCAGATGGTAAGCACTCAAATAAGTACACAGAAATGAATGAACAAATGTGAGTCAGCGAATGGGAATAACAGCCCAGTGCTGACAGCTTGGTTTCATCCAGGAGATGGGGCAAGTATAAAATATACCAGAGGCAGAATTTCACAGATGTGTACGTGGTCCTGCACAGCAATGTAACTGCGCCCCTCCTCGGGGGCTGCTCCTACAGGAAAATTATTTAATGTTTGCAAATTTCTTTAAAAGAGTCAATTTACTGTATAATTGCAACAGTAACAATCATCATAATAATTCCTTGTTCTTAATAATACATTGGAGTCAGTGACAGTAACAATTACACTTTAATGGGCTTAGCTGGCAAAGGAATTAAATTTGGGTAATATTGTGTACATACCCAATTTTGTTTTGTTTGCTTTCGTTTCCATTTCTTTGTTTTTGACTAAAGATGTCTCCGTCACGGTTTTCCCAGTGATCATATTCAGGAGACAGGTCTAGAGAGGGTGTGTAATTACGGTCTCATTTGCATATCAGTTGTGTCTGCCCACATCATCTCTTGGCCACTGACTTTTGTGTCCCAAGGTGATTTCTGTTACCCCGATAGCTGTCATTTCACATTTTTCCTCCATCAGTGACAACACCTAGCATTCCCAGAAGCTGTTCCCGTTTTCGAAGTAATCAGAGATGTTCACGTGATTCTTGGCCAACTCTGAGAGATGATCATCTGTCGCTATTGTCTTAGGATAACTCTAGAGTGTGGCATAAATGGGGCCAAATAATTTGATTACATAACACATGGAATTGCATCGGTGTGAGATTAGTGAATATATAATTTTTTAACTGTTCTTCCAGTTATCTTTTGGGGGAAAAAAAAAGAAAAGATGTCCTCATGGATTAGATGCGTAGGCACTAGGCTGATTATTACAATAAACAAGTGCGCCCAACACTGGACTTAAATGTCCCTCTCTCTGCTGGGTAGAAGAGGATCGGTCCCAAATCCTAGCTGTGTTACACCCAGTGTAGCCAGATAAGTCCCAGTAACATCCTCTTTCCTCCAAAAATGTCTCAAGAAGGATGATAAATTTTCACTGTTACCTGAGCTTTGCCTGATTTCCCATGATCACAATCCACTTTTAAATAGGATTTTCTCTGGATTGTCTCCATTTTGTAAAAGAGAAGATGGAGACTTGGAGAAGTTCAGTGATGTGCCCACGGTGACACAGCTAGTGTTTGCTCACAGCTAGGACCAGAAGCCAAAGCTATTTTTCCACCTGGCACACTGACTTTTCATCCAGGCTGACTCTCACCATTTGTTACTTGGCAAACATTTCCCTTCACATAATCAAGTCAAACTTATCATTTAGCTCTAGTCCCTTCTAGTCTTTGCTCTTACGTATAGTCTATTTTAATGTATTTACAATGAGAGTATAGATAGAGAGTTATAATTGGCATTCTCATTCAACATTATAGGACATAATCTGTTAGGATTAGGAGTGGCTTAATGAAGATAGAAGCTTCTTTTTTCTCAAGCAAGAGAAATCTGGAGGCAGGCAATCTGGAGTGTTATGGTGGCTTCCAGGCATCAGGGACCAGGCTCTTGCCTTTCTCTCTCACTATCCTAGCACTTGGCTTCTATCCCAAAGGCGCCTCATGATCCAAAGGGGGCTACTGATTCTTTGGGTTTCCTCTATGAAACTGGAATCAGGAAGATTAAAGGAGGGAAGGGCCAAGTGATGTATCTCTCAGCAGAGTAAGCTTTTTTTTCTAACTTTATTTCCCAGAAATCTGACCAGCACTTTATTGCATTGACTAAAACTTAGTCACACAGATATGTCAAGCACTTAAGAAAGCTTAAACATGTATTCTTTTTAGTTGGTGCTCAATCTTGCCCCAATAAAATTAGGATTTTGTTTTCATAGAATAAGGAGAAAATCAGTCAGCTATTTTCACAACAATGCTGCATAAGAAACCACCCCCAAACTCAGTGACTAACCACAAGCATTTCTTTCTCATCTGTGTGTCTTGGGTGAATCAGGATTCACAGAATAGTGTGTGGTTCTGGCAGAAGATGTCAGGAACAGGAACCTCACTGTGGGATCCCAAACTGGAAAAGTGGGAAGAGAGGCTATGGTGGATGTGGTCTGCACCACTGGTGTTTAGTGGGAAAGCCTGCCTTCCCCCCCTGGTCCTACCACATGACTTGCCTAGAGCTGTCTTGAAAACCCAGTTGGGGACCCACCAAGAAAGAGAAGCCTCAAAGCACCTGGGTGGCTCAGTTGGTTGGTTGAGAATCTGACTCTTAATTTTGGCTCAGGTCATTATCCCAAGGTCATGGGATCAAGCCCTGCATTGGGCTCTGTGCTGAGCAAGGTGCCTACTTGGGATTGTCTTTCTCCTTCCTTTGCCCCTCTTGCCACTCACTCATTCTCTCTGAAAAGAAGAAAGAAAGAAAGAGAGAGAGAGAAAGAGGGAAAGAAAAAAGGAAGGAGATAGGGGGATAGGAAGGAAGGAAGAAAGGAAGGAAGGAAGGAAGGAAGGAAGGAAGGAAGGAAGGAAGGAAGGAAGGAAGGAAGGAAGGAAGAAAGGGAAGGAAGGAAGTTAGTTCAAGGGTATATCAAAAGAGGAAAGGAGAGGAGAGGGACTCACCAGAGGTCAGCAGAATATGCATCACCTATATCAGTGCAGCCTATCAGTGCAGTCAACAGAACTTCTGCATCAGACAATCTTAGGGCTGCCAATCATCCCACCATCTATGGAGTTAGCATTACAAAGTCTACATGGCCTTAAGCATAAGGCTCACAGTGCATGTCATGTGCAGTTTTCTGAAATGTATCCTCTCCTAACACAACAGAGACATCCTTCCATGTCAACAGAGACAGACCTATTTCTTCTCATGAGGTGTCTAATGGCCTGTGGTATATGTTTACAATATTTGTAATTACCCTTCTAGTAAGATACATAGAGTTATTTCCAGTTTTTTGCTGCTGCAAGCACTATTACAAAAAGCATCCTTCTCCATATATCATTTCCATCCTTATCTCACATCAGAAACAAAAATAAATTCTGAATAGATAAAAACAAACAATTAAATAAACTTAGATGTAAAAGAAAAATAGAAAGTATTTTAGGAAAAATATAAGATAATGCTTTCCTACTTTGGGGTATGAATAGCCTTTCTGAGTATAAACATAAAACCACCCCTTGGATAGTTTAACTTTATAGACCTTCTGTGTAGATAAACATAATACAAAATCAAAAGGCATAAACTTGAAGCTAATGTTTGCAGTGCATATTACAGACTAAAGGCCAAAATACATTTTATTTAGAAAGCTCCTACACATTTATTCCTAAAATAAATAATTCAATAGAAAAATGAGCAAAGAAGATGAATTGGTAACCCACAAAAGAAGAAATACAAATGTGAAACAAGGCACTTGGTCTTCCTCGTGAATAAGGAAATTCAAGTTAAAACAACAAAATATAACTTTTTAAAAATGTTTATTTTTGAGAGAGAGAGAGAGAGAGAGAGAGGAGGGGGGAGGAAGCAGGGGAGAGCCAGAGAGAAAGGTAGACAGAGAATCCCAAGCAGGCTCCATACTGTTAGTGCAGAGCCCAATGCAGGGCTTGAAACCATGAACCATGAGATCATGACCTGAGCCGAAGCCAAGAGTCAGATGCTTAAACAACTGAGCCACCCAGGTGTCCCAACAAAATATAACTTCTAACAACTTTTCAAAACTTAAAAATATTGTAACTTTCTTGTTGATGAGAATCTGAAAAAATAAACACCCTTATGCTTGCTGAAAATAAGGGACATTAGTACAATTATTTTTGTAGGAAAATTTAGAACTATCTTCCAAGATAGTATTTAACAACTCAGCAAACTTTAGTTCTGAAAATTCATCCTAAAGAAATTCTTCTGGGGCACCTGCGTGGCTCAGTCAGTTAAGTGTCTGAGGACTCTTGATTTCCACTCAGGTCATGATCTCACAGTTAATGAGTTTGAGTCCCTTGCTGGGCTCTATGCTGACAACATGGAGCCTACTTGGGATTTTCTCTTTCTCTCTCTCTCTTTCTCTGTCTGTCTCTCTCTCTCTCTGCCCCTCCCCCCAACTTGCATTTTCTCTCACTCAAAATAAATAAATGAACTTAAAAACAGAAATAATTTTTATGTGCATAGAAGTACACACACACATACACATACATACACAGCATGATTAATAGAGGATTATTTGTAGAAGCAAAAAATAAAAATGGAAAACAAATGGAAAGGAGCTAACTGGCCATGAAGAACACAGTACTGTGGAATACCCTTAGTCACTAAAATGAACGGTGTAGATCTATATGATCTAACTTGAACAAATATCCAGAATATATTCCTGTAGAAAAAAAATTCATATTAAAAAACATGGGTGGCTTCAATCCATCTATCCAAAAAAAAAATTTTTTTTGTTTCTATGTGTTTGTGTAACTGCAGAAAACTTCTAGAAGGCTATACTCCACAGTTACTTCTAGGAGAAGGGATTTGGAATCGAAAGAGACAACTGTTATTTTCTATTTCCTACACTCAGTTCTTTTGAATTTGTTGAAACAAGCATATATACTTTCATGACTTAAAAAATAAAGATGTAAAGAAATTATGTGTTTTTGTATCTGACTCTTGCACTCCTGAGAAGAAGGGGTCTTCTGCAGGGTCAGCAGTAGTGTGCTGGTGAATCAGCTGGGTCAGGGGTCTGGGGTCAGGAGAGTGGGGAAGGGGGCCTTAATTTGTAGTGTTTGTCAATTTCCATTGTATCACTATCCCCACTATGTTTAATTTCAAGCGGTTCACACAATTCTGGAATATTTAACATAATGGGAGCTCAATAAATCAATTTTTAAAATCAGGTGTGGAACAGAACTGAACTGCCAAGGTCCTGAATAAATAAACAAGTGAAGTCAGACTTCTGTTCCAGTGGAATGGAAGCATCCCTGCTGGCTGGGGCAGGGCTCCGCCCGGTTCATTCATAGTACATCCATGTCTCTCCCCAGCTCACCACTAAGAATTCACAGTTCAAGTCTTAGGCTGGTGTGGTCTCATTACAGTTTTGCAAGGTCAGTTTTCTTCACCAATTCTCTAAATGAAGCTCCACTCTTTAGAAATAGGTTAGGTGGTAGTGGAGACCCCGCCGGGAAGGATTCCTTATTCATTTCAAGCCCAGGCACCTCCAGGTAATGGAATTCTGCAGATGGTGCATGGAGGGAGAGAATCTGGGTGAACTTTCAGGCTTTACAAAAATATTTCTCCAGATGGGAAGACACAAGAGCTGCAGCATAGCTTCATTTCCAGGTGCTTCTCTCCATGGCAACAATTAACAAGGCACCTGGCCATTCACCCAGCTGAGAACTGAGACCAGTGTCTGCCCCTAATTCGTTCCCAGTCTAATGGCGCAAGAATCAGAGTAATATCATTGGGTAAGTGCTGTGATGGCTAGGCCCACTACAAGCATTTGCAGAGACTACGAAATCTGCCTTCCTTCCCTCCTCACCCCAGGCTCTATCCTACACATTAAGGATTCAATGCCAATGTGTCTAAACTGGATCCACCATCACCCTCATCCCAAGTAGCTGACCTTGGGCCATTTTTTAGAACCAGGGGTGCTAATCCATCTATCCTCTGTAAAAAGAATCTGGGGAAGATGTTCTGTAGGCAAATGGACATGGGCTAAGGCCATTTGGGATAGAAATTTCACGGTTCTGGCTATTCAGAGAATGATCTAGAAATAGGGCCAAGACTCTTCACTTCATGGAAGGAGGACACCTGAAAGGAATCCTCAAGAGCATAGGACCCAAGGCAGGACTCCTCATTTGCCTGGGAAGTCCTAGTAATGGGAATAGTATACGGGGCTAAGGGAAGACCTAGCCCACTCTTGGCCGATAAGGGAAGGCTTCCTGGAGGAGACCAGCCTAACCTGAGCCTTGACATACGCATAACGTTTAGCCAACAGAAAATAGGGTGGGGGACTCCATGTGGACCGACAATGTGTGATGGGACATCAAGACCTGAGAAGTACTCACAAGAGCTGATGTTAAATTGTTCACAAGAGCTGATGTTAAATTGTTCATGAGGGTCAGTGACTTTGTGTTTCCCCAAATCAGAGAGATGCTGTTGTCTTTCACCCCCCAAACCGTAGGAGCAGAGGGTGGCAATTTAGTTGGATCCACCCACAGAAGAGTGATTACGAATTCTCTAAATGGAGCCCAAATTCTGACGCAAGGGATGATGATTGACTCTATTTGCCGCGCAGACCAGGGGTTTGACAGGAGCCTCTCAACCTTGCCCCTAACCCATCCCCATCTGTTTCCTCTCCCCCGTTCCTCCTCCACAGTTCAGAGAAGACTGCAAAAGGAATTAGTGCCAAGGTGTTAACTGGGGCAATGAGTTAGCAGATAACCCATTTGCATTTTTATGGGGCCCTTTGAGGCCTTAATTTAACTTGAAAGTGTGATTAAGGAGGGAATTTTCAGAATACAATAGTTCCCCCCTTATTTGCAGGAGTTATGCTCCAAGACCCCTACTGGATGCCTCAGACCACAGCTAGTACTGAACCCCTTACAGACTGTGTATTTTCCGATACATCCATACTTATGGTAAAGTTTATAAATTAGACACAGTGAGTGATTAACCATAATAAAATAGAACAATTATAACAATATACTGTAATGGAAGTTAATGCGACTACGATCTCTCTCCCACTCTCTCCTTCTCTCCCTAAATACCTTATTGTGCTATACTCACCCTTCTTGTGAGATGTGAGTTGATAAAATGCCAATGGAACGAGATGAAGTGAGTAGAGCACGCATTGCAATATAACATTAAGACTACCGCTGACCTTCTGGCCACATACAGAAGGAAGGTCAACTGCTTTTGGACCTTGGCTTACCCTGGGTAACTGAAACCAGGGGGGGAAATAAAACCGAGGATAAGGGGGAACTATTGTAAAATCAGGACCCTTGTAAAAATCGGGAAGGCCTTTCAGTGTCTATGAGGGAAAGCCTCCTACCTCCTGGTCATTCTTTAATACTTAGGTGAGGAATTGGCAAACTTTTTCTGTAAAAGGGCCAGAGAGCAAATAGTTTAGGTATTGTGGGCTATGTGGTTTCTGTTGCAAATACTCAGCTCTGCTGTTGTAAGGCAAAAGTAGTCATTAACAAAATGCATTTGGATAAGCAAATGAGTGACTGAGCATGTGTCTGTGTTCCAATTAAACAAAATCAGGCAGCAGTCCGGACTTTGCTGTCACCTGCTATATTTTAATTTGCTCTCCCTTCCTCTTTCTTTTCTCCTCCTTTTAGAGAAGATAGCTTTGCTCCTTAGGTGAAATATTACAAATATCCCTTGAAATTCTGCCAAGGGGAATTATCATTGATTGCCATGATCGACTTTGGTAAGTCCAATGCTTGTGGTCACATGGGACTTTCCATGATATCCAGATATCTTATGTCCACTTTTGCTTCCTTATTTCTGAAAGGCAATCAGATACATTGTTTTACACTCAGGTGCCCATTTCTAGCCCTATCACTTGGTAAAGATAGCATAGTTTAGTGGTTAAAAACAGATAGGGGGCTCCGAAGTTAGACCAGTATGAGTTGTATTAGTCAAGATAGGCCAGTTATGCTACAGTAACAAATAAACAATAGCAGAATTGAGTTTTTGCAACAGCGCGTGGCCCACCAATGAACAAATTTCAATGTAAAACAAAAGATTAACTTCTTGCTTATGTTATGTATTTGAGTGGGTGACTCTGCTCCACACAGTTACTCAGGGACCCATGCTGATAGAGCCTCTGCTCTATGGAACACCCTTAGAGAATATAAAAGAAAGAATATGCAGTAAGAGAATATGCAAACTTCACATACGCTCTTCACATACACCCAGCAGTGACACACATTACTTCTGCCTATAGCCCACTGTCACATGCAGCCTGTGAGTAGTCACATGTCCACAACTAACCAACCCTGAGAGATATCAGAGAGCAGGTGCAAGGTTTAATGAGCACTCTTATCTCTGCCACATGAGGCCTTACCAGTGAATAGCTACAGGAACTTGGACAAGGTACTGAAATATTCTGTAGCTCATTATCTTCCAAGGTAAAGCAGGAATTACAATAGACTCTGACTCAATTGTTGTGCTCATATAAAATGAAAATTTGCCTTTAAATTACAGTACCAGGCACAGAGTGAGCATACAGCAAAAATCAGTTATTATTTTTATTATTACTAACTATATGATTAAGAGAAAAATGCCTTGTCCCTCCGGGTCTGTGTTCCCTCTTCTGCATATCAGGCATGCCAATAACACTGATTAGAAGAGTAAATAAATTAAATGGCACAATACATAAAAATATCTTAGCACTGTGCCTGACACACACTAAACACTTAATGAAACTTATTTCCCCCTGCTGTATGCAAACACGAATTGATAATTCTTTCTGGTTCTGGTTGTGAAGGGCTTATTTGTGGTTTAATGGGCCACCATAGTGTTTTAGAGACTGACCAATGGAAACTCAAATGTCGAGCACTTCAAAACAAAAGTGATTTCAGAGACTCTCTACAGAGGCAACTTAACACCCAGAGATAGGGTTCTAGAATGTGCTCTATGGTTCTTTCGGTTGCTTAGTTATGTGTGGAACTACATTTCCCAGAACCTCTTTTCAAGTTGCCAAAAGTGAAGTTGCCGGGGAAATGGACGTGGAAGTGAAGCAGCAGCCATTGCACTCTGAAGTTCAGTGTTGGTAAGAGGTGTTAAGAGAGGGATACTGAAATTCTCTTGGGTTCCAGTTCATCCTTGAACTTCTTTGCTACCCATCTGGCTTTCCTTTAGTACCACCGGTGCTGATAAGCAACAGTGAGCTCACTGCCACTGGTTGCTTACGAGATGAAGGTCACTGAAACCCGACGACCTTCGTGAGGTTCTGCATCACCTCCCTGGTGGCTTCACCCCAGCAGCTGGGTGAGTGTGTGCCGGATTTTCCTGAAAACTCTCACTTATTCATCCCACACCGGGCTCTGTGATGTGTCCCCTCAAGATTTATATGGTGAATTCCTAACCCCCAGCATCTCAGAATATTTGGAGACAGGGCCTTGAAAGAGGTTATTAAGGTAAAATGAGGTTATATAAAATGAGGTCATGATCTTATCTAACTGGTATCCTAATAAGAAGAGGAGGTTAGGACACAGACACACAGGGAGGTGAATGTGGAGACAATGTAAGATGTAATGTAAGATGGCCATCTACAAGCCAAGGACAGAGACCTTGGAGGAGACCATCGCTGCCGACACCTTCATCTTAGACTTCTAACCCCCAGCATTGTGAGAAAATAAATTTCTGTTGTTTAAGCCTTACTGTAAGAATATAGCATATGATACATAGAACATAAACGTGTTAATTGGCTATTTATGCTATTGGTATGGCTCTGCTCAACAGTAGTTGAGCTTAACAGCAGTTAAGATTTGGGAGGGTCAGAAGTTATATGTGAATTTTCAACTGTGCAGGGGCTTATGCTGTCCTTAACCCCCCATTGTCCAATAGTCAATTGTAATCTGTTACAGAAATAGAGAAGTAATACACTGTCTCAAAGAATACTGTCCTCAAAATATATCTCATTTCATCAACAACGATGGTTAATAATCATTTGTATTACACATCAAATGCTAACTACCTATGGGTCTTATACTGAACACTTATTTAATCCTCGTAACCACCTTATTTGACAAATGATGGAATTGGGTTTACACAATTATTTGTCTTCTTTTTCAAATGAGGAAACTGAGGCGTGAAAAGCCAGCAGACTTGTTCAATTGACTAGCTAGTTGGCAATGCAGTCAAGACTTGCTCTACATCTCCAGAATCCCAGATTTGGGTTCCTTTCATGGCTACCCTCTTATGTCTCTCTGGAAGATCTTACCAAGACTTCATAATGCTGTTGGTTTCCTGAAAATGGAAGGGAACCAGGCCTGGGGCTGTGAACACACCTTCCCTCATTGTACCGACTGACCGTGATGATGCTTGCTCTGTAGCTTCCTACAGAAGGGGCGCAGCCTTCCCTGGAGAGGTGAGGGAATCCACCTAGTCACAGTTCGTGTGTTGACATGCCTCCTGCCCAGGTAACTGCAGTTGAAGGGCTCACAATTCCTTCCCCATCTGTGCACTCCAATTTCCCTCCTGGCTTCTCCGTGTTCTGCTGGGGGAGGGGGATGGGATTGCTTTAAGAGCGATTTCATAGTTTATTCAAGAAATCCATACTGCTCTTCAGTGCAGGGTACATTGAAGACAATAATTAGCTCAAAGATTATAGATCTTTTTATGAAAACCAGTTGCTTTTGGTTTTCAGAGCTACCTCTAGTTTCTTGAAGATCTTCTATGTATAAACCCTGGTCTGGCTGGAATTTCGTGCTGGTATAGTTTTTACTTGCTTTTAGGGCAAACAGTTACATTTTGCTTGTGTGATAAGCCAGTTAATTCCTATTAGTAAACCTCCTTGACCACAAAATGTCTAATTAATCAAAACATGCTGTTCTTACAGCCTATAGTACGTAGTATAGGAGAATGGAGACCATTTTAGTTTTAGACTTCTATCCCTTTCACTTGCTAGGGGATCCACAAAGCTTTGTTGTTTTATTTCAGATCATAAATACAATACAGAGTTGGCTGACATACAACTACTTCATAAATACATACTACTTGGAACTTGGAATACTTGGAAGACAATGGAATTTCTCCAATCTCATACCAAAGAGATTATTGCTATACACAATTCAGAGCATATGCATTCAATTTTGTTTTTCTGTACATATGCTAAAGTAGTTTATTTTCATTTATTGGGGCACCTGGGTGGCTCAGTTAAGTAGCTGACTCCTGATTTTGTCTCAGATTATGATCTCACAGTTTGTGAGTTCAAGCCCCACATTGGGCTACATGCTGGCAGCGCAGAACCTGCTTAGGATTCTCTCCCTCTTCCTCTTTCTCTACTTCTCCTCTACTTGTACTCCCTCTCTCTCAAAATAAGTAAATAAACTTAAAAAAAAAAAAGAACACGAAACTTGGGTTTGTATTAAACATATTAGTCTCCCCAATTTTTTTCTTTCAGCAATTTGTCTTGGAAATATTACATCTTAGATGTTTCTACATTAGTATGTATACATTCTCATTCTTTTGAACAGTTATTGATATACCCTAATAATCGAATGTTCAAGGATGTTTGATTTGCTCCCTTTCTGTTTTCAATGACAATCTGAGTAGAAATGGCCATTCTTATATGTGTTTCTTGCACATTCATAAGACTCTTTCTGAAGGATAAATTCCTGAGGGGAAATTTTCAGATGGGATTTATTTGACACTGACAGTGCCTAAGGCTGCCTGTTCCTCTATACCTTACCAACATTGTATATTATCTTTTCTTCTTTTATCTTTGCTATAGACCTAAAGCTTTTTATAACTAACAACAATGAGAAGAACAGAGTCTTTCCCTCCCTTCACAGGTGGATTCAAAAGGACATTTCCTAAGAGGTAAAAGGAAATTACGTTTGCTAGGAGGAATTACCGTTTATATAGTGCCTCATTCTTGGAGCTGATTTGCATTTACACACACACAGAAATTTGACAGTAGGAACAATTTTGCTTGCCCTTCCTGGGAGCTTGTGTTCTTTTGTTCCTGGCCTAGCCTGGTGACCTAGAATCAGGTGGTTCCTCTTTTGAAAAAGAATGGGGGGTCTTTTTTTTTAAGTTTACTTATTTATTTTGAGAGAGAGAAAGAGAGAGACATGAGCAGAGGAGGGGCAGAGAGAGAGAGAGAGGGAAAGACAAAATTCCAAGCAGTCTCCAAGCTGTCTGTGCAGAGCCCAATGTGGGGTCTTTTTTTTTTTTTTAACGTTTATCTTTGAGAGATACAGAGAACAGAAGTGGGGGAGGGGCATAGAGAGAGGGAGACACAGAAGCTGAAGCAGGCTCTAGGCTCCGAGATGTCAGCACAGAACCCAACACGGGGCTTGAACCCATGAACTGTGAGATCATGACCTGAGCTGAATTTGGATGCTTAACTGACTGAGCCACACAGGTCCCCCCTTGGGGTCTTAATCCATGAACCATGAGATCATGACCTGAGCCAAAATCAACAGTCAGACCCTTAACTGACTGAACCACCCAGGTGCCCCAGTCCCTCTTAAGACAGATTAGATTTTTGGTGTTTCTGAATCACTTGAGAGGACTTAGAAAAAATATGAAAATTTCTATCCATCCCTCCCCCCCCATTTCCCATTTGATTCAGGAAGTCCTACATGGGACGTTTCTGTGTCTTTTGGTTCTCAAGCATGAAAAGTGGAGGTAGTTATACTCCTAAGTTCAGCACATAGCCTTCTTAATCCACGGAGAGCCATTTTCCTGTTTTATTCACTGGTTCTCTTTCATTCCCAGAGCTATCAGCAACCCCCTCCTCACTCTAAGCAGCCATGCCAATGTATTGGATATATCTCCTAGAATTTTAAAGTGTCTTTGGAAAATATGTCATGAGATTCTGTATGAATTTATATATAAAATATGCATACTAAATAAAAATATATTTAANTATAATATTTATTATATTATATTATATTGTATATATAGTGTGTGTGTGTGTGTGTATTTCTGTTTCTTACTTTTTTTCTTAGCACTCTATTTTTAAGATCTATCCCGATTGCTGTGGGTACATCCCACAGACTCTGTTGCTGCTCACTGCTGATCGGTGTATCCCCAAATACTGCCCTCACTTTTGCTCACGCCTTCCCCCAGCGATGGGCAGGTAGCTTATGATCAACTCTGGCTCCTGCTACCACAAATCAGGCTGCAGGGAATAAGTGTATACAAGTTCTGAGTGAGAACTTCTTCGGGTTTTATGCTCAGGAGTTTGATTGTTAGGGTCGAGCAGTTTTGCTTTGCTTCGTTTCTTTAACTTCTTTCTGACCATGACAGTTTTCAAAAATACACAAAAGTACAGACAATGGTGTAATGAACCCTCATACGGCCATCTGCCAAACTTTTGAATTATGAATATTTTCTCTGCTTTTGTTCTCCTTTGTTTTTTGCACTATTTTACAGAAAATCCCTGACTTTATGCCGTTTTATTCTAAAGATTTCCATATGAAGCCGTAGGAAGGGAAAATAATTTTTCCTCATCCCCTCTAGGTTTTTGGCTGAGACCCCCATAATAAAAAGATTAACAGGAAAGAAACAGATTTAATTTTGTATGTATGGGAGCCCCATAAAAATATGAAACTTGAAGAAACGACCGGAGCAGAAAGCTGCCTTAGAGACAAAGAAACAATACATCTGTGAAGAGGTGACAAGACAAAGGAGTCTGGGCTTTGTATAAGCTATTGGCGAAGAGCTAACAAGATTTGTTTATACAGAGTCTTCTCAGCTCTAAATGTCCCATCTCTAATTATGTAAAGTCCTTCTACCTCCCTCCCTGGTGCAGGGAGGAGACCTTTCACATGGGAGATTTATCTCCTGCTTTCAAGGGGACTAAGGAGGGTCAGAGTGCTCTTACAATGGCTGTTCCCCAAGGACCTCTAATTCAAGACAATCAGTCTGCTAAAGTGGCATATTTCAGGGTGGATATTCTGCGCCCCTTCACATCTCTAATGCATACAGACATTAATGTAAATCAACCCCAATATCAGTATCACAGAATACCACCAGAATGAACAATATTTCCTTGGGAGCATCTTTTTTAGTTTTTAAAGCTTTATTGAGGAATAATTGCCAAATAAAAATTGTATGTATTTAAGGTGTAAAATGTGATGATTTGCTATACGTATACATTGTGAAATGATAATCAAATCCAATTAATTAACCTTTTGGTGGGGAACCGCCAGGCACATCACATTTAATAAAATGCTGATGCTTTTTCTCTTGTTAATCGGTCTTTTGCAAGTTTAATCTGCAACACCCAGTGACATGACATAAGAGAGTAAAGGAAAAGTTTATCTGTCATCCACAAGGCCTGGTACAGACACTGGTAAGGAGTCAGGAGACAGAATGAATCAGGTTATATTTCCTTCTTTCCAAAAAAAAGGATCTGTTGAATACAGAATTGCTGGGCTGAGTCTTGAAAGATGATTCACAATTCAGCGAACAGAAAAAGGAAGCTGGGGTAGAAGGTAATCACATGCGGCACTGCTAAAAGCAAAGAGTGAGGTAAGAAACAGATATGAGCATTAAATAAGCCACTGGTGCCTGGCATATCATAGGTTCTCAGTAGAGATTTTCTTCCTCCGGCAGTTAACCAAAATGATGTCGTTAAGTATTCTTTGCAAAAATTGAGAACATCTATAGGTGCTTAGCTACTCCGAGTGTGGTTCATGAACCAGAAACCTCAGGATCACCCAAGAGCTGGCTAGAAATGCAGACCCTCAGGCCCCACCCCAGATCTGCTGTGGCAGAAGCTACCTTTTAATGGTATCCCCAGGCGATCTGTAGACAACAAAGGTTAGAGAAGCATTGCTAGGGGATAAGAAATGGGAATGATTTCACTGACAGATGAAATCAGGGAGATTCCAGAAAGCAGAATCCTAGTGGAAAGATCCTACAATGCACTCATAGCAGCGACCATTCTCACCGTATCAGTCTTATTATTTTTTAATTTAAAATTTTATTTATTTATGTATTTTGTTTTATTTTTGTGTTTATTTTTGAGACAGAGAGAGACAGAGCACAAGTGGGGGAGAGGCAGAGAGAGAGAGGGAGACACAGAATCTGAAACAGCCTCTGGGCTCTGAGCTGTCAGCACAGAGCCCAACGCGGGGCTCGAACCCACAAAACTGTGAGATCATGACCTCAGCTGAAGTTGGATGCTTAACTGATTGAGCCACCCAGGCGCCCCCTATCGGTCTTATTCTTAACTTGACCCCCTCTTCTGACAAGCCACTTCTTTTTTTTTAAATAGTTTATTGCTCATCCCGACAAATGCCCTCCTCCANTTGTGTCTTCTTCAATTTCCTTCATAAGTTTTCTATAGTTTTCATCATACAGATCTCTTATATCCTTGAAATTTAGGAAGCACAGGTCTGATGCAAAGACTCAAATAATGACAAGCCTTCTTTAAACAGGATTACCAGCCTCTGCCAGCCCCAGAAAATTGTTCAAGGAAATGCTTTTGTTGAGACAGCCGGGCTGCATTTTGATCTCTCCTAAACAGCACCGCCCTTTGGAACAACCAGAGTTGAAACCCCGTTTTCATGCAAGAGAATTGTTAGAACCTACGGCCTGAGAGAGCAAAGCTGGTGCCCCTGCTCTGAGCGAGGTGGAAGGAGACAACCGTGAACTTCAGTTGCCACATGCAGGGCAAGGGGTCGTGGGGAACTGACATCTATCCTTGCTGGTTCTGGCCCAGATTTTCTGTCTCTCTTTATTGTATTCCACTCTTCCTCCTCCCCCCCATCCCACCCCTTGTTTATACAGGTTAGATAATTAGGTAAAGAATTTGGTAGATAATGTCAGGCAGAAAAATATTTCCTTTACCCACTCACTGTTCAGTAACTGAGGGCTTACAAATTAAACTGACAAAAGACAAATGACCAGGAGAAAAGATCACGTTTACTCATGTAAGTACCTGGGAGCCTATAGAAGCTTGGCTCAAAGAAGAGTTTAGAATGTGGGGCTTATCTACCACATCAATAGGAGAAGGGGCGCCAGGAGGGCACTTTTGGAGAAATGAGTGACTTTCAGAAAGACAAATGGGCCGTTAGAGGAGTAGATGGGCTGTATGATAGTTTTCTGACAATGTTTGCTTTTGCAATTTCTCATCTTTCCAACTTCTCATCTCCCCACTATGTGGGAAAAGTCCTTTAAAGGTGATGGCAGTTGAATTCATTTGGAAGGTTCTGCTTTTAGGCAGATAAGAGAGGGCCAGAACTCCTTTCTGTACCTGTTGATTCTCAAATGTCTTCAGCTCAAAATAATATTTATGCCACAATGGGATACTCTGGATACCTTCAATAATTAGGAAAATGAGGGGACATATAAAGAAAATATCTACTATCCTTAACACACACATACACACCACCCACTCTTCACACCAACTGAAAAGAACTGTTAACATTTTGTTATGATTTGTTTTTCAATCTCCTTTCTTTTCATTTTTGGGCGCATGGTTGAGATCATACTATATATACAGTTTTGTTTCTTGCTTTTCAACTTCACATTTTCAGCTTAGCATTTGAGATGTGTCAATGAGGAAGAACTTTTTAAAACTTAAATTAAAAAATTGTGATATTTCTCAAACATAAACTAAAGTTCATAAAATAATAGAACAACCACCCATGAGTTTACTGCCAGGATTTAAGAGACATGAACATTTTGCTACATTTGCTTTGGATCACTCTAGGAAAAAAGTCCCAAATGCAGTTAAGTCTACCCGTCCTTTCCTCAAGCCCCACCATGACCACTCCAATCCAAAGGTCACCACCATGCTGATATGGTTTCATTCTTAGACCTATTTTTAACTTTTTTCAATAAAAAATAGCAATGTTTCTTAGAGTTTTAAATTTTACACAAATGATATTGTATTGTACATATCCTTTTGCAAATTGCTTTATGACTCCAATATTAGGTCATCATGGAGAGGACATTCTTTCTTCCGTTGTATTATACTAATGGAAAGTAGGTACCCACTGTTTTGTCAGAAAATGTCTTAGCTTTGCAAAGTCCCAGAGCTTCGAGTTGATGGTGGACAGAATCAGATGGTCTCTCCCTACCATGTGCCTATTTGAGTCCAGTAATTGACAGAGAACTTGAGAAGCCTTCTAGGAGAAATGTGGACAAGCTCCAGACCTCCTTCCTTCGGAGTTATACAGACACATTTAATAGACTCAGTAGCCCTGGCAGAGGCCGAGTAGCGGGAAAAATCAGAAAATTCTGAGAGGAGTCACCCTAGAATGGGGAATCTAAACCTGTGATATCTCTGAGATATCCTCTTATATCTCAGAGAAGGAAGGACAGATTTTTTTAAAAAAATCAGACCCTGTCGGTTCTGTGCCGACAGGTTTATTTAAACGTTTAGTGAAACATGACCTCTCCTTACATTCTCCAAAAATCATGTTCAAAACTGATCATAGCAGCACTGTTTCAATCACCTATGACTGAAAACTGTTGGAATGTCCTTCAATAGTAGAACAGGCAAATACATGGTAAAAAATAATTTACATGATAAAATTTTCTACACTAATGGGAAAGAACATTCTACAACTATATGAACGATATAGATGAACTTTACAAATACAGTGTTGAGTGAAAAAGAATATACACAAAGGAGCACATATTGTAAGATTTCATTTAAATGAAGTTCACGAACAGGCAAAACTAATCTCTGCTGTTATAAATTTGATGGTGGCTGCTCTTGGCAAGTGGTAATGGGTAGAAGGGGACCCGGAAGCACTTGGGGACCCTGGTAAGGTTTTGTTTTCTGATTTGGGTGCTGGTTAAAAGGGTGCGTTCACTTTGTGAAAATTCATCAAGATTTACACTTAACATTTGTGACGCCTGGGTGGCTCAGTTGATTAAGGATCCGACTTTGGCTCAGGTCATGATCTCACAGTTCGTGGGTTCAAGCCCTGTGTCGAGCTCTGTGTTGACAGCTCAGAGCCTGGAGCCCACTTTGGATTCTGTCTCTGCCCCTTCCACCCCACCCCCAACTCTCTCTCTCTCAAAAATAAATAAATGTTAAAAAGATTCCACTTACATTCAACTTTCTATATGTAGATCATAATTTCAAGAATTTTTAAAAAATGATTTTATTTTGCATCTCAACGTGCTTCTGTGAAGTTGTACATTAATGATATTAATGCCCTACATTTATCAATCATGGCCCATGACCACTGGTTGAAGATCATGACACCCATTTGTTCCTCTACTTGGCACAGTTCACCCTCTTGATTTAAACCATGTGTGACAAAGGGTAACAGACAGCATCTCAAAAAGCAGTTGAGAACAGGATTATATAGACATGCTACACATTCTGCCTTTTTTTTCTCTCAAAGACAATAGTGTGACTTTCTCCTTCTCCACACCCCTCCCTTGGCCTTCTCTGCAATTTTATGAGAAAACACTAGAAATCTGTTAGAAGAGATGAGGAAGCAGGTCTGTGAAGGAGGGAGCTCTCAATCCCCAGGACACGACTTGAGGGGCAAATTGACAGATCAGAGAGCAGATGGTGCCCACCATGCAAGTATTTCCGAGGGACGATGAAGCCCAGCTTCGGCAGGGTTTCATCTATATTTGGCAGCCTCAGGTTGGCCTTGTTCAAACCTCAGTGAACATTTTAAGAAGTCTCTTGTTGCTCACGCCAGAGAGGTATCAACAGAGAGCCCCCTTCTCAGCATTCAGGCCCTGCTTTTCATTGGACACCGTGTCCCCACTGCCTGCTTTCAATTTTCTCTGCATTTGTGCTCCGGCTCTTGCCTCTAATATCCCTCCGTATATGGTTTTTTTGTTTGTTTGTTTTTTAAGGCACTCTCTTTAGATACTTAATTCTGTTCCAAATGCTTGCCTCTGCCAATCCAACAGCTCCAAATCTGCCTAGTAAATTGCTGTTGGCTAAACCTTTCTTGTCAATCCCTCACTGAAAGATTTCAAAACAAATGGAAAGGAATCTTTTGAATGCAGAGAAATATATTTCCTTCTCTCATGAAACATGGGGTCAGCGGCAATGCCCAGTGCTTTTTTCAGATGGTTTGCTGACTTTGACACGTTCTAAGTGTCAAAGATGCAAATGAAATGTATGAAGATGCAAAGATGACTACACATTACTGAACAAATTAAGCCCTAGAAATCTCTTTGTCTTTGTATGGCATCTATATTGTTATTGTTTTCCTATAGTGTCTGACAGTTATACGTCGGCAATATATGATGAGAAAGGAAAGCAAAAGAATGAATGGAAGGTGAACATAAAACAAATTGTCTAATTGTAGTCCAAAAGACGTTTGGTCTTTTTTCACATGTGAGAATCAACTTATTTGGCAAAATAATCTGCAACACAATTATGCTAATGTTAAAAAAGTAGTCAAACCCTGGATACTATGGCCATTCGTTGGGTGGTCTTAATGTACCCAAGAATACTAATGGTACCAAGAAGTCCCTGCATCTGAGAAATGTGTTTGATTTTGGTATTCCAAGGGTATTTCATGGAATCTTTTTAGTGTTCTTTATTTGACCTTTTAGTCGTATAGGACCAGTGTGCTTCAGAACATACTTGTGCAATTACAACTGTAACTCAACTGGATATGATTCAGGGACTGCTAATCAGAATTGTGCCCAGGCAATGAGCTTCTGAAACCACAGTTATCAACTAAATGAATGCATCTGAGACTTCACCAAGAGCATCCTTTTTTAAAAAAAATATTTTTATTTATTTCTAGGAGAGAGAGAGAGAGAGACAGCGTGAGCAGGGGAGGATCAGAGAGAGAGGGAGATACAGACTCTGAAATAGGCTCCAGGCTCCGAGCTGGCAGTCAGCACAAAGCCCGACGCGGGGCTCAAACCCACGAACAGCGAGATCATGACCTAAGCAAAAGTCGGACGCTTAACCGACTAAGCCACCCAGGCGTCCCTCACCAAGAGCATCCTGATTAACATCCTCACTCATGTGAAGCCCAGGGCATATGATTCTCTTATACTACATATATTGTCCATTTAAAACACACTCTGAGCCTGTGTTGGAAGGATTCCCATGAGTCTCAGTGGTTTACAGATAAAGTGTACAAGGCGGTATGGCCGTAATAATAATATATGGGTGTATGACTGTCCTTTCTGGAGGTCTTTACAAATGAGTCAAATGAAACATTTATTTGTGTATCTGATCCTGGCATTCGGTTGTATTCTTTGTCATTAATTTAGCACAGCAAAACAAAGCATTGATTACTCTCTTCAATGGAAGATGGCCACGTGTAACAAGGGGAAAAGAGAGTCATTACTGAAAACAGAGCTTGCAGATGCCAATTACCCAAAGATGAAAGGGATTTGAGCCTGTCCTCTATGAAAAAGAACGGAAAGTGGACCCGGCTGTGGCATCTCTCATACCAATAAGAGGGAGGCAGGGTGTGATGATGTCTCCTGTAAACAGATTTTTTTTTTGTCCCCAGATGGATACTCCACCAATAATTTCAGGATGGGGATGCACTGACCTCTAGTGGACAATCCGGTGACTGATCTTTTGGCCACAAATTACACCATAGGAATTTGTAAACTACATAATTACTTAAACTACATAGTAATTTAAANAAGCAGGCTCTGTGCTGACAGCACAACACAGAGCCTCTACAATGGGCTCGATCTCAGGAACCGGGAGATCATGACCTGAGCGGAAATCAAGAGTTGGATGCTTAACCAACTGAGCTAGTCAGGCGCACCAAAGGTTTTTAAATATAAGTTTTATACTAGGTAAAGCAGATTGAAGGATGCTGCTCAACCCGTAGCTGACGTAGATCTATTATTGCCTTTCCCTCCTAGATTAAATTTTTGCTGATATAATTACTGTGCTTCCGTCCAGTTCTTCTTTAGTTCCTACCTTTTCCAGAACTGTAGGATTACTCACAACTTCCTGTATCTGTCCTTCCCTATTATGCAGTGTTAGGAAAAAAATTATCCAAAATTTAGAAATATAGGAAAGGGAAGTGGATTCTTTTCAGTGTTATACCAGGATTTTGTTTAATAGGCCTACACAAAGAATTATTTAATTTTATAAGAGTATGTACTTGTATTTGACTTAAAATTTATTATTTGAGTAGAGCTCAACCTCTGTGAAGTCCATGTTCATTTCCAGCATTCTGTACTGAGAAACTAAATATACAAATGGACATTGGCCAGACCATAAATAAAAATAACCAGTAACCGTGATTTGCAGGAACAAGCCCGGGAAACCAACCTATCTATAGTAACCAGCCCAGGGAAGCCAGCCAGCTTAATAAGTCCACCTTGTAGGAAGTCAGACAACCATCACCGATAATAATCCAGGAAGCCAAACAATTTTTGTAAACAATCAGCCTCAAATGGCCAGGACTGGATCCATAACTGCCAGCTTCCGGAATTATCATCCTTGCTTCCAACTTAGGACCAACAGGAGAAAGCCAAATATACACCCCCAACCAATCAAATGCAACATCCTGCTTCCTCCAATCAGAGCATACCTGAAGCCTCCCCACTAAGCTTTCCTACTCTATTGTCTGCTCTAAGTCTTTTCCAAAATACAAGTGATGGCATGGGTGGTTTGCTGGTAGAATTTTCACCTGCCAAAATGCAAGGAAGGGGGTGACCCCTTTGCTCCAACGAGTTCTGAACAATAACCTTTGCTTGTTTACTTGCTTGGTCTTCCACAAGTCCAGGAGTCCTTCTGCAGGGGAACCACTGCAAAGTCACATGTCAAAGATGGTACAAGCACACACTTCCAACAGGGAGGCAGTAATTTAGTCTAATCGACAGGTAATGCAACACTGCTGAGGAGGAAACAGCATCGTTGACCAGTTCTCAGAAATGCTGGCATCTAGTCACAGACCAGAGGTGGAAGGTGAGGATGGGACTCATTTCCCACAGTGATGGGGACTGAAGATCTTTGAAGACTTTGGGAAGAGAAAAGGTCACGATTTCAGAAGCTGTTTGCAGGTAGGTATGAATCAAGCTGCCTCTGTAATGCAAATTTCTGACCGTGTCAGAATAATTAGGCATTTGCCCTGTGGTGCTTCAGTTCCCAGAGGCACTGATTGAGTTCCAAGTAAACCATTGCCTGCAGGCAAAGCCTGAGTCCTTGGGAGTAAGGGAGAAATAGATGCTGAATACACTAAATGAACACACTAAGTAAAATACCTGTAAATCTTACCATGTGACCAAATTCTGCATAATGTTCATAAAGCCCATGAAATTAAAGCTGAAGTCTAACATCATGGATATGTCTACATATGTGCAGGCCATAGTTGTCAAGAATTATTGTCTACTAAAATATCGATAGCTCATTCACAGTGATAGATTACTTATCAGACTTTAGTAGATTTTATTTTTATATGAATAAAATTAATCAAACTTTGAAAATGCTCTTACATAGCTGAAGAGACCCTTATTTCGACTATCAAACAAGCTATGATCATCACGGTTTCCAGTGCAGTGTTCAAGTACATGGCCAGTTGCTGTAAAACTTCAGACACCTAGTACAGAAATACTTTGGTTTGCAACCCAAGCTCCTGTTTTCAGTCAACATTATGTTTGTGAGATTTTGCATTAATACACGTAGGTTTAGTTCATTAATTTTCAGCGCTATATTGCATTCCATTGACTGTGTGTTCCATTTTTAAAATTCATTCTCATATTAATAGTTACTTTCAGTTATTACTTCAATTTGCAATCCCCAAATATCCTTTTTCCTTACCTGTCATCTACTCTTGATGGTATCCTAATATCAGTCCCTAAGAGACACGTATCATGGATGGAGTTTATTCCCAAGTTGTTATATATAGAGAAGGGCCCACTGGGATGATCTACTGCATCCCATTCTTGATAAAGGCCAAGATTATTATAGTAAGAGAAACATTTAGCATGTTCTAGTCTGGGCCAGGATTGGTGACTCTTGACTGGCTTGCTCATGCATCTGTGGTCAGTTAATGAGAGGCTGACTGGTTTACAGCAATGTGATGGTCTCACATTGCTGGAGGTAGGGTGGCTGCTGGCTGGGGGCAACAGCAGCTGGTCATGTCTCTCTTCCTCCAAGAGGTTCCAAAGGTCAAGTGCCAAGATGGATGAGAAGTTCCCAACACCTTTTAAGTATAGGTGTACGGTCTGAACTAGCATGTTGCTTCCTCTACATTTTATTTGCCAAAGCAGAACACACAGGCACCTCAGCTTCAAAGGCAATATTCCAGCTATCTATTTCTATTTAAAAAACCACCTCAAAACTTAGTAGCTTAAAACAATCATTTATTTTTCTCACATATCTGCCATTTGGCCAGAGCTCAGTGGGGCAATTCATGTCTGCTCTATCAGATGTCAACCGGCCAGCTTGACGAGGGCTGGAGGGTCCACGTCCAAGATGGCTAAGTCATATGGCTGGCAATTCCTCCCCCTATGAGACTCTTAGAGGGCAGACTAGCTCCCTTACAACATGGTGGCCAGGTCCCAAGAGCAAGCATCCCAAGAAATAGGAAACTGCTAGTTTCTTGAGGTTTGTTCCAGAAACTGGCACAGCATGACTTAAACATTGTTCCGTATTTCAAGAAGCTACCACTCAGATTCATAGGATGCCTGGATGACTCCATTAAGCGTCCAGCTTCAGCTCAGGTCATGATCTCATGGTTCATGGGTTTGAGCCCTGCATGGGGCTCTGTGCTGACAACTCAGAGCCTGGAGCCTGCTTAGGATTCTGTGTCTCCCTCTCTATCTGCCCCTTCTCTGTTCACATCCTGTCTCTCTCTCTCTCTCTCTCTCTCTCTCTCTCTCTCTCTCTCAAAAATAAATGAACATTAGATTAAAAAATTAAAAAAAAAAAAGAAGTTACCACTCAGATTCAAGGCAGAGAGCCTAGGTCAATCTCTCAGTGAAAGGAATGTCAAAGAATTTGGGGGGCTATATTTAACAGTACCTGTAGGCAGCTCCAGACTCCACCCTGCTGGGAGAGGTGATAATGTCACCTTGTACTAGACAAAAGGCATGGAGACTGGAAGAGGTAAGAAGTTGCACCCATTTCACAATCGATGTCAGCAAGGAGGGGGAAGATTCCTGGTTCAATATTTTTTCTGCTCCTTTTAACTAAGCTATTATTTGTCTCAGCCTTATGTTAGCTATAACTTATCAAAAGGTAAATTTAGAAATGCCACTCTTATCATTTAAATGGCTTACAGAATTTTATATCGAAAAGCTTTATAAGTACCACCCATTCATTTTGAAATAAATGTTAGTGCTTTAGCTCCCCTTGAAAGATGTGAAATCATGTTTTATTGATGGCATAACTATTATGCAACAACAGTGCAAGGTAATCATCTTATTCCACTTGACGAGATGAACATAGCCATTTTTGGCACAGAAAAGACAGTGAAGTACTCAATTACAGCTGTGTGATCAGTATAGAATTTCTCATTCCTATGAACTGCAGAGTTGTTAATTAGATGTAGGGCGGGAAACTGGAAGCTGTGGCCACCCCGAATTTTCCTTAGGCTGTCTTCTCTGTGCCTTATGGACCACAATTGAAAGGACCTAGAGGCCAGCCAAACAGAATTAGCCATTGATTTTCCCCAATCCCATTTATGCTCACTCACACAGGGCTCCAGTGGGACACAGCCACTTCATCAGGGAGGAAGTTCTAAACAGCGTTCATCAATTACATCCTAAATCCTTGTTTTCCTTTCCCAGGCAGCTACCTGATTTCAGGAAAAAATATCTGACCTTCTGGAATTCTTAAAAATGAGATGTCTATAGCACCCATTCGGTATGGTTTGATAAGCCTGGTCTATACCCTCCAAGCTGATCCATGGAGCCGTGACTCAGACAGTTTGCTTGACTCAGTCTCCATATTTTGTGCTTTTTCAAATGCTTTCAGTTAGGACTATATTTGGCAGTAAGTAATAGAAAATCTTACATGTAGTAACTATAGGAAATGAGCATTTTCGGCACTTGCATGGTTCAGTTGGTTAAGCCACCGACTCTTGGTTTCCATGGATTTCTGGTCATGATCTCACGGTTCATGAGACTGAGCCCCATGTGGGGCTCTGCACTGACAGCACAGGAGCCTACTAGGTATTCACTCTCTCCTCTCTCTGCCCTTCCCCCGCTCATGCTTTCTCTCTCTCTCAAAAAAAAAAAAAAAGTGAGGGGGCACATGGGTGGCTCTGTCAGGTAAGCGTCTGACTTCAGCTCAGGTCATGATCTCATGGTTCATGGGTTTGAGCCCCATGTCGGGCTCTGTGCTGAAAGCTAGCTCAGAGCCTGGAGCCTGTTTCAGATTCTGTGTCTCCCTCTCTCTCTGACCCTCCCCTGCTCACACTCTCTCTCAGAAATAAATAAATCGTTAAAAAAATTTTTTTTTAAAAGTGAGTATTTAAAATCACCAAGAAGCATAGTGATCTAGCAGTCTCATGAAACATTTAGGTGTCTATGCTGCTTTCTTTTTGAATGTCCTTATTTTGTGGTTTTCATCCTCATGTTTGTCACTGTGATGTTGCAGGTTGGCTCTTTTACTTAGACTGGAGCTACTAGGGTGATCTTCCTAGAGGAAGTCTGCTTGGGATCACAGACAACAAAGAAGGATCACAGCCAAGAAATGAGAACATAAAGTAGAACCTGGAGACTTTCTTTACCTTGGTTAGGCCATCCTGAAGACACCTTACAATATACGTATCCCTGGCCTTTTTAATTTCATTAGCAAACATAATCCCTTTTTGTGAAATAAATTGGGGTTGAGTTTCTTGTCTTTTGGAACTGAAAGAAACTTAACTGGTACAAACTCCTTTTTGCAGAGGAAGAAACATGAAGATCTCCAGATCTATCTTAAAATATACATATAAAGTATCTGCTTATTGTATTCACATAGCAAGAATTCATACAGTGAGAATTTGGAATGTTAAGAAATCCTGGATAGAATTTATGGGAAACTGCAAAAGTGGTATTTAGAGAGAAATATATAGCTTTGAATGCTTATAATAGAAGTAGAGAGTGAAAGTTATGGGCCTAATTGTCAGTGTGAGAACTTAGAAAGAAAATCCTGAATAACTCCAAATAAAGGAAGAAAAGAATGAAGAAAAGAGCAGAAGTTTATGAAATAGAAATCAAATATAAATGCAGAAGATAACAAAATCATAATGGAAATTTTAAAAGTTTTTTTTAACATTTATTTATTATTGAGACACAGAGAGAGAGACAGAGCATGAGCAGGAGAGGAGCAGAGAGAAGAGGAGACACAGAATCCAAAGCAGGCTCCAGGCTCTGACATGGGGCTCAAACCCACAAACCGCGAGATCATGACCTGAGCTGAAATTAGATGCTTAACCAGCTGAGCCACCCAGTTGCAGTGGAAATTTTAAAAATACTTATAGCTAAATTACAAGGCAAATACTACCTCTCAATACTTGTGGGCTAGAACAAAACTGATACTTGAGAGGAAATGCATAATTCTAAATGCTTACAGTGAGGGAAAAGCCTGGAAGATAATTTGCTAGACAATCAATTTACGAATTTAGAAAACAACAACAACAACAAAATATCCAAAAACTAAAAGGAAGATGAAGATAAAACAAGAACAGACTAAAGATCAGGATCAAAAGCTGAAGGTGGGTTCTTTGTTAAGGCTTTTGAGGTGGAAGAAAGCCTAGTGACATTAAGCACCAGGGGAAAGGGGGAGGGACGAAAATAAACAATAAGAATGAAAAGATAGACATATAAGCAGATTCACCAGATTAAAAAGAATAGAACATTATGAGCAGTCTTTATGCTAATGAACTTGACAACAGATAAAATGGACAACTTCCTAGAAACGTATAATTTTACAGTATTGATTCAAGAAGAAAAAGAGCCTGCCCAGTCAAAAACCATTAAGGAAATAGAAACAGTAATTAAAGATCTTCCCACAGGCAAGATCTTATTTTCAGGAAGATTCTATCAAATTTTCAAAAAAAAAAATCATTCCAAAATATACAAACTCTTCCAGAGAATAAAACATAAATATTTTTCCCAGCCTACCCACTTAGGGAGAATAACTTTGATTCAAAACTCAAAAAGAGCATGAAAATGTCCAGCCCATTTTATTCATAGGGTATCTTTATCACCCAAGGGTAGAGAAGAACTTCTTAAACAAATTACGAAAATCACTAAACATAATAGGATTGATGAATCCTACATTAATATTAATATCTGTTCATCAAAAGACACAATAAAGTGCATAAATACATCATAAAATAGGGGAAAACCATTTCAAAACACATATAACAAAGGATTAATATATAGAATATAGAAGAATTGTCCAAATCAATTAAAAAATAGACAAAAAAATTTAAAATGCACAAAAGACATGAACTGGTGTTTCACACAGAAAAGAACTACAAATAGCAAATAAACACAAGAAGAAATGACCTACTATATTACCAATAAAGGAAATACAAATTAAGATCATAAGAAGGTATCATATTAAATAGACTAGATAAGCAAAAAATCAGAACTCTGATAATACTGTGCCCTGAGGGATATGAGTTGATGAAAAATTTTCTGTACTTCTAATGGGAGAGTAAATTGTTAGAGCAACTGTTGGCAAGCAACTTGGCCCTCTCTTATAAATTTGAGCATTCATGTATCTAAAGACAGGTATTCCTTGCTTCAGTACACCCTAGGGAAATGCTTGCAAAAATGTACAGTTACTAGAATGTTCATAACAAGTTTGTAGCACAGAAGACAATAGTTAGAAATGTCTATAAATAAATTTCGGAATATTCACAACAGTGAATATTTTATAGCATTACCAATTGAATGAACTATAGCTCTAAGTAACTTGGAATGAATCTTAGAAACATAGTATTGAGAGAGAAAAAGTAAGAACTGGAAACAGACAAGCAGACAGCTCATACCCAACTGTGATAAGAGTATCTAAAGAATGAAGGGTTTTATCAACAAAAGTCAAGAGAGTGGTTACCTCTGAGGTGGGTGATGTGACAGAGTGAGGGGACATGAAAGTACATACAGGCAGACTCTATATTCTAATTCTTTTTTTAATTTTTTTATTTTTTATTTATTTCTAGGAGAGAGAGAGAGAGAGAGACAGCGTGAGCAGGGGAAGGTCAGAGAGAGAGGAAGATACAGACTCTGAAATAGGCTCCAGGCTCTGAGCTGGCAGTCAGCACAGAGCCCGACGCGGGGCTCGAACCCACGAACCGCGAGATCATGACCTAAGTGAAAGTCGGACGCTTAACTGGCTAAGCCACCCAGGCGCCCCTCTATATTCTAATTCTTAAGTTGGGTTGTGGGTATACTACAGATATTCAATTTATCATTATGCATTATAACTTACATATATGCTATACATTTTTTATGATATGAATATCAAATTTTAGATAAGAATTTTTTTATTTAAAAGGAGAGATAAGGGAAACCTTGGTGGCTCAGTTGCTTAAGTGCCTGACTTCAGCTCAGGTCATGATCTCATGGCTTGTGGGTTTGAACCTCATGGTACGGCCCTCTGCTGACAGTCTACAGCCTGCTGTGGGTTCTCTCTCTACCCCACCTCCCTCCCCTGCCCCTCCCCTGCTCACAATCTCTCTCTCTCAAAAAGAAATAAATAGGGGTGCCTGGGTGGCTTAGTTGGTTAAGCGTCCGACCTTCGCTTAGGTCATGATCTCGCGGTTCGTGGGTTTGAGCCCCGGGTCGGGCTCTGTGCTGACTGCCAGCTCAGAGCCTGGAGCCTGTTTCAGAGTCTGTCACTCCCTCTCTCTGACCCTCCCCTGCTCACGCTATCTCTCTCTCTCTCTCCTAGAAATAAATAAAACATTAAAAAAAAATTTTTAATAAAAAAAAGAAATAAATAAACATTAAAATTTTAAATAAATAAATAAAATGGGAGATAAACATTATTTGGAAGCTGCCTATTGAGCCAGGAAGCTTCTGCAACAATGCTGTCTCCAGGACCATGCAATCTGTCTACAATCCACACCAGAAAAATGAATGCTTCATTCCTTTCACCCTCCTCCATTCAACACACCAAAATGAGGTTGGAAAGATGTTTAGCAAGCTAGTCCATCACATATGTTATCATCATTATGGTTCAACACACTATTAGAGGTGCTAGAAGATTGGGAAGGAAGGAAACAAGTAGTCATTGTTCGAAAATGACACAGAAAAAATCTAGAGAGTAAGTGTGATGGTTAATTTTACATGTCAACTTGATTGTGCCACAGAATGCCCAGATATCTAGTTACACATTATTTCTGGGTGTGTCTGGAAAGATGTTTCTGGAAGAGGTTAGCATGTGAACTGGTGGAATGAGTAAAGCAAATTGCCCTCTGTGTGGGTGGGCATCATCCAACTCCTACAGAGCCCAAGTGGAACAAGAAGGTGAAGGAAAAGTTGGTTTCTCTCTCCATTTTTTCCTCTGCCTGACTGCACTGAGACCTTGGTCTTCTCCTGCCCTTGGAATAGAAATTACTTTATCAGCATTCATTGTTCTAAGGCCTTCAGGCTTAGACGAGAACTGTACCACTGGCTTTCCTTAGTCTCCGGCTGTAGACAGCAGATTTTAGGATGTTTGAGCCTCTGCAATCATCTGAGCCAATTCCTTACAAGGAAATTTCATTCTATATTTCCTAATCTCCTATTGGTTCTGTTTCTCTAGAGAACGCTAATATAATGACCAAATTATTAGAACTGCCAAGTTGAAAAAATTTTACAGTAAGCCCACATATTCTCACCACCTAGATTCTAATAGCAACATTCCATTAGAATTGCTTTAACACACATCTATCCATCTATCCCTATTCATCAACGCATCTTAGTTATTGCAAACATCAGCGTACTTACCCCCTTGATATGTTCAAGTGTGCATCATGAACTAAAGTCTAATATTTCTTTCTAGATCTTTTCATTTTAGGGTAAAATGCACGTGATTACATTTCATGCATGCAACGAATGCACAAATCTTAAATGCACATGCACTGATTTACAAATATATACATATCTGTAACCAGACCCTTATCAAGATATAAAGTACCACCCTTCTTGGTCAATACCTGGCTCCCCACCACAGTCAACAACTTTTCTTAGTTTTGTCCCACACACACAAAAAAATTTTGCCTGTTCTAGAAATTTATATAAATAGAAGCATGCAACATACATTCCTTTATTCTCAGAATCATCCATGTTGTTGCCTGTATCAGTAGTCTATTCTTTTTTAATGTTGAATACCACCACAGTTTGCTTATCCATTCTCTTATTTATGGGGGCTGTTTCCAATTTGGGGTCATTATGTCCCAAACTGAGCATTCTTCTATAAATCTTGTGTGAACATGTTTCATTTCTCTTGGACAAATACCATGGAGGGAAATTTTTGTGCCATAAAGTTATGTTTAGTTAAGAGTTTAGTTTGGTAAGAAATTCTCAGATCTTGTCTAAAACGGTGATTTTACCCTCCCACCAACAATTTGTGGTTATTCCATGTCCTTGCCAACATTTGTTATGGTCAATTATTTTAATTTTAGCCATTCCAGTGGGTGTGTAATGGTATTTCAGTGTGGTTTTTACATTTCTCTGGTAAATAATTATGTTGAACATTTTTCCATGTGCTTATTGGAAATTCAATATTTTCTTTTGTGATGCATCTATTCAAATTTTTGCCCATTTTAAAGATTGTTTGCATTTTGTTATTCAATTTTAGGCGTACATTATATACCCTAAATACAAATCCTTTGTCAGGTTTCTATCTTGTGAATATTATCTCCCAGTCTGAAGCTTATCTATTAATTTTCCTATTGGTGTCTTTGATGCACAAATTTTTTTTATTTTTATTTTAGCTCTTAATTTGATTTTTATGGTTCATTTTGAGTTAATTTTAGCACTCAGTAGTACTTTTGAAAAAGTTTGACAAACTGAATTTTAAATTTTATTAAAAGAAATTTCTAGAAAAAGCTGAGACAACTTTTACAAATAAATGCAAAGAAGGCTGACTTACTCCAACAGCAAGCAAGATATAGCCCAAAAGCACATTATTATCAAGTAAGATGCGTTGGCACCTCAAGAAGAGAAACACAGATCAGTAAAATATATGAGCCCCCCAAATGGGACCAAAGATGAATATGTAGATTTTCAGGTGTGTGTGTGTGTGTGTGTGTGTGTATACAACAGAGTTGGCATCTCAAATTAGGAAATGTTTGGATTATTTGGCAAACGTACTTAAGAAAATGGGCTCATCAGTTGGAGAAAAATGAAGTTGAAACCCATATCACAACATACACAAAACTCCAAGCATATTAGAGATCTAAATTGAAAAAGGTAAGGGGAGCCTGGGTGGCTCAGTCCTTTAAGCCACCAACTTCAGCTCAGGTCACGATCTCATGGTTCATGAGTTTGAGCCCCACATCAGGCTCTGTGCCAACAACTCAGAGCCTGGAGCCTGCTTTGGATTCTGTGTCTCCCTCTCTCTCTGCCCCTCTGTCTCTCTCTCACTCTCTCAAAAAATAAACATTACAAAAGAATTTTAAAAAAAGGTAAAACCATAAATGTAAGAATAGAAAATGTATGAAAATATCTCTGAGAACTTGGGGTGGGAAAGGATTTCTCATACATAATCCAAAAAATACAAAGTGTTAGAGGGAAAATTGATTTGGTCCCCCAAAATTAGAGAAGTTTCTCTAGCAAAGGACACAAAGTTGTCAGACAAGTGACAGACTGAGGAGATATCAGAGTCATCCATAATGCACAAGAGAGATTAATATCTAGAACGACTAAGGAATTTTTTTAAATCAGCAAAGAAAGGAAAGAAAAATGGGCTACAGATATGTGTCTTTGTTCGGGCTGCTATAACAAAGTGCTGTAGATGGGGTTGGCTCATAAACAACAGAAATTTCTTTCTCTTGGTTCTGGAGACTGAAAGTCCGAGATCAGAATGCCAGCATGGTTGGGATCTGGTACAAAGATATAATCCTCCTCTGGTTTATGTCTTCACGGGGTGGAAAGAGAACAGGCTAGCTCGCTGACCTCTTGTAAGGTCACTAATCCCATTTGTGGGGGCTGTGAACCATTATGACCTAATTATCTCCCAAAGTCTCCACCTCCAAATACCATCACACAGGGGATTGGATTTCAACACGCGTATTCTTGGGCGACAGAAGCGTTTGGTCCCTAACAGTGATCCAGAAGTTCAAAAACTGGGACACACAAATGGCTTAAAGAAAAATGAAGAGATTCAGTCTCTTCATTCAGTCTCACTATTAATCAGAGAAATGCTAAAAACTAATAATAAGATTCCGTTTGTATTGAATTGTCTAGTATTAGCAATAATAGAAAGCTGGCTACTATCAAATGCAGAAAGGTTACCTAGTCCAGACAAGGTGATGAACAATTTGGTGTCATTCATTTGAGGTATATACTCAGGAGAACCTTTCATGCAAATCCATACAGAGACATGTGCAGGGATGCTTATTTCAACATTTCAACATGTGAAAGCAAGATTCATCTCTAGAAGAACAAGTAAAAAGGCAACAAATGTATGTGATAGAATGCTATGAAAACTGTAACAGTCAGGAGCAATAAGGTAGATTTACCAGGTGCACATAAATAATTCTTAAAAACATAACACTTAATGGAGGAAAAGGGAAAGAATTTTATATCTTGGTTACACTCATAAATTTATTTTTTAACATGTTTATCTACTTATTTTGAGAGAGAGAGAAAAAAACTCAAGTGCAAGTGCAGAAAGAATCCCAAGCAGGCTCCTCATTGACAGCACAGAGCCTGACACAGGGCTCAATCTCATGAACCATGAAATCATGACCGGAGCTGAAATCAAGAGTCTGACGCTTAACTGACTAAGCCACCCAGGTGTCCCAAAACTCATATGAATTTAAATAAACACACACAATACCATACATTTTCAAAACTAAACAGATATCTAAATAAACAGACGAAGAAGGATAAGAAAGTCATTTATTATGTGTCTAAGGGGTGAAATGGAGTTGGGGTAAAAGGGATATAATCAATGAAATCAAATAAAACAAAAGAAGGGTCTTGCACAGAGTAGAGTGAATAGCATACCATCAGTTGAAGTGTATAATCAAACGCCTTTCTGGGCAGTGGAGACATACGCGCACATGCACAATCATGTATTAGGTAGGTTCTAAAATTACATTTCAATCTATTGAACCCTCTCATCTTATAATCATCTGAACTGAAAAAGCCCTCGGAGGAGACTGTCAAAAGTTTTGTTGAAATCACAGAAAAATATGAAATGCCTTTGAGCTATTAAACTAATAACCATGACTTCATAATGTATATAAATGTTGAATCAAGGTGTTGTTCATCTGAAACTAATATAATATTGCATGTCACCTACACTTCAATTTTAAAAAGAACAGTAGGAGCACCTGGTTGGCTCAGTTCATGTCATCATTTCATGGTTTGTGAGTTTGAGCCCTGTGTCAGGCTCTGTGGGGACAGCTCAGAGCCTGGAGGCTGATTTGGATTCTGTGTCTCCCTCTCTTTCTGCCTCTCCCCTGCTCGTGCTCTGTCTCTCAAAAAGAAATAAACGTTGAAAAAAATTTAATAGTAATAAAAGAACAATCACCATACAGCGAAGAAGTTATTGATATTGATATGACTGACTTATTATCAGTGACCAAGTTAGCTTGACAGAACTTACACCAGTCATCGTCAAATTTTTTGTCAAGTTCCCACACACTGAGCACTTCTTGGTTATCCTCTAGAATTGTTTCAGGTTTTTTATTTCAGCCATTAAGATTCCTTGTATCTCCCTTTTGAATACCAGGTCATATTTCCCCCAGCTTTTCCTTTCTTGTGCCTCTCCCATTCTCCAAACATTTTCAAAAGTAAAGAAAATGATTGTAACAATAATTTTAAAATGTGAGATAAAACCTGTGAGTTCCTTCAGGACTCTAGGCTGTAACCCATCTGAGCTTGTTTGGGTAAAAGCATTTAAAGAAGCTTTGTGTTTTCTACTAACGCATTAATATTTTATGCCTTTTCATACTAAGCCATGGATTATTCACCAAAGGCCACAGCCTTTGTAAAGGGCTTCAGTGATTTAGCATAACACATAAAAATATAAACCCACCACAGAGGCAGAACTAGCCGAGAAATAAGAAACTATTAATTGTATAGTCAGCTGACTATATTTAAAAGGGATTTACATGGTGATGTAATGAATAGGAGTCAGGGGTGTGAATTCCAGTTCTCACTAAAGACCTTCAATTATAAAATGTGCAGTACTTGTCAGGATTAGATGAGACCATGGATGTGAAATATCTTTGTACACTGCTGAGTAAACAAAATAGGAAGTGGATATTTTAATTTGTATTTTTAAAATTGTGTTCAAAGAAATGGAAGGGTGCACTGGACAAAATGTCTTAGTTCCATGTAAGAAACAACCCAGTTCTGACAGCCTAAACAATGGAAGGAAGGTACTTACCCAATGTCTGGAGGCAGGGGGAGGGTGGATGTGTGGGCTCAATGTCAGCAAGACCTGCTTGCTCTCCTTCTGTTCTCCAGCTCCTCGAGGGGTTTTCTGCTTCTGTGGTCACAAAATGACTGTAAATAGCATTTAGGATATAAGTTTCCTGGTACAAACCTGGAAATAATTAGGTCACAGCCCTGAGAGTTTAAATAACTCCAGGTGCCTTTAGCTCTGATTAGCCTGACTTGGGACATGTGCCCACCCCCTAACCATCCCTGTGGCCAGAAGAGTGGGACAAGATGGACTTAAAGCTAATTACGAGTCATGGCCACAGTGGCTGCTTTGCACAACTCCAGGGGGCAGTGTTCATATATCTCTGAGAAATGGATGCAGGAGAAGCAGTCAACACCGTAGCAGGCTACTACTACTACTACAAAGTCAGTGTTTATACTGGAAGTCCTTTGAGCAGGGAACAGAGCACCCAGCCTCATTAATTGTAGGTTATATCATCAGGAAAAATCCAAGATTTTACCCATTAATATATTCCTCATCCCTGCACAATCCCCTCCCCCAAATTCTCCTCTGAACACCACCCCACCTTGCTTTGTGAATCCAAAGCCCAGGAATATCATCTGCATCCATGATTTTCCCAAACTCCTCTCTATCATTAGCTCACAATGATGAGGTTTCCCCAACATGCTAACAAAACCAAATATCCAGTGCAACCTGGTTCTGAGCTCACGTGACCTTTAGGTCATGTGATTTTACTGCATGTTTCCTTCCTGTCTTCCTTTTTTTGGAGTCTGTGACCTAAATCATAGTTTCCCTCCTTTCTTCTGGTTCATTTCAGCTTCTTTTACCAATTGCTCTGCTTTGCCCAATAAATGCTGATGTGTTTCTGGCCTCTCCTCTTGTTCCTATTCTCTTGTTCCAAGTTCTCAAAGGCTTCAAGTGCTGTCTTATGTCAATAACTCCCACACATAAACCCACCCCAACCCTTTTATATGTCCGGTCCCCTCTAGGCATCTCTAAGTTACTATCTAAGGATCCCGGAAATTCTGGCATTAAAAACCAAAGTTCTTGTTATTAGTATTCTAAATCAGAATGAAAGCTAGGACCCTGTGGTTTTCTGGACAAATGGTACTAAATGGTACTAAACCATACACTCACCCAAGATGGAAACTGCAATAGTCCTCTACACCTTTCTCTCCTTCGCCTTCTGTATCAGTCAGTGATGCAGCTCTTTCTTTAACATTCTTGCTCATGTCCCCTCATCATCCCCTGGTGTGTGCCCAAAGTATCTTCCTGGATTAGGGCTCTCCTCTAACAGAGGTGGCCTCCCTGTTTCCATTTTGTGCACTGTCTGCACACCAGATGCAAAGGAAATGAGAGACTAAAAATCTGAACAAACCACCCCCCTCATCTCAAACCCTTCCATGGTCCCCCATCACATAGCAGATAAACCAAACTTCATCTAAAGAGGATGCTAGGTGATTTAGTGGACAGAAACTGCAACAACTTCATTGAAACTGAGACAGAGAAACTGAAGGACTCCATAAAAATCTGCTTTTTGCTCTTTCCTGCTTCTGTTCTTGCTCTTTTTCCTGCTTCTGTTCTGTTGTTCTGTTCTGTTCCCACCCCACTATACACATGCCTTGTAATGCAAATAGTGGATGTCCTTCTCGTAACGGACAAGGAGTTAATGATTTCTTTAGAACAGATCACATCTCAGAAAGGACTAGCTGAGAATGACCGCATGAAGCCATCATATGTGTGTTTCAGATCGCTAGCACAAGACATCTTGATGCCAAGACCTCTTGGCTCTGAGGAATAATACCTGGGCCCTTGTCTTTGTTCTACCTGGTTCCTGGATGCCCAAGAGGACACATACACTAGACCACCATCCTTAGTAAAAGCTCCAGACCCCAAATATAGATGAAACTTTCTCTTTTCCTTCTGAGTCTTCCAGACACTCTGTCATTCTCTCTATATCTTCTATAAACCCTGCTTTCACCTCCTGCTGGCTCGCATTTGATTTCTATCCTGCTCACATGCAGCCAGTAACTCTCTTGGCTGGTCCTGTGGGACCCCGTCTGGGTCCTCTGAGCCCACCTGCTGCCATCAAAACCAGTGAATGAGAACAAGTATTACTTCAGCTGCAGTCATGATCTCACGGTTCATGAGTTCAAGCCCCACATCGGGCTTGCTACTGTCAGTGAAGAGCCCACTTTGGATCCTCTGTCCCCCTCTCTGCCCCTACTCTGCTTGCACTCTCTCAAAAATAAACAAACATTTAAAAAAAGTAGTTTCTCCTATTGTCCCCATTTCATAGACAGTGACACTGAGGGACAGAGATTAAGTAGCTTGCCAAAGATCATACAAGTAATAGAGAAGGCAAATAAATTATGGTAGCCTAACGCAGGAGTCCGCTTTTTTATATATCCATCCAAGGAATTACATTTCTCAACCTGGGCTCTATTAACCTATCCAGAGATAGGCCAAAAATTACATTGATATTGGATAGATACAGATATAGATATAGATATAGATATAGATATAGATATAGATATAGATATATAGCTGGGCAAAGGATCCATAGCTTTCCTAGGATTCTCAAAAGAATCCCTGGCACAAACAAAATGGATTAAAAAAAAAGAAGATCTACTCTATGACTGTAAAATGACTTCCAGAAATCTTTCCTGGAAGGCTTTGAAGTTGTAGGGCTTTGAAACATATTGTGTTACCATTATCTGCTCCTTTGAAAACCCAACACATCTGTGAATTGTTCCCTGAATTTAATAAACTCCCTTCCAACAGCATGTGAACATGGGCCTGGAAAAGCAAGAATGGTGGGTTGTCCACAGAGCTGGGAGTGGCAAATGTCCCTCCAGCCCAAAGGTCACGTGTGCAGTTCAACCTGCAAGTGTGGGACCAGAAGCCTCCCTTCAACAAGGCAAATAAAAAGAGAAAGCCTAAACCACAGGGAAGTCCTTCAAGAGATGTCATTGCTGAAGCCCAGTCACTTGCAGGGAAGGCTGAGTCACATCCAGATTCTCCCAGGTACAAGTATCTTCAATTGATATGGTCATCTTCTGCAGGGCTGGATATTTGCAAAGTGTCCTGCTTGCCTTGATTAATGACTCTCTCCATAAAGCCAGTCTTGGTGATGACATGACAAAGCTCTTCTGTCCCCATGTGCTAACAGTACGGCGGGACCATTAGCTGCTGGCAAGGATCCCAAAATTGCTCTGAAGATGTAGAAGAATTCTAATGAGATGTAAAGTATCCATCATAAAGAAACACAATAGATATTTCAAAGCTCGTGCTCAATACTTGCACTTAACAAACACGGTCCCTATTTAGGAAACACACATATTCTCTGTGTGAAGGGAGAAAAGTCCTTTCAAATCTTTTCTGCATTTTCTAAATTTTATGTTATGAACATGCACTCTTGCTATTAGGAAAAAGAATTCATTAACAATGTTTTAAAATTTTTCTAATGTCATACACTCTTGTGGTTCTCAAAAGTAGTTTGTTACCAGAATCAGCAGGGGAGATGTGCTAAAATATAGATCTACTGAATCAGAATCCCTAGGGCTGGTCGAGGACCTGGCCAGGTGGTGTCTCAAAGTCCAGAAACACAGAAGTCAAGAATTCTTGCTTATAATGGACACAGTTGATTACCTACCCAATACACTTCCTATCTTTCCCTTCTTAATAGCACCCAGATTTTACTTAGGTAGCTACTTCTCTTCCTGCCTCCTTCCCCCACCCCCACTCCCAGAGTAAACACAATCCTTCCCTCTTTCAAACACAGGATGGATCTCAGGACCTGATCCGACTGCTGAGACATAAACTCTCTCTGTTGCACCAGAACTGAATAGGAGCCCCAGAACTGCAATGCCTGCAACAGCCATCTTCAAACCATGAGGGGAACCAGTCTTAGAGAAGATGACACCTTAGAAACCAGAGTAGGGATCTAGGAAGAAACTGAGACCTTGGTGCTACCACAAAGCTGCTAGACCAACCAATCAAGAAGGCTTTGTCGTCTCTGGATGTCGTCTCTGGTACATGAAATAACAATCCTCTTCATTGAAAAGGCTGACCATATTGTACATGTGTATGTGTTGCACAAGCCTGTGGGCCCCGAACTTGAGTATGAGGTCTGTGACAGCAGAAACAATGTCTCATCCATAGCACACACTTCTTAAATCTAAGAGCTATACTATATCACACCAGACCATACATACCATACCATATGATACCAAACCATACTACTATATTGTAATGCCTGCTCTACTATAAGGTCTCAATAAATACTTTTTATTAAGAGGGAATGAAAGACTGAAAAAATAAACAATAGCATTTACATTTAATAAAAAAATACCATGTGTTGGTGAGGATTTGGGACAAACGGAACTCTGAGCCCTGTGAGTGGAAGTGTAAATTGGCATAATAGGTTTGGAAAATAACACAGTGGCTCTTCCTGTAACTACAACTATGACCCAGCAGTTTCAACTCTGAGCATGTACCTATATACCCTAGAGAAATGAGTGTATATGTCCCCCAGAAGACTTATACAATAATGCATATAGCAGCTTTATTCAAAATAGATAAAAATTGGAAATAAACCAATTGTCCATCACTAGTAGAGTGATATGGTTGAAATATTCTCATAATGGTATATTATGAGTAGCAGACTACTCAGCAAGTAAAAGAACAAACTATTGCTACCCAGGACAACATAGATGAATCTTACAAACTCAATAAACAGAAAAAGCCACACACACACACACACACACAATCCATATTACGTGATTCCATTTATGAATTGAAGGTAGCAGAGGCAGAATTGCCACCCTAAAATACTTCCTCTTTGGCATAAAGATTATTTTGAGCTGATTATTTACAAGAAACTGCAGACACAGAGGAGCTCTGAAAACATAGTAGAGTTACCCTTTTCACGGGAAATTTACATGTATAAAGGAAATCTCCATGTGTAAGAGACCCCCTAACTGGAAGAAAAGGATGACTCCAGATCACAAGAAACTATTATCAGTGGAGAAGGCAGGGACTGAAATCTGCATAACAAACCTTACCTTTGTGGACTGTGTTACTGGCAACCTTCCATAAGGGGCCCTCCTCCCCACAAACAGGTGTGTCTTTCATCTTTAGCTTCTTAAAAAACAAAATTCAAATAATTTAAAGATCTACTTGGCTTTTCTCAATGATTCATACATGGAGCAGCATCCCATCTGACAAGTAAAAAAGGAGCTAGCTCCAAGGAGTTTTATAAAATGGAAGACTCTTACAGGTAGAAGGGGCAGGACGAGGAAGTCACTAGTAAAGAGTGGATTGTTTCAGGCAAGGTCACCTTTTAGGGGCTAGTGGGGGGTCTATCAAGCAGATTACTTCACTAGTGCTGACCAGGTAATTCCAGACTGACAGGTTAAGATGCACAAACCTCAGAAAAGCTGAAAATGAAATTAGATTAGTTATTAAGTTTCAGTTTGGTGAGGAGAGATTAATGCAATTGACTCCAAAGGCCCAAAAGGGCCTTTCTCTCTCTCTCTTTCACAACTTCCCCCTTTTAATCAGACTCTAAGCTCAGCTAAGAGATGGGATCAAACTGTAAAGCATTATTGCCACTTTCAGCCACCACACTGTAGTTCTCAAATTTTTTTCTGGTTCTAATTGGTATTCACAGGTCATGATGTTTTTTGTTCACTCTCTGTGGTGTTTACAGATCATGACTTCAGGTTCCCATTTTATTATTTTATTTTATTTATTTTATTTATTTTATTTTTAATGTTTATCTATTTTTGAGAGAGAGAGAGAGAGAGGCAGAGCACAATTGAGGGAGGGGCAGAGAAAGAAGGAGACAAAATTTGAAGCAGGCTCTAGGCTCTGAGCTGTCAGCACAGAGCCCAATGCCCAGGAGGTGCCTCTAGGTTCCCATTTTAAGTTGGTCTTTCTCTTTGTTCCTTTTTTGACAATCCAGTCTTGGGGAGATCACTTGCTTTGGTTAGTGGCTGCAAACATGTATTTAAAGCATTTGAGAGAGCACAGTTTTCCAAGGAGACTCCTATGATTACTATAAGCAGGATAATCCCCAATGTCTGGAGTGCACTTCAGAGCTGTGGTCCCCAAGACCCATCCAATCAAAAGCAAATAAGTCAAAGAAAGACCCTGTTGAAAGCGTAACTTTCTTAAGCCAAGCAGCTTGTTCAGTGATCTTATTTAGCTGAGTTTCAACTTTCCCAGAAATGCTAACCCAGGTACAGCTGTGGTGTTGGTCACAGCATAGACACCTCATTGCTCAGCTAAAAGATAATCAAAGGCTATCCTATTAGCAAAAACAACTTTGGCCAGTGAGTCTAAGGATCTTTGTTGGTAACTATTGCTATGGCAGCAGATTCTGCAGTACTTTCCAGAGGTAAGGAGAATTTCCTGATCATAGCCTCATTTGTATTCACTCATAACTAGGGATACAAGGACCTCCAAAGGAAGCAAACCTGAATGATGAAACTTCCTGGTAGGTCCTTTCTAACTTAACAATGTAAATTCAAGGGCGTAAACCAATGAGGTGTCTGTGAAGAGCTACTGGCACTGCCCAGCTGTGTGCCAGCTATCTGGACATCCAAAAGCCCAAGGAGGTGATAACCACCACAGACCAAGATAAATCCTGTCTGAGCACAAACTACTCCTGCTAAGATTACACTATTTCTAGCACCATGGACAGGTCAGAGCTTTTGATGACATATCCAGCAGTCTGAAAGATTTACCTTCTTCCCCTTAGCAATGTCCTGGGAGATACAGATGATGGTGGTATCTTTCCAGGCCCATGCCAGAGTGAAAGAAAGATAGAAAAGAAAAATGAGTTTCCTGTTTGGCTAAACTAGAAGTCTTGATCCAGTGTCTTGAGTAGAAGCAGTCTACCTTGATGTCAGCTACTTGTCTTTCTCATCAGTTTGGTTTTGAGCACTGTAGCTGGTATTTTGGTTCCTGGACTCTGAAGGTGCCCTTCTTAATTGGGAAATGTGGGTCCAAGGTTCAAGTCCCTGAATTTTGGCTGCCATCTAGGTAGTGAGGAAGAAGTGTATAGTCCCTTCCAAGGAGATTCAAAGGCAGGCTTTGTTCTTAGTGATTCCAAATCGGAAGGGTGGGAGAAAATTAGAAATGTTTGGAGAGTTATAGCAAGATAGTTGAGGAAACTAGAAGAATTCAGAATCTAGTCCAGTTTACAGGTGTATAACAGCCCCTCAAAGGCAATTAACAGGATAGAGTCTAGTATCTATATGGTGCACACATAGTTTTCCTCGCTTACATCTCCCCACCTTTTTAACCATGATAATCACAGCAGAACTAATTTATTTGTACTAAACTTGGCCAGGTACTTACATAAGTACAACAAGAATAATGATATAAGCTCTTTTCAAGACTGCTTTGCTGCAACTTTTCATAAGGAATCTCATATTGAACTCTTAAAAGCCCCTGAGGCCAGGAAGCCAAACCAAGGACTCACCAGTAGATTTAATTTACAATACCTAAATTTTGGATAAATTCTTCACTTCTTGAGGTCCCCCAAAATATTCTGACGTTCTTGGGCTCACCAAGAAGTGATCTACCTTGCTTACCTAGTAAGGCTGCTGGGAACTCTATAAGTACAATAGTAGGCCAAATTTTTTTGTGTTACTTTTTTAGCGGTTTTAGCTGCCTGGTCATAGCTGAGTTTATACACATCTCTCTCAAATATAACATTCCAGTCAGAGCCTTGGCAATATAGCCAATGTGTCCTATTACAAGGAGAATAGATTCTTATTGAACTTATGCAAATAACTAACTATATCATCATGAAAAGAATACTTAAGAGTTTCTGAATTCTGAAGGGATCAGGTAGGGAGAAAAAGGAAATGTTTCATCTTTGTTTACAAAGATGTACTTTCTCAAGTTGCTGGAAGTCATAGATAGATTAGGAGAAAAGGTTTCCCTAAATCTGAGGCGGGGGGGGGACCATTAAGGAACTAGCAATATTTCAAACAAAAAGTCATAAAAAGTTATAATCATCCTCCTCAATTCATTCAGGCCCATATAACGGACCCTCACTCTGCTTGAATCCAGTTTTACTCTTAGTTCTGGAAATTTTTATACAGTTATTCTTAAAATCTTAAAGTTAGCAGAGACTTGTACTTGTCAAAGTCCTTTCCATGAATTTCCTTGGAGATGAAACACTTTTACAGGAACATTTTTGTGAAAGTATCAGAGTGAACTGATAACACTCTTAAAATGACAAAGACTGAAAAATGTCTATTGTTAAAGATCTGATGACAGTTCATTTGATAGGGAATTGTAGATATTTTTGTGATCTCTAAGATTTTAAAATAATAACTGGAATTCTGATGGATAACATTCATATCAGACTTCCAGGAATTTCATATAATTTCTGCAACATCCATTATGTATACCTCTACAAATACAGCATAAAGAAGGTATAGTGTTACTTCTTATTTGACAATGTTTCCCATGGAGCTTAACACATCAAATACATATATTTAGTTTAACATTTCTCTTTTTTGTTGTTGTTGTTTGCTTATTTATTTGTTTATTTATTTATTTTTGAGAGAGAAAGAGAGGGACAGAGGCAGAGACAGAGTATGAGTGAGAGAGGGGCAGAGAAAGGGAGACACAGAATCTGAAGCAGGCTCCAGGCTCCGAGGTGTCAGTACAGAGCCCGACACCAGGCTTGAGCCCACAGAACCAGAGATCATGACCTAAGCCAAAGGTGGACGTTTAACCAACTGAGGCACCCAAGTGCCCCAACATTTCTCTTTTTATAGGGAGAAAATGATAAATCTTTTGTCATTTTCTAGGGCCCCTCTGGCAAAAATCCCAAAGTTACTTCCACACCAAAAGGACTTCATTTAGAATTGGGTATTTGGGAATTTTGTCAAAAATATCAAAAGGTTTTGGGGTGCCTAGGTGGCTCATTCAGTTGAACATCTGACTCTTAATTTTGGCTCAGGTCATGATCCCAGGGTTATGGATTCTAGCCTTCAGTGAGTCTCTGCACTGAGCATGGAACCTACTTAAGATTCTCTCTCTCTCCCTCTCTCTGGCTCTCTCCCTTGCTCGCTCTCTTGCTTTCCCTCTAAAATTAATATATATAATATATAATTATATATTATATCTAGATATCTTGAAAGGTTTTTCAATGCTTGGTCAAATAAGATCTTGAGGCACTGGGAAACAATACTTAGTTATCCATTTAACCAAAGTGACAATTAAAGACTTTACAGGCAAATATAGAAAGTTAACATAGTTGTAAAGAATGAAACAAAACAAAACCTAGTTGTTTTAACAGGTAAGTCTTAGTTTTCTTAAGTAACCAAAATTAATAAAGACAACATGGAATTGAGGAAACTATTCTGATAAGACACAAAATCTTTGTTTTCTAGGCAGATTACATAAAAGGAAAAAGAGGAAAAATAAGGTAAAAACAGAGAAGAAGGTAAACCATAAGAGACTCTTCAATACAGAGAACAAACTGAGGGTTGCTGGAGGGGAGGTGGAGGGATGGGCTAAATGGGTGATGGGCATTAAGGAGGGCACTTGTTGGGATGAGCACGGGGTATTATATATAAGTGATGAACCACCAAATATTACTCCTGAAATCATTATTACACAATATGTTAACTCACTTTGGTTTAAATAAAATTAAGAAAACAAAAACAAATCAGAAGGTCAAGCTTTTTACAATTGTTTATCGAGAGCAGACCAATAGTCAAAAAATGTTTCTCCTTTGAACAGACAGAAAACCAAATTCTAATACTGCACCAGTTTAGGTTTGATATAAAAACTCATTTTTGTTACTCAAATAAATTTATTTTAATCTCAGCCAGCTTGACCATGCATAAAATTCTTTCCTCAAGATTCCTTTTGCCACAAACCTGCTACAACTTTCTTTTTCACATTTAGATTTTGTCCTATGTTTTTCCTCTTTCCTATTTTGAAATAACCAGCCTCACTTGTATGACAAAATTACTTTCTTTTCCCTGAACAAAAATGGATTTCCATTCTTCGTATTTTCTTTTATCAAAAACACACATCCCACTTTCCTTGCATATCAAGATGTTTTCCTCATTATTTCTAGTAGCTCCCATATTTTAAATTTCTTAACTTTTAAAAACCTTAATTTTCAGTGAAAATAAAGAAGTGAATAATTGCAAACTGTTACACCAGTATTCTTTACATCGGCAAATTTAGGAATACATTTCCTAATTTCTCAAAGCCTATGGTTCCTTACAGTATGATTTTTTTAGTATAGCACAAAACACCTTTACTAATAGACCCAAATATCTTTAGTTCCTTTGTAATGTGAAACCAAAAGTTGGTAAACATATGTTCAGTTGTTAATATGTCATTATTTTATTTTACTTGGAAATGATCTTGATAGTCAAAGCGCTTCACTCATTATGTAATTTAACTTAGCAACATTTTAAGTTTCAAGTACCCAAAAATATTTCGGAATCTATTTCTTAAGTAGGCATACCATAAAACATAATTGTTGATGTAAAGGTCACCTAGAAAAGTCTCATCCTTCAACTCTTTACCTCTTAAGGGGCGCCTGGGTGGCTTAGTCGGTTAAGCGTCCGACTTTCGCTTAGGTCATGATCTCGCGGTTCGTGGGTTCGAGCCCCGCGTCGGGCTCTGTGCTGACTGCCAGCTCAGAGCCTGGAGCCTGTTTCAGTCTTTGACTCCCTCTCTCTCTGACCCTCCCCTGCTCACGCTGTCTCTCTCTCTCTCTCTCCTAGAAACAAATAAAACATTTAAAAAAAATAAAAAAACTCTTTACCTCTTAATAAATAGATCCTTACACCTATTTAATTCAGTTGTTCTTAACAATTTGATTACTGAGCAAAATTCCATGAGACATTAGACAAAGCCAGCCATAATCCCAAGCTATGTTTTTTTTTTGCTGACAAATTTTGTAAAAGATAACAAGAACTTATTTAACCTCTAGTAAACCCAGAATAAAAGTCTTATGTTAAATGCTGATAACACTGAAAACATCCCTATTTTAACTAAACAACAACAACAAAAGACTTTAAATTTTATTTACCAAAGGTAATCTTGGATCATGTGAACTTAAAAGTATTTGGGTTAGTTTCTATTATGTTTCTGAGAGTCTTAGGAATACTTAATTCATATGAGCACTTAATTTTCTTTATGCCAATTAAGTAGAGCTTTTTTTTTTTTTACAAATTAACTTTGGCAATACTATCTAAACATAGAAAGTACCACACCTCTACAACACGTATACATACATAGATAAACATACAAAGGCAAACAGAGACCTTATAGTTTTCATTCTAAAATTTTAGCCATGAGAAGGGTAAGATTCACTAGCTTTAAAAATTAAAAAATGTTGGAATAAGTTAAGTTTACCTGCTCGGATGGCTAAAGCTTTTTCTACTAATATTTGTGGAGAAGACACTTAAGGTTTGCATTTGTCCAACATGGATATAGGGTTCTGCTCATGATGACAGTCCTCTTCCACAAGGTCAGAGAGAGAGCCAGCCTGCACGTTCCTACAGCTGCTTAGAGTCCTATGGACAATGACTGAGGAGACAGACCATGAGGAAACATCTAGAATACTAAAATGTAAACTCTTAGTAAGACCACAAAGTCTGAGCCTTAAAAAATATTGCATTTGACCTTGACAAGTAACCTTATAGAAGCTGTGGACCATAATTTGGGCGAGGGAGCTTACAAGAGGTCTCTATTTTTCAAAAGCTCCCCGCATCCAACCTTTTCTCCTTCTGTCTTAGGAACTGGAATTGGTCTAGACAAGAGTTCCTGGAGACCAAATAAAACAGCTACCTCTCAAGGACACAGGAGAGAACTTCAAGTTCCTCCAAGAAAGGCTTTTGTTCCCTACAGCCAGAATTTTTATGATACTTACAAGCCATTTTAGATAAATGGGGAAGGTTTAGGGACTGGTTAAAAGGAGGAATGGACTTTGGGTTATTTCTGAAGCCACATTTCTGGTTTTGCAAAGATATGTATGATAAGGAGGGTTGACTTTAATTTCTCAAAGAATTCCAACTTAAATGATATCGCAGGTGAATCTGTCCATCCAACCACCTCACCTTCAATTTGCTTTTTTATATCAGGGAGACAGTTTCCAACTAAAATGGAAATCAGAAAATGTCTGTGCTGTGGATTTAGAGCTGCTTGTCTTTGGAATGTTTTAGTAAACCTTTTCAAGAAAGCTTCAAAATGTTTTTCTTTTCCTCTGACATAGTTTTTTTAAAAATATAATTTATTGTCAAACTGGTTTCCATACAACACCCAATGCTCTTCCCAACAAGTGCTCTTCTCCATGCCCATCACCCACTGTCCCCTCTTCCCCACCCCCATCCACCCTCAGTTTGTTCTCAGTATTTAAGAGTCTTTTTATGGTTTGCCTCCCTCCCTCTCTGTTTGTTACATTTTTTCCCCCTTCCCTTTCCCCATGGACTTCTGTGAAGTTTCTCAAGATCTACATGTGGGTGAAAACATATGGTATCTGTCTTTCTCTGACTGACTTATTTCACTTAGCATAATGCCCTCCAGTTCCATCCACATTGCTGATACAGTTTCAGTTTAGCTTAGTAAAGAAGGCCTTAAAAAACATTCCCATCAGGCTCTACATAGTATCTTCCAATTTGGCCAACCGCTGACCATAGAGCTACTTAAAAAATGTTTCCAAATATCCTGTCAGGTTTCAGCCAGGACAAACAGCAAGTATCACTGTCAAGATTGAACACCCCTTTAGCCTCAAGGGGTATCTCCAAAGAAAGTGCTAAAATGTTCTTCTCTCTTTCCATTGGGTACTACAGACATGTGGGAGGGAGACTTTGTTAAGAATTCTCACCCTTAGCTGGCTTCTGCCAGTTTTCCCAGGATCCCATCTGGGAGCTCCAACCAGGGTTTAAAATAGAGACTGTAGAGGCCCCAGGTCGCTCAGTCAGTTAAATGTCCAACTCTTGATTTCGGCTCAGGTCCCAAACTTGCAGTTCATGAGATGAAGGCCCACATCAGACTAGGCTCTGCACTGACAGCATGGAGCCTGCTTGGGATTCTCTCTCTCCCTCTCTCTGCCCCTCCCCTCCCTCAAAATAAATTTAAAAGAGAGAGACACAGAGACAGAGACAAAGAGGTGTGCCTGGGTGTCTCATTCAGTTAAGTGTCCGACTTCGGCTCAGGTCATGATCTCATGGTTCCTGGGTTCAAGCCCTGAATTGGGCTCTGTGCTGACAGCTCAGAGCCTGGAGCCTGCTTCGGATTCTGTGTCTCTATCTCTCTCTGCCCCTCCATCGCTCACACTCTCTCTCTCTGTCTCTCAAAAATAAATAAACATTAAAAAAAATAAACAAAGAGAGTGTAGCTCCACTATTGACCAAAATTTGGCAAGGTTTACCATTAAGTTTAATTTTATTTTCCCTTGGCTGTTTAAGGGAATAATGTAGCAGCTTAGCAGAAAATTTCTCAGAGTTTCATTATCCCTGGGAGGGGCCCATACAAAGGCCCTCTCTTGAGGGTAGATACGGGGCCATCTGTAAGGCCAATAATATGGCAGGCTTTGTTTATGGTCTTGTTCCAAAGTCCTTTTGAAGTGCTCTGCCATGATCACGTGTTCTGTCAGACCACTGGCCTCCCATTCTATTTTCTGCCTTTTCTATCAAACCACTCATCTCAGGGGGTAATTCACTTACAAAAACTTTGAGGATCTTCTCTGGGTTTAGGAAATGTTTTAATTATGGTCCTTGGGTCAGCCTTTATCCCAAGAGTGAAAGATAGTTGAAGAGGTTCACCTGAAGCTTTGGGTGGTCCTATTTTAAAAGGTAACTATTTAATGGTTTCTTCTGGAGCACCTGGGTGGCTCAGTCCGTTAAGCATCTGACTCTTGGTTTCAGCTCAGATCATGATCTTTTGGTTCTTGTGATGGAGCCCCAAGTCACTGACAATGCAGAGCCTGCTTGGGATTCTCTCTCTACCCCTCCTCTCCTCTCTTTCTCTCAAAATAAATAAATAAACATTAAAAAAAATAATCTCTTCAGAGTGCAAAGGCACTATGAACTCTCTGAAATCAGAGAATTACTGGAATGATTACTCAAATACAGGTGAGAAGGGAACAGAAGGAGTTACTTTAGTCTTATGCCTCAGTCTTATAGTCTTTTTGTTTTAAGCACCTTTTTTTTAGGTCTTTAATGTTTAGTTCTTTAGTGTTTTTAGTTTTTGCAATGAATCTTTCAGTGAAATTATTATAGAATTCTGAAATCTTTTGGAGGCCTCTACATGCCAACTAAAATAGGTATCCCTGGGGCACTTAGGTGGCTCAGTTGGTTAAACATCCAACTTTGGCTTAGGTCATGTTCTCACTGCCCATGGATTTGAGCCCTGCATCGGGCTCTGTGCTGAAAGCCCGGAGCCTGCTTCAGATTCTGTCTCTGTCTCTCTGCCCCTCCCCCACTCACGCTCTGTCTCTCTCCCTCTCAAATACAAATAAATATTTTTAAAACAGAAAAGAAAGTAGGTATCCCATTCTGTTTAATTTGGTAAACCTTGCTTTCAGGTCTACTTCTAAAATGTTCTTAATCTTATCGGAGTAGTGCCCGTAATGGCCACCATAATTATAGGTTGTTTTCAGTAAGATTTTGCCACTGTTGTAAATATTCATAGCTTCTGGGATTCTAGTTTTTAGACGTAAGATAAATAGGTGTGCCAGAAGGTGGCACACTTAACACTTTAACTTAAGAATCCTGTCTCTTCCAGCTAAGCCTTTGGGTCTCTTGGAGCCAAAGGAATACCTAGAAGGGACATGCCGCTGGGTTGGGGATTGTGCGATGTCCTACAGCATACCTTGGGCTGCATGGACATTATCTTGAGGTTAGCAGGTGATGTAGTGTCAACCTAACCCATTCTAAGACCAATTTACCTTAACACAAGATTTTCAGAATTGGTTGGTGAGCACTCTAACAGCTTTTAAGTGCTTGGCCTGTGCCCCCCAGTTTTGTAGCTCTGGCTTCTGAGATTTCCATTAGCAATGACAAAACAAGACCAACAAACATGTGCACCTTAACACATCAGCAATCACCAAGAGATGGTTCTGTGGCCTGGCCTAGAGAAGTCCCTGTGCACACCACCACCAATTCCCAACATGGAAATGGGGCCTGGGGAAAGGACTGGAGACAGGGAAACTAAAGGGACCCCATGAAATACTGCTTCTTTTCCTGCTTCTCTTTTTACTAGGATCCACACACTTGCCTTACACGCGCCTCACAGAATAGATAATGTATGTCCTCTTTGTAAAGGTCAAAGAGTTAATGATTTCTTTGCAGCATTCCAGCACAATAGATAACATCTAAGGAGTGAGCAGGTGGGGCCATCATGAACATTTTCCAAGACCAGTGACTCATCAAGACCCCTGGCTCCAGGGCATAAGTGGATTATGGAAAACACCTCAACAGTTAGTTTCTGGATGGCTCGGGGGACTCATGTACTGGACCCCCACCCTCAATAAAAACCCCAAGTTCCAAGCAAAGACGAGATTCACTCTTCTTTCCTTTCTGAGTCTCCCAGACATTGTGTCTGTATCTATACTCTCTATCAATCAAGCTGCTTCTACTATGTTTATGAGCTAATGTATAGAATACAAAATATATTACAAGCATGGCAAGAAATAAACCACTATTCCAAATGTTGACAACACAGAAGCCAGGAAATCTTTTAAATATTTTTATTTTAGTGCTAATTCATGCAGATCCCATATATATGGCCAGCATCCTAAAACCATCAAGGAGTTAAAAATGTTACTGCTAAGGGGCGCCTGGGGCTCAGTCGACTTAGACTCAGGTCATGATCTCACAGCTCATGAGTTCAAGCCCCACGTTGGGCTCTGTGCCAATAGCTCAGGGCCTGGAGCCTGCTTCAGATTCTATTTCTCTCTCACTCTGCTCATTCTTTGCTCATGCTCTGTCTCTCTCTTTCTCAAAAATAAATACACATTTAAAAAAACAAAGTTTTTTTTAAGACAAAGTTACTGCTAATACACGATTTAATACACTAATTTAAGACAAAGTTACTGCTAATACACGATTTAGAGGAGTAGAAATTATAATGGGGTCCCTAACTGCAGTTAAATGAAAATGAAAACTTGGGTTTTTGTTTTCTATTATAAAAAATCGAATAGAAAGCAGAAAGTATTTGGGGATTAGTGAAATTCTTGAATCTCACAAACATTTAAGAATTCTAAGTAATTGTTAAAGAACTCATGGTCTAGTCGTAGGAAAGAGTGGTTTCAGGGTGTGCAGTAAAGGAATCCCTAAAGTTGTTTCTAGTCTGTAGCCACTTCCAACCAATTATTTTTTTAATGTTTATTTATTTTTGAGAGAGAGAGAGACAGAGCAAGAGTGGGAGAGGGAAGAGAGAGAGGGAGTGGGAGAAACAGAATCTGAAGCTGTCAGCACAGAGCCCGATGTGGGGCTCAAACTCGTGAACTGAGAGCTCATGAGCTGAACGCAAGTCGGAGGCTCAACTGACTGAGCCACCCAGGTGGTCACTTCTAAGCAATTATAATTTGCATTAGATCATGACCCAACTGATCTTTTAAAATTATATTTGTAAATATTTACTTTCTATTTTCCTGGTGGTTAGAATTTAGGGCTCTGTAGATAGCTGGATTTGGGTTTCAATCCCAACTCCAAGACATATTAGTGATGTGATCTTGGGCAAGCGACTTCCAATTCTCTTAGCTCCAATCTCCTTGTGTGTAAAAGGAGCATAATCACATTAAATATTAAATAATATTTATTATTAATAAATTATACTGTATATAATTTATATACAGTATAATTTATTTATGTATATAAATTATAATTAAATATTAAAGAATATAAATACCTCCTCACAGGGTGGCTGTGGGGATGACATGAAGGGAAGTGGTGTTGGCATCAGCACCAACATCTTCATTGTCTTACTCACTGCTGCCACTGCTAACAAGCTGTTGGGAAAAAGAGGGAGAGAAAAATCTTCATAATCTTACAAGAAAAATATTCCAACACCAAGGAAACAGACAATGGCCATTCATATATGTAATTAGCAAAGTAAAGGCCAATATTTTGCTGGACCCAAACTTCTACAGATACACTGCGAGGAGGGTAGGGGTGTGCTGAAAGGGGACACAAACTAAGTGCATCATCCAAGTCTAGAAATTTGTGACAAATTAACAAGAGGCTGGGAGACAAAAAAAAAAAAAAAAAAAAAAAAAGGAAGCTCAGCAGAGCAGGCTCAAGATTCTCCAAGGAAGGTCAGCAGAACAGGGATAGGACGTGAGAAATGATGGGGTTCAGGCCATGATACCCCCAAGTACGGCACTTTGACATATTGCATATTTTAAGCTGAAGGAGTCTCTGCAATTGGCAGATGCAGGAAGATTTATCCTCTCTTCTCCTCCTTCTTCCCTGAAACAGGTCACAGAGCCCTCCTGTGAGAGGTGTCCTCTCTGTACCCAGAGGAAAGGGGCACCGTTATCTCTAAAGACAAAGGGACACCAAGAAGAATCCTACCTAACACAGGGCCTTGCTCACTTTTCCCCAGATTATTACACTCGCCTCCTACTCCCTGGCCTGTTACATTCGCCCACGCCCGCCACTCTTCAGAACGCCTGCTGAGAAATTCGCAGCTCTAACCAGTCTTGTGAGTCTTCATTTCCTTGTGAAGGCTCCATGTCACAGAACACCATGTTAAACAAGTCTATGCGCTTTTCTCTTGTTAGTCTGTCCTGTTTGCTTTCCGAACTCAACCATGGACCCTACGGGAATGCAGGAAAACTTTTTCACCCTATATATGGGGCACCTGGGTAGCTCAGTCGATTAAGCGTCAGACTTCGGCTCAGGTCATGATCTCATGGTTTGTGGGTTCGAGCCCCGCATCGGGCTCTGTGCTGACAGCTAGCTCAGAGCCTGGAGCCTGTTTCAGATTCTGTGTCTCCCTCTCTCTCTGACCCTCCCCTGTTCATGCTGTCTCTCTCCCAGAAATAAATAAAAAACATAAAAAAAATTTTTTTAAAAGAAAACTTTTTCACCCCATATAAAAGAAACCAGACAAAACCAAAATGAAGGCCACTTGCTTGGGGCTCAGTGTCTTAATGTCCTTACCCTCTCCTTAGAAAGGAGAGGTTTCACATTTGCATCACCATTACAATTTATCTTTTGTAGTGTGTTGTTCTAGTACTTTAAAGCTCACATATAGTCAATGTAACATTGTTCTAATTTTGGTGTGGATTCGATCATTCTTAGCTAATCTTTTTATTGTCATGAGAATATCCCAAGGTATATATTTAGGGCTCTGTAGATAGCTGGATCTGGGTTTGGGTTATATATAAATACACACACACACACACATACATATACACACAGTATATCTTTGGGTATTATTACAGACACATAATCTGGAACTGATGAGCTGGAGGTCTTTCATCATCTCAGCATGGGCAAAACCACATACACCTGGTACTTTCAGACATCCCACGTTATAACAGGAATGGCTTTATCCAGCCCTGAAAGGTGACTCTTAGTTGCAACCGTCACAGTACAGTGATTCCTTATGACACATAATTTTAAAGCAGCATTATGCATCACTTCCTGGAAGCGCCCCAAATGCACGGAAATCTCCTAGCAAGCAGCAGTCTTATCTATTTAACCAGCACTGAGGCGTACCGACCCGTTTTCCAAAAATAACAAAAACCAGAAACCACTTCTTCCTGGAGCAGAAGGGAAGCATCTTTGCCATCCTCACCAAACATTCGGCCATAGGTGGAATTCCCGAAGAAACACTGGCCCCGAACCACAGCGCTCAGACACCAACACCACGTGGAACTATTGTGGCTCCCAGAGCAGGCAGGCTTCACCCTGCAGAGATCAAGGGAAAGGAAACACTTCACGGCGAGGAGCCCGGGAGCCAAGCACATTCCTCTCATCCAGTGTCTTCTTTTCGGCTCTACTGCAGAGAGCACCGTGCATGCCCATCCTTAGCTAATTGTTCCCTGAACAGCAAAGACTGAGGGATGGAACGAGCAGCAAGAACACTAACTGGCACTCATGAAGGCTTCTCGGACACCAAGCATGAGTAGCAATCCTTTTTCTACACTGAAACGTTTCCTTTTCCCCTAAGCCTGTGAAGTAGGTCCTATTAGGATGTGGTCACTGAGGCATGAAGTTAACACATCGAAGTCCACACACAGCCTGTAAGGGACCAACAAAGATATTAAGCTGAGGTTTTTTTGACTCGAGAGTCTACATTCTCAACCACCACTGTGACTGCCTCTCAGAAAAAGTCAGGTGTCCTGGCTGATACCCATTTTCCCCAGTGCTCAGAACCTTCTCAGGGTTCTAAGTGAGCCCAGCATGAATAAAAGGGGAGGTGGGAGAAAAGGGGGACAGAAAAGCCCTGAGGAGAGAGAAGTAGGATTGATTTGACAAGCAATCCTTTGGTTTAATTTCTATACCTGCTAAATATAGCCCTTCTTCCCTTAGAACTTTTTTTTTTTATAAGAGAACTCAACACATTTTAATGGCAGTTGGGTAGAGAAGGGACAGAAGATTAAGTAAATTATTATCTGTAGATCATTGCACAAATAAAAGGCTTTCTTGGCGGGACTTGAAGCTACGTGAAATTCAGTGAAGGCAAACCTGCAGAAAGACTAACCCACTGCCAGGCTGTTAACCCTTTACAGCTTCTGGTAGACTTTTCCTGCAAAGCTATTGACCCTTCACACACCCCTCTTCCCAAGGGTCTACTTGGGGAGTGATAGAAAGACCCAGATGTCAGAGGATGTGAGTGCCTTCCAATGAAAAGAACAAGAGAATTAAGACCCTTGCGCATTGGGCAAATACGTACCAAGCACTTCCCATATGCAAAGAGAAGGTGCCAGGGATAAAGGAAGACACCTGCTTTCAAAGAGCTTACAGTCTAGTGCGGGGGCAGTGAAGCTTTCACTATTTTAGGCATAGCAGGCCCAACTACTTAGCCCTGCCATCTGGGGCATGAAAGTGGCCACAGTATGGAAATGAATGGGTACAGCTACATTACAATAAAACTTTATATATTTTTTAAGTGTGTTTATTCATTTTCAGAGACTGAGGGGTGGGGGCTGGGGCAGAGAGAGAGGGAGAGAGAGAATCCCCAGCAAGCTCTGAACTGTCAGCACAGAGCCCAGATTGGGGCTCCAACTCACTAACCGTGAGGTCATGACATGAACCAAAGTCGGACGCTTAACTGACTGAGCCACCCAGGTCCCCCCGCCCCCCAAGAAAATTTTATTTTAAAAATCAAGTGGCTCACTGGATTTGGCCCGGCCATAGTTTGCAAACCCTTGTAGTAAGCACCTCAAGAAAGGCAAGCAGGAAAAACAATTTCCATGTTGTTTTCTGTTTCCATTTGTTTGTGGTCTTTAATCCTGAGCGACTTGGGTCTGAGGATGAAATCTTTGGATCGCGTTTCGTTCCTAGAGTATTTTCGAGGTGCTACTCCACAGCCTTGTAGCATTGATGGTTGTTGGGGAGAGTCTGTAGCCAGGTGATTTCTTTTCTCTTTTACGGGACTTCCCCTGAGGATTCATTTTTTACCCTTGAAGTCCAGGATATATCTTATTAGGCTATGTCTCCATGATCTAGACACGAGAGGCTTTTTTCCCCACAGATTTTAGCTTATTTATAACAACTGATATGATAACTATGTTTGTCCTACTGTTTTATGTTAGGCTTTCTTTTCCTAGTTTCAAAACCTTCTTTACCATATCATCTTTTGCTTATAAAGACTGTAAGTCTGTGTTTCCTCTAACCTTTAGTAACATACATATTTTTGTTCTAGTGGTTATGTTTATGACTGTAACTTATACACTATCTGTTAATTCTGTGCTGTAAACAACGATAAAGTTAATATATTTGCCCTTTCCCCCTCCCCTCCTATACCTCCACCATCTGATTTAATCAACAGTTTGATTTTCTTTAATAGATACTTTAGTAATATTCATTTATGTGGCAGATTAATATTTACTGTGGTTTTTCATGTTTTTTACTGAAGTTCTTCCTGACAACATCCCATATTCTTAACTATCTTTTCTCTGAGATTGTACATTTTTTTTTACTTTTTTAAAAAATGTTTATTTCTGAGAGAGACAGTGACAGAGAGGGGGAAGAGCAGAAAGAAAGGGAGACACAGAATCTGAAGCAGGTTCCAGGCTCTGAACTGTCAAACTTGGGGCTCAAACTCACTACTGTGAGGTCATGACCTGAGCTGAAGTCAGGCACTTAATCGAATGAGCCATCTAGGTGCCCTGAGTTTGTATACTTCTGTTTTATGCTCTGGCTCCATAAAGTTGATGGAATTATTAAATGTATTTAATCTGTGGCTGAAAAATTGATTGTGGTTTTTAATGTTTCTTGATAGTAATGTTTTTTCTGAACAAGTGTCTTTCTCTGCCACCATTTTGTATTGTTTTCCATCACTTTTTCTGGCTTATTTCCTGCACTGATCCTGGGCTTTTACGTACTTTACTACTCCCCATGGAAGGAGTGCTTTCTCTAACAACTATGTGCAAGAAGTCTGTATCGTGGGGCACCGGGGAGGCTCAGTCAGTTAAGCATCTGACAGTTGGTTTCAGCTCAGGTCATGATCTCACAGTTCATGGGTTCGAGCCCGGCATCGGGCTCTGTGCTGACAACACAGAGTCTGTCTAGGATTTGCTCGCTCTCTCTCTCTCTCACTGCACATCTCCCCCCACTTGACTATCTCTCAAAATAAATAGAAAGATAGATGAGAGAGAGAACTATTAAAAACAGAAGTGTGTGGGACATTTCCTGTCGAGGCGTTCTTGAATATTGTGTGCATTTGTGCACTCATTTGATTATTCTCTCTCTCCGTTATCTTAATGGAGACGGACCACCATGGAGTCTTTTGCAATGCAAAGACTTTTCTCTCATCCACTGGCAGGAAGAACAGACAGTCTCCTGAAAGCAGGGCTTGCCTCTGTGGTTCTTCCTTTAACCTCCTCCTCTCTGTCTCCCAAAAAGTGCCCAGGACTGGGGAGTTCTAGCACCTGCAGCGATGCACTTTTCACCCCCTCTCACCTCCCTGGGGTGACTTACTTCCAGCAAATTCCCAGCTCTTTAGATGTGGTTCTCTGGGTGTCTTGGGCACCCCTTTGTTTTGACCCACTGTTTCCATCAGTGTTGCAGTTTGAAATTTTCCATCTCTTTTGGTTTTGCTGAAAATGGAGTTTGGGTTTGTAGGTTTCATCTACCTTTTTGCTCGTGAAGGGTGTCTAGGAACAAAGGTAGGAATGTGAGCTTTACTGTATTCAAAGGAGAAATCTCAATGCGAGCATCAATTACTCAGAATGTGAACGTGTGAGAAATTGTAAAGTGACTGCACATGACCTAGAGGGATTGGGACAGGGACATAAAAGCCAGAAAGAAAAAAATTAGACACTCCATCTTCAGGTTAATAGCTACTGAATACCTGATTGCCTAAGGATCAGTGATGCCCTCCTGAAGGAAGAACAAAACTATCGGGGGGCAGCTAGCCTACTGAAAGCACAGTGATGCTCGCCAGTCTGTCAACATTCTGCAAGGATAGGAAGACGGGGGCGATCACAAGACCGAGACAGGGGAAACCTGGACTTTTCTGTGGAAAAAGGCAGCCGCTGTCACCAGTCGGAAGGATGGGATCAGATCCTCCTTGTTTGCAGGTACAATGTCTGGATGAGTGTGCAGAATATGTTGGGGTTACAATAGGAATTTTGTTGCCATCTGTCTTATTCTTTTATTTCCTTACTTCTAATTTAATGCATTTACATGCATACCCACGCGGACTTAATTTTGCCTAGATGGACACATGTGATCATTTTCTTTCCTGCTGTGTCTTTTTCTTTTCTTTTCTTTTTTTGATCAGTAACTTCTTTCCCCTCTCTTGAAGCTGGCCCTGTGCTGCAGCCTCATCCCCTCCCAGGTAATCCATGCTACCTGCACTTGTCTTTCCTATTTTTCTCTGTACTCATAGTCCTTTCCAGACAGACACATACATACATACCGGTTGTGGGGGGGAGGACTATTTACTTTATGAAAAAAAGATTATATGAATCTTTTCCACATATAGTATTTCTCACTCAACGTTACCTTGTGCTAACTCCTTGAAATCATCTTGAATAGGGGCGCCTGGGTGGCTCAGTCGGTTGAGTGTCCAACTTCGGCTAAGGTCATGATCTCACCGTTTGTGAGTTTGAGCCCCATATCGGGCTCTGTGCTGAGAGCTCAGTCTGGAGACTGGTTCTGATTCTGTGTCTCCCTCTCTCTCTGCCCCTCCCACACTTATGCTCTGTGCCTTACTCTTTCTCTCAGAAATAAATGAACATTAAAATTTATATTAAAAAAAGGAGTAGAAAAAAATCATCTTGGATAGCTTTAAGGTGACTTTTTAAATGCCTGCCTAAGATTTCATGGTATTATTATGAACCATCATTTATTCAACCATCTCATTATTGATGGACATTCACATATTTGTTTTCCAAGTTTTGCCACTACAAACTGTATCATAGAAAAACATTTTTACATATATCCCAGGCTGCTTTTGTTTCTATAGGATAGATTCCTACAGTTTGTAAACATTGGGTCCAAGGAAATATATATATTTTCATCTTAATAGACCCACCCAAATGGCTTTCGGCAGAACCACTTCATATTTCTCCTAGCAATGTATGAAAATCTCTTTTGCTTGACATGCCCTCAACAAATATTTAAATCAGTTAGTTCTGATGTATATTATTTTCCTTATCAGTCTTGAGATAACTTCCTCTCTATTTTGCAAAGCGATGTCATGGAAGACACGTGCAAAAAGAGATTCAGGAAAAAAGTCAGTGTCAGACAGTCTCTCAGATGTAGCTTTGGGAACATTTATTCAGCAAATACTGTTTCAGGTACTTACTTTATGTGAAAAAGTACACAGGCACTGGTCACAATTTAAAATGTACAAATATGCCCACCGAGGTATATAATCCAGATGGGAATAGTTGTGGCATAGTGTCTGTATTCAGAAATGCCTAGATTCTGCTTCTTTTTAAGGTGTGACTTCTTCAAACCACAGTTTCCGCACCTATAAAATGGTTTTGATGATACTAGCCACCCTTTGGGCTTGTTCTGGAAATTAGATGAGATGATGCATATAAACCACCTGATATAACATCTGGCACAGAACAAGCACTCAATAAATGGAGGGGTTGTATTACTATTATTATTATTATTATTATTATAGATTTATGTATGAGAGTAGTGGAAGAGAGGATTGGACAGATAGGTAGGAACTAGAAGACCATGAATATCACTTCTTAATAGAAAATTTATCTTTGCACTATAGATTCTTAAGAAAGAAGTGATATAATGACAACAGTGTTCTAAGAAAATTTGCTAGTCGGTCATTAATCTGTGGATAAATTAGGGAATGAAGGAGATTGCAGTAAAAAGACTGAGTAGGAGGTATATTAATTAGATGCTTCTTCCATAAAACAGGGGTGGACACCTGACATAGTTTTTAAATGGCACAGCATTGGTACTGACCAGTTAAAGCAGGTGACAGCCCTCAGAATGGATGTCGGCTGTAAAGAACTCGTACCGCTATACCGGTGCGTACCCGCCGAGTATCAACCCTGTTCCTAAGTAAGAGAGCTCCTTTCTGAAAATGGATTAAATAATAGGAGTTTGCTGATTCACATAAATAAATATCTGGAGGAAAATGGTTCTAGAGTTAGTTAAGTATGCAGCCTGGAAGAAATTGCCACGGCCCATCCATATTCCTGAGAACCCACCCATCCACTGCACCTGGATCCAAAGGCTTCCCATTGCCAGTACCTGCGGCTCTCTGCCTGCAAGCTCTCTCCGGCCTCAGGAGTGATCCCATCAGCGGGTAGGGCAGACAGGAAGTACTAGGTAGCTAACACATTGACAGTAGTGCTCAAACAATGCCTCATGGGAGTTAATGAATGAATACTTAGGTTTTCTCACCTCTTGGGTGGGACGGCTCTGAAGCGTGTGTCCTACGTTCTCCCAGAGGGCCCAGTAAGGACAGGTTTGCTCACATCACCACACTCTGTTGACCTCCTTCCTTTCCCCATCACTTCCTCACTTTTCTACTGTTGTTTCCTAAGAGTGCTTCCCAAATAAACTCTTTAACTTACATACTTTTCTCAGAATCGGCTTCTAGAGGAGGCAAAGTGTGTAAACTCTCAGCCTAGGGTTTGTTCCCCAAGATGGTGGTTCCAGACATTTCCTCTCACTTTACCAAAGAAGAAAATACCTTCCAGAAGGCCCACAGCATCTTCTTGCAGATCACTGGCCATCGTGGGGTCACATGTCCATGCCTAACTGTAAAATAATCACAGAGTGGAATCAGCTTAACGCCATGCATTTAGGCCAATCGTGACTCACATCCCAGGGCACACTGACAGCAGATACTTGAATAGAAGTAGAGACACTCTACCAAGGAAGAAGTAAGAATGACTCCTGGGTGAGCTCCAACAGGCTCATCTAAAAAAAGTCTTCTCCAGTAATTTGGGCATGAGGCGATGAGAACATCTACCACGGGGTTGGCAGTGAAAACCTTCATCTAAATCATAGACTGGATTTATCACCCAATGAAGTTTGAGTCTCCCATATTCCTGGAGAATAAAAGAGAAGGTTTAGCACTCAGCTCTGTGAATAAGCTACCTTGATTCTGCTCTGCATACATCTTACATGAAATGTACTTAATACGTCTTAATTGCCTACAACAGGACTAACATTTTTCGTAATGATCAGCGTATTCACATTGCCTTCCATTCATTTATCTGAGTGCTCAGACACTCATTAGAACCAGTTAGGAGTATGGACCCCACAACAGCCCTTGATTGTACTGAGAAGCATGAAGTATTCCTATATACCTCCACATTAAAATACCTAATACAGGGCATAGGATGGCTGCCTAAAAATCATTCATTATTGTCCAGACAGCCTGTGTGGCCAAGACAGGTAATGATTGATAACTCAGGCCACCCAGGGACTTCAGAGATAGAATTTAGAGTATATTCTTATTTTGTATGAATGTCTAATGAAAAGACCGAAGTTTGTTCATCAGCCCTCTCTTGACAACCCGGAGCTGGTTTCAGCCAGACCTTTTGACTCAGTGTGGGACCTTAACCGCCACATTACTCACTTCCTTTTTCCTAAATCCCAGACAACTGCACAATTCACAGAGATTACCTCCCAAAGGTGAGACCCCTCTGAGGGAGTCACCAAAGAGAGAATCCTCCTGGGCTGGGCCTGTCACACATTTCACTGCAGGTGGGAGAGGAGGATGGGGGGAGTCTTGGGGACACAGAACTGTCACCACATTGGGAATGCCAGCACATATGTGAGCCTGGTTGCGAATGCCGCCAGTGGAATGTAAGACGCATGAGGTGTCTTCAGCAGGTGCTCCTTTATCTTTGTCAGTTATGGAAATAAATTGGTTTCACTCTTTATTTCCTCCTTATAAATCCTGTCTAACAAGCTAACGGAGCCGATTCCTTTTGCCACCCCAGTCCAGGGCCATTAACATCCACCCTGCAGTTCATCATAACCTTGTGCCCCTTTTCAAGCCACATGATCATTTATGTCCAGCTTGTCCTGTAGGAGGAAAAAACAAAAGGTGTCTGATAACTCCTGGTGGAGGCAGAGATTCAGCAAGAGGGTTGTCAGTTCAGAGACCTTCAGAGATTGTCTGCTTGTCAATCTCGTTTTCTGTGCCTTGGAGCAGACAGCCAGGAAGACAGGCCATTAGTAGGAAGCTACCTTTTGGCCTTTACTAATGGCAGGAGCTATAGGAGTGGGGGTTTGGTGGGTCTTATCCTTCGAAAAAGTGCTGAAGGCCCTCCACAGAGGAACACAGAGCAGTTGGGGTTTCCAGCTTATACCTCATGGAAATGTCAGCCATTGCACAGGGAAAGGCTTGAAGGATTTGGAAGCTTTCCCTCAATGTTGTATTTCCCTCACATTTGTTATTTTATCTCCTGTTTTTGTATAATAGTAACAGGAAAGCCCAATATGGAGGCACTTCTGGCCCCAATTAGGGAAATGGAGGAAGGCAGAGAATAAGTCTGGGTCTCATCCACGGCTGGTTTCAGGAGGAACAAAAAGCAAGGAGTTGAATGAGTGACAGCAGCTCTAAGGAGACAGGAGGTCAAATTGGAGCTCAAGGGTGGTTTTGGGAGGAAGAGGCACGCGGAGAAAGATGCCCGGAGCCTCAGAAAGCTCAGAAATCAGATCAAAGCCACAATTCTAAGAAGCCACGAAAGGTCCATCAGTTTCTTTCTTTCTTTCTTTCTTTTTTTAAAGAGAGAGAGAGACAAACCAAGAAACACTCTTTTTTTAAATGTTTATTTATTTTTGAGAGAGAGAGAGATAGCACAAGTAGGGCAGGGGTAGAGAGAGGGGGACAGAGGATCCAAAGCAGGCTCTACATTGACAGCAGTAAGCCCTGTGTGGGGCTTGAACTCACAAACTGGGAGAACATGACCTGAGCCAAAGTCAGACAGGTGCCTCTAGTTTTTAAGTCTAGATCTACACCAACCAATACGGTACCTACTCACCACACATGGCTATTGAACCCTTGAAATGTGGCTTTTTGGAACAAAGATATATATTTGATTCTGAGGACTTCATACTAAAAAAAAAAAAGGATATTAGATGTTATTTTTATATTGCAGGTTAAAATGTAAATAATTACAACACATTGGGTTAAATAAAATACACTATTAAAATTAATTTCCCCCGTTCCTTTTGCCAATGTTAATATGATGACTAAATTTTTTTAAACTACGTATGCAGCTTACATTACATATTTCTTGGATACCACTTGTTCCGAAAAAGAGATGCAGAATTTCAAAACTCTGGATTGATAAGTTCACCAGACTGCAACTTTGCTCTTCTCCACATCCTCTGAAACTAGCTTCGGCAGAGCGGTGAGGTAGTTTGGATCCTAATACTGACAATCAGCCTGGAGAACAAGTATGGCTTTCATTTAGTGTGTTACATCTTCCTCTTGCCTCCAAAAAGAACCAGCTTTGGGAAATACTGAAGGCATAGGAAGGAGGATGTTGGAAAAAAGGTGTTAATTTCCTTCTCTGCCCCAATTAGCTTTGTGGGATTTTTTTGTTTGTTTTTTTGTTTTTTAGCTCTGCTTTGTCATGGAAATTTGCATCTTCTTACTGACCCTGACATGGAGCACACAGTCTGTTTCACTAAGCATGCCATCACATGGGTCCAGCCCATTGAGGCGCAAAGCTCAAAATCATTTCATTCCTCACTGTCAGGAGGTAACCTGAATATCCTGGAAATGATCAAGTATTGAGGCTTTTCTTTATCCTATTGACTCAGTACTGGAATTTGCAGAACATTTTGTGAATGCTGGTTGACTGGTGGGTCTTGGTTTTAGAGTCTTTTTTTTTGGGGGGGGATGCTTTTCTTTTTTAAGGAAACTCATTTATCTGGTTAACAAAAATGAATGACTCATGCAAAACATAGACACTTTATCAGATACCTTGCTCTCAATGAACTCTCAGACTAATTATGTGAGACAGATTTGTAAGAAAGAAAGAAAGAAAGAAAGAAAGAGGAAAGGAAGGAAGAGAAAGGGAGGGAGGGAGGAAGGGAGGAGGGATAGAAGGAAGGAAGGAAAGAAGGAAGGAAGGAAGGAAGGAAGGAAGGAAGGAAAGAGGGAAGAAGAGAAGTACAGGGAAGGGAAGTGCAGATAATATGACAGAAATCTGTACAGAATACAGAAGCATGTAAAGGAAAGAGTGATCAAATTTCCTTCTGGAGAAATCAGGAAAGGCTCTAAGGGTCTTTGAATTCAGATCCCCTGACTACCGTATGCCACTCCCTGCACACACACTTTGCACCCCTGACACAAACCTGAGATCACACTAACGCATCTAAGATACCTCCAGATGGCTCTACTTGTGTGCCTCAGAGACATCTCAAACTCAACATGTGCAAAATGCATCTCACGAAAGTGTATATCACTTTAGAAAAAACTTCCTTCCCTATCATCCCAATGTGCCTTCAGTTTCCACATCTCAGGACATGGCATTACTACCCATTTCAGTTCTCAACCACAACCTCAGGACCACCTCTGATTCCTCTCTTTCCCTCCACGCCACCCCAGCCAATCCAAGTGTGAGTCCTATTGATTCCGAACCATCACCATGTCCCACCTGGGGTGATGCACCTGACCCCTACATGGACTTACTTCCTCCTCTCCTTTCCCTTCCATTCTCATTTCTAGGTAACAACATAGATGCACGTCTACAAATGGAAACCAGGTGAAATCACTTTCCTTCTCAGGCCTATCAATGGATCCTAACTGATATGAAATACAATTCCAAACACTTCACTTGGAATCTCCCAAAATGTCTTCAAAAGGAAACAAAAATAAACACTACCCAGCAAGGGAAATAAGATAAATGTAATTACTTGAAATGAATAACTTTTGTCCATTAAAGAGAAGTCAAAAGGCAACCCATTGAGTGAGAGAAGGTATCTGCAAAACATATCTGACAAAGGACTCATGGCTGGAATATGCAAGAACTCAGACAGCTCGATAAAAAACAGAGACTACTCATTAGAAGGATGAGCCAAATACATGAACCAATGGTGGTCAAAAGAAAATATCCAGATGGCCAATGTAAATATGAGAAGGGGCTAGCCCCATGAGTCACCAGGGACTAGCTGAAGCCACAATGTAATATAACAACACCCACTGGGATGGCTACAATGAACGAGTCAGATGGAATAATACCAAATGCAGGAGGGGAGTTGAAGCAACTGGAATACTCACATGTGAGGGTGCAGACTGGTACAAGATGGCGGGAAAGCTGTTTGGCAGTATCTGTTATAGCTAAACAAATGCATACCCCATGGCCCGGCAATCCTACACTGAGGTATACACACACACTCCTCACACACATGCCCAAATTGGAAATTAACCAAATGTCCACTAATGGTAGGTGAATAAATAAATCTAGTATAGTCACAAAAGAATATTCAATAGCAATAAAAGTGATTTCAGTCCCCAGAAAAATATAGTGGGATCTCAAGAGCATGCTATTGAGCAAAAGGCAACACAAGAGAGCTCACCATATTTGTTTGCACTGAGTTTGAAAGCAGACGAAGCTAATGAATGCCATTAGACATCAGGTTCATGTGTATCCTTGGCAGCGGTGGGGCCATAATGATGGGAAGGGAACAGTGGAGTGCTCTGGGCTGCTGGCTGGGTTCTATTTCCTGATTTGAGTGTTGGTTACACAGGTATGTTGAGTGTGAGGAAATTTATATAAACAGTATACTTACAGTTTGCGTACTTTTTTGTATGTGTCTTAAGCTTCAATAAAAATGGTTTTAAAAATCCAAATTTCCAATCACAGCCCACAAGGCCCTACCCTCTCTCCAACCTCTCCCTAAGCTCCTTTTCTTGGCTTCCCCTGCTTCAGACCAATACCTCATTAGCTTCTGAAATACACCAAGCTCACTGCCACCTTAGGACCTTGGCTTCTCTTGCTCCTTCTGAATGTTCTCCCTCAACGACTTCACCTGACCAGCTCCAAAACTCCTTAGACCTAAGCTTAGATGTCTCCTCTTCTTGGCCGCCACATAAAAAGTAGGTTTCTCTCTGTTATTTCCTACCTCAAACCCCTTGACTTCTTCCTTCAGAGCACTTACCACAACTTGTTGTTATTTTCTTTTTGTAATTCGGGCCTATGTTCTGTCTGATTAAAATGTTAGCTTCTTGAGAGTGCAGACAGAGGTGCTCCCTGAAGTACCTCTGAATCAAGATAACCACCTTGTCCCAGCTTTAAAACTTGAAGGCAAAATGAGAGGGTTTATGTCCTAAGTGAGAATGTAGCCTGCTGCCGTTACAGGGTAAACACTTAATAAGTGTTGAACAAGCAAATGAATAAGAAAATAAGGGTTGTCCAGGTGAATAAAAAATAAAGGAGCAGAAATACTACCCTTTTTTTCCAAAGCTAACATAGAAAGAAAGGAAAAGAGGTCAGGGTTAAGGGTCCTGGCACCTGACAGGTTCTTTGTTGTGGGTTTCCTATATTTGATTATATGAATCTTCCTCAACTTGCAGTGGGGTTACATCTCAATAGACCCATCATAAGTTGAAAATACTATAAATTGAAAACACATTTAAACACCTAACCTCCCAAACATCACAGCCTAGCCTAGCTGACCTTCAGCATGCTCAGAACACTTACGTTAGCCTATAGTTGGGCAAGATCATCTACCGCAAAGCCTATTTCATAGCAAAGTGTTGACTAGCTCATGCAATTGACTGGATACTGCACTGAAAGTGACAGACAGAATGGCTGTCCGGGGACAGAAGGGTTGTCATGTACTGGTCGTTAACCCTCAGCATCTGGCTGACCTGGAGCTTAGGCTACTGCCCAGCATCATGACAGAGGACCCACCAGCCACATGTTGCCAACCCAGGAGAGAGCCACATTCACAGTTCAAGTACACTTTCTAATGACGCGCATTGCTTCTGTGCCATTCTAAAGTCAAAAATCCTAAGTCGAACCGGAGTAAGTTGGGGACCATGGTATATTGGCACAATTTGATAATGGGCCTCAGGCTTTCCAAGTTGCTTCTGTGATCAGTTGATCAGTAACTCTTCCCCAAGGCACTTTACTGCAAGGGAAGGAAGGTGCTGGAAAACAAAGTAACAGGCACCACCTGTAAACATGCCTGGTCAAAACGAAATGATCCCATTATGTTGGTGACCTCAAGAAGTAGAAGCCTTTCAGAAAATTCACCATTATTCTGTCATGTAGTGGAGATTTGCAGCCTCCACTAACAGTGGGGACAATTTTCATCTCCCTCTCAAGTGTTCCCTTTGGATTATAGGGTCTTCGGCAGGTGAGAGCAATAGTTTCTCAAATGAAAATGATAAGCTAAGTGTGTGGCTCTTCAACTTGTTCACTCAACCTTTCCTTTTTTTAAAAAAATGTTTTATTTATTTCTGAGAGAGAGATAGAGACAGCATGAGCAGGGAAGGGTCAGAGAGAGAGGGAGACACAGAATATGAAGACAGGCTCCAGGCTCTGAGCTGTCAGCACAGAGCCCGATGCAGGGCTTGAACCCACGAACCATGAGATCATGACCTGAGCTAAAGTTGGACGCCTAACTGTCTGAGCCACCCAGATGCCCTCAACCTCTCCTTTTTTAAGCCACCCAAAGCTCCGGTAGGGCCCCTGCTTAGAAGAACTATTTCTTGATCTTATGCCTATAGAAGGGATTTGCAAGCCATATTCCGCTCAAATGAAAGAACAACAATTTTCACAACTAGGAGTTACAAGTGGGTCTGATGGGAAATTCCAGAGCACACAGAGCATCAGTTAACTCCTCATTCCTCATGTCTCCACACACTCTTACACATTTTCTGTGGGCCAGTATCCCAACCTGGCTTTACTGGGAAAAGCATTTACAAATAAGTCTATTGCATTATGATTATTTCTGATTCTCCTACATATACTTTCTGCCTGGTGACCTTGTGATTCCTCCAGTTAAAGACAGAGTCCATTGTCCCATACACTGATGTGGGACTTAGCCATGTGACTTACTTTAGACCATGGGACATAGGTGGTATCATAACAGTTCCAAGCACAGATCTTAAAGACATCATCACACATTTCTGCTTACACTGTCACTATCCAGCCATGAAAGGAACATGCATCAAGTGGCTAGCTCACTGGTCCAAGGAGGATGAGAAAAATGTAGAGAATAGCTAGACCTTACCCAGTTTCAAGCCAAGTTCACATGAACAAAGCTTAGATCAGCCAACCCCCAACCAACACACAGGTACATGAACAACCAACTGTTGTTTTCAGCCACTGAGCTGGGGTGCTTTTTAAGTGGCATTGCTGTGGAAAAGAAAGTTGATACCACAAAAATTGGCCGACTTGACTTTGTACCATCCTAAGTCTCCTAATGTAAGTTAACTTTATCATCCCCTCCCATGAGGTAGCAACTCCTGGGCAAACTAAGTCATCTGAGACCAGTAAAAATGTACTGAGCAGCTACTATATGTTAAGCCCCAGGAGCACAGAGATGAACACAATACAGTCTCTCATCCTATAATAGCTTGTGTTCTGAGTGTGATATAGACATCTAAGAAACCACTTTACCATAATGTGGTGAAGAATAAGATTAAGAATGCACATTGCACTGGGGCACCTCGGTGGCTCAGTTGGTTAAGCATCCAACTCTTGGTTTCGGCTCAAGTCATGATCCTGCAGTTTGTGAGATCGAGCCCCGTGTTGGGCTCTACACTGGAAGCATGGAACCTGTTTGGGATTCTCTCCCTCTCTCTCTGCCCCTCCCCTGCTCTCTCTCAAAATAAATAAATAAATATTTAAAAATTAAAAAACAAAATAAAATGCACACTGTACCGCATTCCACCATGATGGTAAACTGTGATCCCAACATCCAAGAGAGACCATTCTCCATGGACAGAAGACCATGAATTGAGAAGATGAAGAGCCTGGTGATGAGACAGTGATACAGGCCTGGAACCATTACCCAGAACCGAATGGGCATATCTCTGACCAGCGTCATGACAAGATACAGGATAATCCCTTCAGTCCTGAAACAGACTCTGAATGGTATTTTGGGTAGTGTCTACATAGACCAACAGGAAGGGATTGTTTCCTGACACTAGCTCTCCTCTTCCCTTCAGTTGGGGAAGCATAAAAAGAAGAGTTGGCTTATAGTGCCAACTGTACAATGACAAAAGATAGCTGATGGCTTCCTTTGGCATGGTTCTCTTCTTTTTTAATGGACGTACATTGAGGTATACTTTACTTGCTATAAATTTCACCTGTTTTAAGTACACAATTCAATGATTTTTAGTAAATTTGCAGGGTTGTGCAACTGTCACCAGAATCTGATATTAGGACATTTCCATCATCTCAAGAAAATATCTCTTCTATCCATCGGCAGTCATTCCTTATTCCTATCCCCAGCCCTAGGCCACCATTAATCTATTTTATTTCCTTATTGATTACCTTTTTGGGACATTTCATATCAATGGAATCATATAATATATGGTCTTTTGTTCTGGCTTCTTTCATTAGCATGTTTCTGAGATTCATCCATGTTTTAGCATGTATTGATTCATTTTGTTTTATAAGGATATTAGTTTCCTTTACCAACTTCACGGTGGCCCAACAAAAATTGAAATAATATAAGAACACTACACATAATTTATAGCTTTAGTTTCTTCAGCAATCAAGCCCAGGGAAGCTGGTGCCTACAAAGAATAGAGACAAAACTGAATGAAGTAAGAGCAAGGTTTATTTTCTACCTACCATATCCCTTACCACACAGGCCAAGAAGGAACTGGGGTGGATCATGGGTCATCCTCCTGAGGAAAAATGATGATCATTACATATTCCCCTGACTACAGATGAAGTGTTTCTCAGTCTACTTTGACCTTTATTTCCTCTCTCTCTCTCTTCCTGGTGTGTGTGTGTGTGTGTGTGTGTGTGTGTGTGTGTCCACAAATTGTTCATTGAGGTTTTTGGAATGTTTCCAATGAGACAGGATCTTATCCAACAGCACTTTATTGGCCAAGACCAGAAAAATGATCTAACTACATCAAAGACTATACAATCCAACCATTAAAATCACAATCTGTAAATAGATGCCAATAAAAAAAGGGGGCAACTGATCTCAACATTTTTGTTGGGCAAATATTTAAGCATTTCAGTTGAGCAATCCAGGAAGAACAGATCGTTGCTTATTATTTCCATCAGTAAGAGTGGGTCATCAAATCAACTCATAAAAGGGGGGGGGTCCTTTCATAAAATCAAGGAGAAAACAACTTAAGCACGAGGGAATAGACTTTTGTATAATCAGCTAAGAGAACTGTCCAGTATGCTTGGGAGCCGTGAACAATCTCATGGACCAGCTGTGCCCCCAAGCTAGGAACGATGCTGAACGCCACCGCTATCCTAGGCCCAATGGACACATTCGACTTTGCCTGGTGATTTCAGATCCATGCTCCATGGCACGTCTGTCTCTTAGGAGCACATCGAGGCCTCCTATGACGTCACTGCGGTCAGCAGAGAGACAACGCCACACTAAACATCACCACACAGAGAGCTGTGCCAAGCCTGATTTTGTGAGCTCTGCCAAGGGGAAGTGATCTGGCAGCGCTTTTGCAGTGAGTCTGAATCCAAAACAATCCGGAGAAAGAGAAAGCAAGGCTTAAATGAAACACAATTGAATTGAACAGAGAAAAGGAGAAGACAGAAGTTTGTAACTGTAATAAATCCTTCCAATTCAAAGCCAGGAAACAGTGGATCGGAGGAGAAGATGAGAATGTAACAGAACCTCCAGATCCATCTGAATCACCCACAGTGATTTCTACCACATGATGGTAGAAAACGGGGTGGTGAGAAACACACAGCGTATGCTGCTCAGGGGGCTTTACATCATTTTTCTCTCTATTCTCACAACCTATGGCTTTTAGGTAAAGCAAGAGCCACTGGTGTTACCCCACATTTTAAAAATGTCAGTTTCGGGGCGACTGTGCGGCTCAGTCGGTCAGGTGTCCGACTTCGGCTCAGGTCATGATTTCACGGTTAGTGGGTTCAAGCCCGGCGTCGGGCTGTGTGCTGACAGCTGTGTGCTGACAGCTCCTCGGAGCCTGGAGCCTGTCTTCAAATTCTGTGTCTTCCTCTCTCTCTGACCCTCCCCTGTTCATGCTGTCTCTCTCTCCTCAGAAATAAATAATAAAACATTAAAAAAATTTTAAAAATAAAAAAAATAAAAATGTCAGTTTCTGTGGAAAGGCTGGGGTGAAACAGATCCCTTGGTTGCTGGAGCATTACCATGTTCAGTTTATATAAGGCTCTTCTCTTATTTCATTTCCCTATGTACTCATTCCCCGTTATTGTCTTTGTTTCCTGTCCCTTCCCCATCAGCAATCACTTTTCTCTCTTTAAGGTACATGTTGTAAATAGACACTTTTGTTTGCCATTTTTATTATAGATTGATAGATTGTGTTACACATCTCATTCTGTTCCTTCCAATTTCTACTAATCACTAGCTTTTGAATGTCCATCCTCACTGCCACAGGCAGTACAAGTCATTTCTTTTAATTGTTGAGTGCTCTATGTGTGCACAGACTACATTTTGCCCGTGTGTTTCCCCAGGAAGCAGACTTGCTTCCAAGCCCTTATCTCTGCAACCAGTGCTGTTCTGTGGAGGCAGCCTCCACACTCCCCTTACAGACCAGTGTGGGAATTCTCTGCACTGTACCCTCCAGAGCAGACTGTGGGAACACGGAGTATGTAGACTTCATACACCCAAGAATGCAGAGTATTCTCAAATGGCTGTATGGGTCTACATGCCCACCAGCTATGTTTCCTATCCAGATTTTCTAGTAGTAACTCATTACTGTACTTGTACTCATTTTGATTACTAATGGGTTTGAGTATTCTTCATAGCCTTCTTAGAATTTGGGTTTTCCTCTTTTACACATTGCCTGTTCATATCTTTTGCCTATTTTTTTTTTTTTTTTTACTGGAGCATTAGGTTTCTTCTGGTTCATTTTGTAAAGTTCATTATATAGTCTAAAAATTGTCACTTGTCAGTTTAAACATTACAAACTGTTTTTTTTTCTTTTTTAAAAAAATATTTTAATGTTTATTTATTTTCGAGAGAGAGAGAGAGAAAGACATGGCATGGGGGTGGGGGGCAGAGAGAGAGAAGGAGACACAGAATCTGAAGCAGGCTCCAGGCTCTGAGCTGTCAGAACAGAGCCTGACACAAGGCTCACACTCACAAACTGAGAGATCGTGACCTGAGCCAAAGTCAGAGGCTTAACTGACTGAGCCACCCAGGTGTCCCACAAACATTTTCTTTCAATATGATAGGCGTTTGTTAACTTTGTACATGGTATCCTTAATTGAACAGAAATATTTAATGAAATCCATAAGTTTCATTTTTAAAAGGGACTATAAAGAGTTAGTGGGAAAGTTGGGCATTATCTGTTTTACATACTTTTTAAATTAAATAACAAAACAGGTCTCAAACTAGCATTAGACAGAGCGCGCGTGAGAGAGAAAGGGGTAGTATTTATTAGGACTCAGAAATATTGAAGAACTTTTGGGGGCATGGAGGTGGCAAGAAGCAGCACTGAAAAACTGTCAGGAATGAACTCTTCTGTCCCTCCCCCTCTCCTTCACCCTCAACTTCTCCCTCTCCTTCTCTCATTTCTACTTTTTACATCTACCTCACTGATGTCTCCAGACTTACTTTCTTCACTGTCCACATACACCTGTCCCAAGCTCCTGAGTTTCTAAGTTCCCAGTTCAGAAGGCTCAGTTGTAATTACATATCCCAGATTCCATAATCCTGGAAGAAGGATTAATAGGTCCCACTGTCCAATCAACAGTGGCCAGAAGGTGGGGCCAGGTGAGTGGAGACAGAGCTCCAAGGTGCACCAATTCAGTGGTAAGTCTCAGGCAAGGAGGATTGGGGTTGTGCCAATACCTTAAAGACCAAGGGGAGACATAAAAGCCGGCAAATGAGTAGATGTGAGATTTGTGTGGGTTTTGTCCTTACATCTGACAGTACTTCCTATTTTGTTCTCTTTACTGAGACCAGGGCCACCTGGACATCAGCTCTTATTCCTGGACCATCTATGGGTCTTGCTCTTCTTAGAGTGACTCTGTTCCCTTGGTGCCCCTGATAGTTGGTGAGTGGTCCTAATAAGGCCGATGAGATTATCTTCATCCTCACTACATCCAAAGATCCTGTGTAAAAACCTGTGGCTCCCGGGGCGCCTGGGTGACTTAGTTGGATAAGCGTCCGACTTTCGCTTAGGTCATGATCTCGCAGTTCATGAGTTCGAGCCGCGCGTCGGGCTCTGTGCTGACTGCCGGCTCAGAGTCTGGAGCCTGTTTTAGTCTGTGACTCCCTCTCTCTCTGACCCTCCCCTGTTCACACTGTCTCTCTCTCTCTCCTAGAAATAAATAAAAACATTAAAAAAAGAAAACCTGTGGCTCCTGGTTCCTGAGGTCTGAATGTCTTAGATTTAGTTTTTCCCATGAAAAGCATCCTTTGTAATGAGCCATCTGGTCTCTAGGGCCAAACTACAATAACCAGACACATATATTTCAACCACCTTCATTCTTTTGCAAATCTGATTCTACACCTTGTATATATTAGCATCTCTCTCTCTCAATCTCTCTCTCTCTCTCTCTCTATATATATATAAAATGAAAATTCTACTTTCTTTTATATATACATACACTAATAAAAATAGAAAATATTGTTGCATTATTATGAGTCAGGCACTGGGCTAAGTACTTACCATTTATCATTGCCACCCAACATTTATAATCCTCCCACATAATAACTACCATCTCCACAGCGACTCTATGAGAAATTATTATCATTCTCAATTTTAAGTAACCTGGGAGGTAGTTGATTAAGTAACCTGCCCAGAGTTAAAAGTGGTGGGTGTAAAGCTCAGATCCAGATATATCTGGTAGCCAACCTCGATTCATCATAACAACACAACATTTCACCTTTATGTGTGTGTGGATGCACTTGTTTTACATTGGTCATTTACTGGTTCGTTGCTATCATTATCTATTAGGGTACAGAAGCTCAAAAAGCAGTAACTACTTTGCTTTACGTTGTACCTCATGTCTCACTTTACACATACCATAAGAAAAAGAAAAGAATGATAAATCCAGGGGTTAAAAGAATGCTAACCCCATATAATGCTGAATTTGAACATTGAAGAAAATTCCCTGGATACCAATACAGTGCGTGAGGAGATTTAAGTGAAGCGTGGAAAGATGTGGAAGGAGAGGAGATGGATGAACCCAGGCAAAGTGGGGCTGTTCTCTGAATCCAGGGGTTGGTGGAATCTTCTGAGAGCAGAGCATAACAAAAGTGAAAGAGAATCCCAATCTCTACAAAGGCTAAGTGGCATAGCTATAGCAAACAGAATCACTCAATTGGTTTTTTTTACATTACTCTACTCTATTTTTTTAATCAAAGCATAGTTGACACCTAATGTTACATTACTTTCACATGTAGAATATAGTGATTCCACATATCCGCTTTACACTATGCTCACCACAGAATCCCTTAATTCTTGATTGTGGGGTCTTGTTTCTGTTTGCCTCTGGGGTTATTAGAGCAGAGTAGAAAGAAGACACTCATTGAATCCAGAAGGACCCATGTTTAACTCATACGTCTGCCTATCACTAGTGATTTGACCTTGGAAAATATACCTTACATATTTGTGTTCCATTTCCTTGTCTGTAAAACAATCCTTCCCTTGCACAGTTGTTCCAAGAAGTAGAAATGATTTACCTTCATGGATATTATACAGGAGGCATTTGATAAGTTACCATCACTGTCATCACCATAATTGTGAATCATGAGGGAGAACATTAGAGGCCCTCACTGTTCCCCAGTAATATTTTGGGGACTCGGACAAATGGCTGGGGTTTCTGGGTTTTTGTGAGTCTTCTCAGGTCAATAAATAACCAATAAATGTCTAAATTTCTATCCTTTCTCTAAGAGACAAAAAAGATCCCCGATACCTGTGATTCTGTCTGGAAATCTTTCAGATTAAAAATGACAGAAAACCCAGGTTAAACTGGCTTCAGCAAGAAAAGGCTGGCCCGCATAACTGGAAAGGTCACAAAAGTGCTGGTTTCAGGATCAGTTGAATGTAAGGCTTAACCCTAGATTTCCACATTCTCTTTCTTAATTCTGTTTCCCATCCTCCAGGTTGGCTCTAGAGTGAAGGAGGAGGAGGAGGAGGAGAAAGAGGAGGGAAAGGAGGGGGAGGGGATTGGGGAGGGAGAAGAAGAGGAAAGGGGGGAGGGAGGAAGGGGAGGAGGGAGGAAGGGGGAAGAGAGGAGAAGGAGAAGAAGAAGAGGAGGAGGGGGAGAGAGGGAAGGGGAAGGAGAGGAAGAGGGGAAGATAGGGAAAGAGAAAGGGAAGAAGGGGAAGGGAAATGGGAAGAAGGAGAAGGAGAAGAAGAGGGCAAGAAGGGAAGGAGGAAGGGGAGGAAGAGGAAGGGGAGTGGGAGGGCAGAGGAAGAGGAGGAGAACGAGAATGAGAAAGAGGAGGAGGAGAAGGGGAAGGAGAAAGTGAAGAAGGAGAAGGAGAAGGAGAAGGAGAAGGAGAAGAAGAAGAAGAAGAAGAAGAAGAAGAAGAAGAAGAAGAAGAAGAAGAAGAAGAAGAAGAAGAAGAAGAAAAGGAAGGAGAAGGAAGAGGAAAGGGGAAGGAGGAGGGGAGAGGAGGGGAGAGGAGAAGGAGGGGAGGAGAAGGAGGGGAGGAGGAGGAGGAAGGGGAGGAGGAGGAAGGGGAGGAGGAGGAAGAAGGGGAGGAGGAGGAGGAAGGGGAGAGGAGGAGAAGGTGAAACAGAAGAAGGGAGGGGGGAGAAGGAGAAGAAAGGAGAAGGAGAAGAAAAACGAGGAGAAGGAGGAGGAGGAAGAAAAAGACTGCCATTAGCTTCATACGTTCTGCTCTTGGCAAAGCCATAGAATTATTTCCTTCCTGGTCATTCCTCGTAGTCAGAGATTGATCCTGCCTGAACCAGTTTGGCTCCCATGCCCATCCTTGAACTCAGACTTGGGATCAAGGCAAGGAAATCATATTGGCGAGTGTAGCCTGGTTCCACACCCAGCCCTGGGGTTAGGTGTAAATTCAGCTCCACCTAGACCATAGGGACAAAGGGTGAGATGAAGGAACCTCCCCAGGAAACACAGAAGTACTACTAGCAGCAGAAGAAAATGGCCCTAAATAACATCAGTACAAACATAGTAACCAACATTTGTTGAATGTATTCTGGGATAAGCACCTTTCATTAATTACCTCATTTGATCCTTATGATAATGAGGCACTGTATGTGTTCTTATTGTCCCCATTTAATAGATGAGGCACAGAGAGACTAAGTCATTTGTCTGAGGTTATTATGACTTCAGTAAATGTCAGGGTTGAGATTTGAACTCAAGCCACTTGACTCAAGGATGCATACCTACTCTGGTGAGCTGAATCCCCCTAACTACCACCACAGATGTCCGGATCCCAATCTCTGCAACCTGTGATTAGAGTAACTTATCTGGCAAAAGGAAGTTTGTAGATATAACTAAGTATCTTGAGATGGAAAGACTATCCTGGTCTGAGTGGGACACAGGCAGCATCTATGCAAAACCAAAGGAAGTTAGATGTCTCTGAACTCATTGAGATCGTTTCTAATTATGGATAGAGATTCATATTCACTCAGTTATAGAAGACGAATCTTATTCAAGCTTGTATAAGAATAAAGGAGAATTAATTACAGGAACATCAGGATCGTTCACAGAATTGAAGGGCTGGAGGTGGAAATTTACCAGCGCCTGCCTGGAAACTGGAATTGTATTGGGGGCAAAAAGGGCAGCTACTCTCTGATGCCACGTGCATGTATGAGTCCACTCTTCAGGGTGGCCCAGCTTTGGCTTTGCCTTTACTCACTGCCTCTGTTTCATGACTCTTCATTCTGTGTCTCTGTCTCTGTCTTTCTCTCGGTCTCTTTTCCTTTCCAGCTTTTTAAAAAATTCTATTTGCATAGGACCTCACAAGTTATAACCTTATCTCTGTTAGGCAAAATTCTAAAATGACCTCCAAGATTCTCCACTCCCTGACATACATACCCGCATAATCACCAAGACTACATGATGGATTTCAATTCCATGATTAGGTCATCTTATATGGCACCATTGGCTTTAAGTAAAGGGTACTATGCAGGTGGGTCTACCCTAATGAGGGGAACCTTAAAAGGGCCTGAGATCTTCCTGAGAAAGAGATTAGAAGTATGAGAGGGATTAGACATGAAAGAGCTTCTCTGTGGCTTTGGAAGTGGACGGTGCCGCCTGGTAAGAATTGCTGGTAGCCTCTAAGAACCAAGAACTGATCCCAGTTGACCATGAAGGAAGAAAGAGATTCAGTTCTACAACCACATGCAAAAAATCTGAATCTGACTAACAGTCTCAGGAAACTTGGAAGTGAATTTTCCCCCAGAGCCACCATAGAAGGCTCAGCTAACACAGTTTCTGCCCTGTAAGACTATAAGCCTTGTAGGAAACCCACCACACATGGCTTGGACTTCTGACCAGTGTAACTGCTAGCCGGGTAAGTGGGTATTGTTTCAATCTGCTCAATTTGTGGTCATTTGTCACACAATAAAAGGATATTAGTATGTGATCCCTGTCTATACATGATCTCCTAATTCAAACACTGACTACAACGAGCTATCATCTCTAAGTCTTAAAATAATGAGATGAGCTCATCCTTAGCTGGGTCAAGGGCCCGCCACTGATCTAGGCTGCTGTGGCTACTAGGCCCAGGCACATTTCCCATGGCTCGCTCAGCAGCGGCTGCAGATATGCAGTCTTGGGCAAGATGGCATAGACGAGGCAGGCAAAGTGGCTGACACGTTCTGATACTGTTCTTCCAATTCAGATGTTGTAGCATTCTGTTAGTCTGTACCTTGCCTTGTATTATGTGCATTTTCTCTTACCTAACTAGCTGGTGAGCTCAGCAAAGGCAACTAGCTGGTGACAATGCTATCTCAGAAGGTACAAAGATCTGGGTGCAAATCCAGTTATTCCACTTGCTTGCTGTGTGAGCTGAGGCAGGTCAACCTCTCAGGACCTCTTGCCTCATTTGTGACATGGGAATAATATACCTACTTTGCAGGACTGAGAACAGAGTAAGGTGATGTGGAGAAGGCCCTATGGGGATGGTTAATAAATATCAACCACTGTCTGCCATTTTTAGTCCATTTTCTATGCCCACCACAGCTGCTGGCACCACAGTATAAGCTCATGGTGGCACCAAACCAATGAATGAAAAAATTTACACACTGGTTGTATAATTTATGGAGGGGAGTAGGGCAATCAGTAGAAGGAAAGTAACCTGATCGTCACATGCAGCAATGGTGGCAGCGGAGAAGACACCTAGTGACAGGTCCCCACAAGGTGAGTCTGCCACAAAGGTAATGGTGAATAGCGTGCTGATTGCATCTAGCATGAGTTGAGAGCATTCTCTACCATGACTCATGTCCTGTGCTGAGGCCCCCCTTGCTCTATCTCAGTTAAAGCTTAACAAGCATTCTTCATAAATGCTACCATTACCCCATTTTACACCTGAGGAATAGAGATTCAGAGAGATGAAATCATGTCTAGTGGTGATGAAGTGGCAGGGTTGAAATGAAATGCTGAGTCTGTAGGACTCCGAAGTCCAAAACTTTGAACCGCCCTGCTGCAAACTGCCATGAACGTGAAGTTCCTCTGCAGCAAACAGCTCTAGCTCATGGAAACTTGTGGCGCCCATGAAGCCTGAGGCTGAGTGATAAGATATAATCCTTCCTTTTCATTGACTGCTGGGCTCTTTTCAAATCTTACCTTTCGAAGAATTTTTTTTAATCACAGGGCAAGAAAAGTATCCAAGGAAAGGATAATGAGCTTATGTCTGCCAAACCAAAAGGGGCTATTCAAAAGAGAGCCCAGAGCAATTCCGTTTCCTCACCTTGAGGAACACTCCATTGGTTAAGTCTCCCAAACTGTCGCTTCTTGATTTTCAGTAGTTCAGAAAATGAACGCAAAGTGAGACTTATTTTCTCTTTTTAGAAGCCAAGAGTCTCTGGGGTTTTGGGGTTGTGGGGTGGGGGTGGGGGGCTTGTTTTGTTGTGTCTTGTTTTCTAGCAGCACTGAGACCTCACAAGTGGTTAAAAATCCACCAAACTGTGGGTGCATAAGAAAAACCCCTGGGTCACCCCTGATGAACATTACTGCTCTTGGGAACATGATGTTCGTATTTATCTATTATGTCACCAGACAGGGCACAGGGCCCTCCGCTCTACAGCACTTAGGTTCAAAGGTGCAGAGGAGCTAGCTCGGGCTGTTACAAATAACCCAAGGCTTGCTCTGATGGCTTTAATAACCTTGTCTGTTCCCCATTTAAGACGCAGCCATTATTGCTCAAGCCTGTTTGAGTCAGCCTGAAATTCACCTTGGCAAGGATTCTATCCTTGTTCAACACTTCCCCCCTGGCTTTTCAAACTCAGTAAAAGGAAAGGAGACCTCATGGGAAATGCCCACCTGTCATTACTCTCCTCCTGAAGTCCCTGTGAAAGCTCCCCCAGGGCCACCCTGGCTCTGTGCTAACTGGGCTGTTTTATCACGCAGCAGTATCAGGAAAAATGAAAAGTGGTTCTTTGCACAGGCCTCCAGGCTCCTGTCTCTGAGAGTTTGGAGGGTCTATCACCATCAGAGAATAACACACTAAGGCCCAGAGTATTATTTGCTGCCATCAGCACCTGGGGTGTGACTCTGAACCCCATGCTTCAGTGAAATGAAAGGCTTCTTATTCATAGGATACACTGACAAATAGCAGAATACAGATACCGAAAGTAACAGACCCCGTTCCTCAGCTCCCTTCCTCATCAACATGGCAAACTTCCACTCAACCTTCAAACTCCATTCTTCCTAAATGTTACCTCTTCCTCCAGGAGACCTTCTCTGGGCTTGACTTGGTGTAGGATTGGCCCACAAACCCCTGCTATATAAGAAAGTGCTATTCAGGGTGTGGTCCATGAACTGTGCAGGACCAGCCCTCCAAGAGGGAAGGGCAGGAGTCAAGATCAACATTTAGAAGGGAGCCTGGGGGGCTTAGTTCTTGGCTAAGCATCCAACTCTTGATCTCAGCTTATTGTTCATGGGTTTTGAGCTCCATGTTGAACTGTGCGCTGACAGTGCAGAGTCTGCATGGGATTCTCTCCCTCTGCCCCTCCCCTGCTCATGCATGCCTCTCTCTCTCAAAATAAATAAACTTAAAAAAGAAAGCAAGCTCTGTAGTTAAAATTTAACAGGACTAGGACATTTTACAAAAGTGTCAGTTCACAACAAATTGGAAATAAAATAAAATAAAATAAAATAATATAAAGTAAAACGAAACTACTATTATTTTGTTTTCAATCTTAGTTTGGGAACACTGGTATAAAAGACACATGGAAGGAAGGGAGGGAGGGAAGGACGTTCAGTGGGAGGAAAGAAAATAAAAATAATAGGTAGTTTTCATACCTATTTCACATCTATTTAGAATACACACAGTATATACCTATACCTGTTTAGAATATACATAGTATTTTCACACATTCTGTCATTGGGTCTTGAGCTTGGTCATCCATGGTGACCCCTCTGTTCCTCAAACACTCCAGCTATATTCAGTTCCCCTTTCCTTTTGTAAAAATATTTTTTTAATGTTTATTTATTTATTTTGAGGGGGGAGAGGCAGAGAAAGAGAGGAGACAGCAAGAATCCCAAGCAGGCTCTGGGCTGAGCCCAGTACAGGGCTCGAACTCATGAACCATGAGATCATGACCTGAGCTGAAATCAAGTCAGATGCTCAAAGAACTAGTCACTCAGGTGCCCCCGGTTCTGTTTTTTTTGTTTGTTTGTTTTCTTCCTTCCCAAGCGTCCTTAGCCCCACTGGGCTCTTCTTTTATTATGGTCATGGTTCACATGAAATCTCCTCAGAGAGCCCGCTCTAGCCACCCAACCTAACCTGCTCTCCTCTCTACCCTGTGCAATCCCTCTCTGTTGAGGACCTTGTTTAGCTTTTTTGTTCGTGTTTTTTCTTCTCTCTCTCTCTGGTACTTGAAGCAATCTGAAACTGTCTTCTTCATAGAGTGAAGGATTGTTTGTGGTCCGTCTCCTCAACAGAACATAAGCTGCTTAAGGCCAAGCATGCCATCTGTCTTGTGTGCCTCTGTAACCCCCACAGCTAGACTAGGGTCCTGCATGGGAACAAATGGAATGAAAGATTAGATAAGTCAATGACTAAATGACTGAGTAAATGAATACAGCATGTGTACTGATACCCATTTAAATGCAAAGGAAGTAAGAGTCTGAGAACTTTGTGTGAAAGATTTTGAGGGTCTTTCCCAAGGATGCACAGCCACTAAGTAGACCCAGGGCTCCAATGAGCCTCCTACCTCCTAATGCAGTGTTCCTTCCACCTTGTATCATTGCCATATGGTGACGTTCCTGGGGAAAGACCAAGAGAACCTTGTAACATCCAATAAGGAAATTCATGAAAGTAGCATGCAGCTGAAGTCAGCCTTTGCCGTTCTGAATAAGCACCCCTTCGAAATGAAAGACACGACAGCAAAAGCCCAGGAGATTGAGTGAGGGGTCTGCCTGCAGCTGTGGCAACGTCGAGCCCCTCATTTACTCCCTTCTTCTCTACCCCAAACAATTTCTTAAATCCCCTCTTTATGATACAAGTAATGTATCATAAAGATACATACTTGTATGATACAAGTACAAGTAATGACTTTGAAGCCCGGCACACTCGAGTCCAAATCTTGAATGTTCTCTTGTATAAACTTCTGCACCCCCTCCCCTCCCTTGCCCTCTTCATCTCCACCTTGCAGAGTAAGCATGAGGCTTAACAGATGACATAGGCAAAGGGACCCCAAGAGCATTCAACTAAGATATTCCCCTCCCTTCTTGCTGTTGGCTTCTTGTTCAACATCAAGTAATGATAATCAAGTGGATGAGAGAATGAATACAAAATGCATGATGACTTATAGCCTGCATAGCTTTCCAAGGTGGCAAAGTTCTTTCCAGTTAGCCCTGCTTTGTGAATGAGGTCTTCACATTTACCTTCCCCACTAAATAATTTTTTAGCCAGCCTGTGACCTCACATGCAGGCTCATTGCTGAGAAAGTAACTCCTGGAGCAACCCTTATCTAGCATAAAAGAGTAAATAGCTGCTCCCAGTGCTAAAATACAAGTGTCTGAGGAAATAATCTTAGTCCTTGAAAATGGAAATCTTTACTTCCTTTCTGCTTTACTCCTCTGGCAGTTCAACTAGTAGACAGAGTATGAATTTTGAAGATGTATATACAAGAGTTCAACTTGCCATTTGCCCCACCATTTGCTGGTAAGTTACTTCACACATCTAAGCCTCAACTTCCAGATCTGCAAAATGGGTGTAACATTTCTTACCCCAATGCATTCTTGGTGATCCTAGGAGTGACGATAGTGCTGACCATAAAAGGTGCTGAATAAATAGGGGCTCTAATTCCTCCCCCTTGAATATTTGGTCTTAATCACAGGAAGAAAGTTGTGCCCACAGAAGGCATGGAAGATGAGAGTCCCTTTACAATAGTGCCTATAACATAGTAGGCACTCACTAACTATTTGATACCTGAATGACATGAAAGACTGATTTGTATGCAACCGTCAGAGAGGACAAATGTTCGTATCACTGAAACCTGGCTTGGTGTCATAGAATTGCAGTTATGACTTTGGAATCCCTCATTTACAAGAATGCACCAAAACCAAAGGCAGTTGTCCATCTTTCAGCTCCTCTGTGACTTGGTTAAAGAGCCTGTGATTTAATGCCAATTGTGAATAGAGACATAGCCCATTAGGTGTCAGATTGAAAACACCAAATGTAATGTGTCCATGGCCACCAAAGTGACTCTGTTCTCCCAGGGAGAGGAGCAGATCACCATGGAAGGGAGATTCCCTCAAAGGCATCCAGCCCTGATTTTAAAACACAGTTCATTCAAATCAAGGCCAATCACTGCACCTGGATTTTCAACTGGGCCTCAACACTTGCTGTCCAGAAAATGATGCATGAAATGCCATCCAGAAATTAGAGAAAGAGTAGGAAGAACAAGAGTCAGGCAAAGATTGAGGAGCCCAAGAGGCATCCCCGTGCTGGGGGCTGCAAAGCAACACAGAAGTTCAGATCCAACACTTAGCACAGACAGGTCGTTGTCTGTGAGCCATCAGGTCTGGTTTGTGAAGCTGCCAGTCACTGCTGTGAACTACAAAGTCACCGCGTGAACTGGCCAGGACCCAGGACGATTTCCGCAAAATGAAAATCCAGATAAAGAAATGCCAGCGAGCTCAAGGAATATTGGAATTCTTTATAATACTCGTATAGCAGGACCCCAGAGCCACATCAGGGACCCTCTCTCCTCGTCTCTCCCCCATCCTCATCTCCTCCCCCTCCTTCCTCTCCCTTATCTCTTTCCCCCACTTTTGAGAGACTTATAGAACTGAAGGAGCAGAGGAAGGTAATATAGAACATAAGCTTATTAGAGGTCATCTATTTATCTGACATCTAAACTTCCACAAAAGTCACATCCATGTTTTGTTTTCTTTTTTTCCACTCTCTCTCCTTTTATGAAAAAAGGACAAACAGCTCACTGGTGTGATAGATCAAAATTTTTTAAATAAATTAATATCAGGGAAAGACACAGGCTCAGTGTAAACTCAGCACCATCTATCTATCTACCTGTCTGCCTGGTTTCAACAAATGCTTTGCAAACACTGGTCCAGACTAAGCTTTGCTCACCCTTCCTCTGCCCCACATCTGTTTCGTTTCAACCTCATGGTCTCCAACCCCCACTGGGCCCTGTCTCCTTTGCTCTCATCTGCCCTCCCTCCCTTGTGTGCACCAGTGAATATAATTCTTCATTCTTATCTTCTCTTCCTGAGAAAATAGGAGACACCGGGCAAGAGCCCCCTCAACCATCTAGAACTTCCAAACACACCTGCCTGGGATCACAACTTCTGCTGTCACGAAGTGTTAGTGAGAATGGAATATTCTAGATCCCATCCCACTGTGCCACCGTCTCAGGTCACCCACCCTGTAGAGAAACCCTCCTCTCTCCAGATGGGCAACGTCTCCCTTTCTGCCAGTTTCTTCTCCATCAGCATTTAAGTATACTTCTGGTTATCCCACCTTGAAAGCAGACAAGCAAGTCCCCTCTTCTCCATGGGTCAGCCCTTCCAGTTCTCTCTTCCTCTCTCTCCCACATCATACCCCAGCTGTTGAAAGCAGAGCCAACACCCATCACTCTCTCTCCCCACCAATAAGCTCAAGACTTTGGATTAAAGGAGATGAGTCAGAGCCGTTCTTCTCATACCTGATTCGTGTGATTCTGGGTACTGCATTTAGCCTATGTCTCCATTTTCTCAGGGAAGATGGAGTTCATATTGGTTCTGCTTATTAAATTGTTATCTATATAAAACACGGCACAGGACAAGCTCTTTAAAAAGTCGCTGTTATTATTATTTAATCTCTAAAACGTTGTAATCTGGCTACTTGCCCTGCCATTCCACCACCACTCTTCTCCCCGAAAGCCTTCTTATTGCTAACGTCAAAGATGGTTTATCAGAATTATCTCACTCAATCTCTTTGGCACAATTGATGACTTGTTTCTTCATCAAACAAGCTCTCCATCCATTTCTTCTTAGTCTCCTTCCTCTAACACTGCAGTGCTTGTAAATGTTCCCGACTTTTAACCCCCACCTGCCCTCACTGTCCCTTAGCGTCTCATGAACTCTTGTGGGGTCCACAGCAATAGTGCCCGACTCTGGACTTCCTCCAGCTCTGCAGGCTCAGAGACCCAACTGGCCTGTAAGGCATCTTTTCTAAGATAACTGACAGACACTTCGAACTATCCCAAGTGGACATAATCACTTCCCACCTGTCTTCTTGTATTTGACACTTCCAGAAACATTCTGGAAACCAGTTTCCTTCACCCCACCCGACCCCACGCCCTCCACATCTGATCCTGAGTCTACCTCCTACACGTGCTTCAATCCATTTGTGAATCTCTGCTACTACTGGGGCACTGCCACAGTTAACACATATCATTGTCTCCTTAAGGCATCTCTATCACCAATTTTCACCTGATAGAGGCATTGCACCTTTTCGAACCCCTTCTCTACTCTACAGCCAGAGTAAGTTCTATTTACTTCATCTGAGTTAGACTTTTGAAAATATAGAAACATACAAAGAATGATAAAACGAACATTTGTATTCCTACTACCCAGAACTAACTGTGATATTTCTAATTAAAAATCTTGCCACAGCACTAACTTATAAAATGCTCCATGGCTCAGTCTTCAGATCATAAGGTTGACATGATTTCCAGCCTCTTCTCACCCATACCTGCCCGCTCAACAGCCTGAAATTCAGACCACAGCAAATTTTGTTCACCCCAAAATACCAAGCTCCCTCTGCCCTCCAGAACTTCCCCTGCTTTGAGGAGGAGGGCATTAAATGGGTGAAAAACTGCCTGAGTATGGGGAAGAAGCTGAAATAAACATCGGAAGATAGCTGGCAATCAGTGACGTTCAGAGTGATACCTTAGATAGTGCAAGTAACATCATTACACAATCTTAGGACTGCTCAGAATTTATCTAAATCCAGCCTCTCCTGTTGCCACCCGTGAACACTCCCATCATGTCTTCAAAGAATCTATATTTAAAAGGTAGTGAAGTACATATACTGTATGTTTTGCATCTTCTGGCTTCTTAATGTACTCAGAGGAGAGTATATAATACATGGAGGCAGATGGTTATAACTCTCTAAGGCTCCTGGAAGGCAGAAATCTTTCCCCTGAAATCTCTCCAAGGGGGTAGAGGTGATCTTTGAAAGAAAAGGGAAAGAAGGTCGGTAACTTCAATTAAGCAGTCCTTTTCATGAAGAGAGAAGAAGGATCTAGAGGTTTCTGGCAATTCGTTTGTTTTATGGAGGTAGTTAAAAAGAAACCAGGAAGAAAGAGAAATCTCTCTACTTCTTGTGACAGGTCCCGCAAATTGCCTTATTTTAAGGAAACGCTGGTATTTCTTTTGCTACCCGGTTACAGTAAATGATGCCTAGAAAATGGTACAGCCATTATGAACCAGAATTCCCTTATTTTAGTCTGTACTGAAGTCTGTCTTCAAAGAAACCTACATCATTACATGCTATTTGGCTTGGTAGAAAAATTAAGGAAATATGAGTATAACCTACGACCACACTACATAAATTATTTACTAAATGCATAGCCGGTGTGGAAGAAAATGGATTGTACAAATAAGATGCCTAATTCCCAAGGTTGTGTTGGAAATCACTCTAAATTCTGTAGAATATTTAAGATGGAAGTTTTTTTCTCATTGTTTTTTTTTCTTCAGAATTTAATAGTTGTTAGTGGATCACACCTCTGCTTCTACAATGATTTTTATAAATGTGAGAAGAAAGCCAAAGGGACTTACTGCTAACTAAAAAATAAATAATAACAGTGAAGGGCACCTGATGGCTCAGTTGGTGGAGCATGACTCTTGATCTCAGGGTCACGAGTTCAAGACCCATGCTGGGCATAGAGCCTACTTTAAAAAATAATAATGAAAGGGAAAGGAAAGAAAATCTGTATGTGATCTCTATATATGTTAACTGATGTTTTTGTTTGGGTATCGGTTTTTCCCATTACGTATGAAAACCTATCTCCCCCCCATCCATGGAGAAAATTTATTCTGCAACATAACTGACTTTTCCATAAAGTGAAATATTTTCAAAGCGTTGCCATTCTGAGTATGTAAAAAGTATATTGGCTTTTAGAACAGGTGCTTTGGAAAAATTAACTTGTGTCTGGATGGATATTTTAATTTGTAATGGGAAGTTAACACAGATGGCTTCAACGAGGGCTCTAAACTATCTTTTAACTTATTATTTATTATGAGCTTGATATCATTATGCACACACCCTAAAAATTTTCCGAGCACAGTTCTGAGCAGATGTGCTCAAAGGTGTCAGTAACACCTAAGTGATGCCTTGAACTACATGGTAAGGTCAACGGAAAGTTGATGAAAATGCAAAGGAAAAGTTTTTAGAAAGTTCAACCTCTACTATACACAGTCTATGAAATGAGGACACATGCACGAGCATTGTACACACACATACACATGCATACACATGTGTGCACACATATGCACATGTGCACACGTACCCACAGAGGAATATCTCAGAAGTGTGAGTGAGAAAGTCAGAACACTGTGAGCTCATACTCTAGAAGCCTCACCTACTGGGAGGGATCAAGCCAGTCCCTTAGAGATAGTCCCCAAAACAGGGAAGTTGCCATTTTTTATCTGAGTACAGTTGACACACAATGTTATATCACTTTCATGTGTACAATATAGTGATTTGACAAGTTTGCACGTTATGCTATGCTATGCACCACAAGTGCAGCGACATCTGTCAGCATACATTACAAGTCACTATCTATTTAGTTTTGACTATGTGCCAGGTATTACAGCTAGTTCTCTATAATCATTACCTCATTTTATTCTTCCAAGAACTATATTTAGTAAGTCATAATATCTTCATATTACAGATTAAAAAACCCAGAATTATGGTTCATCACCAAACTATCATATCACTTCCAAAAAAAAAGCAGCAAGGTCATTTATTTCCTAGTCCTATTAGTTTCATTAAGGTAAGCTTCCCAACATCACCAGGAATCAGATTTTGTCTTACGTTGAGTTAGATCTTTTAGTGTATTCCAAAGAATGCATAATTGAAATACAGACAATAACATGTTTTTTATTCAATTCTATTCTTTCTTTCATAATTGTATACTTGGCTTTAAGAGAAGAGGATAAATATTACCTAATATTTTCATAAAAGTTTATTTGAACAGGATACACAGATGGCACAAGTGTTGAAGAAATACAGAGGATTCTGTACAATTCGACACATTGCTCTAGAAGTTTCATCAATTGGACAATTCAATTCAGCAAATGTTCTAGCACCTGCTATGTGCCAGACACAGGAAACACGGTACCAAGATGGTAGACACTGCTCTGGTCCTCAAAGAACTTTTAACACTGTCAGAGAGATGGATGATTGAACAACTCCAATATACTACTGTCAGTGCTATAGAAGGGGCAAATCTGGAGATCAAAGGTGCATATAAAAAGGTAAGGAAAGATCCTGAGAGAAAGGTGACATCTATGCCAAAATATGGAGGCTGGAAGATAAAACTCATGTTAGGTGCTAGAGTTGAGAATCTGACATATTTAAGAAAGTCACTTTTTTAAAAAAAGTGAGTGAGGTCACGCAAGGGGAAGAGAGGGGCAGGGGGAAAGAAAGAGCTCATGCTCAGCACAGAGCCCAACATGGGGCTCAATCCCACAACCCTGTGATCATGATCTGAACTGAGATCAAGAGTCGGACGCTTAACCAACTGAGCCACCCAGGTGCCCCAAGAAAGTCACTCTTAAAACAAGTACTGTTATGTGGTGGGAGCACAGAGGTGAGGGTGGTAGGAGCATGGAGGTGAGGATGGTGGGAGACAGAATAAGGTGGTAGAGTGAGGGATGGGCAAGGAAGGCAGCCATTAAGCCTGGAAATGCAAGAGGAGCCAAACCATAAAAGCTTTATGTGCCTTTTGAAGGAGGCTGGGCTTTATCCAAAGGCCGATGGGGCACCTTCGAAGGCCTTCCCTCAGTCCACTTCTGTTTCCAGGATCCCACATAATTCCATCACACTCTCTTACAGCTAGAACCAACCACCCAGGACTTAGTCTCACCACATGAGAAAATTCCTAATGTTTTTCTCCTGCAACAGAATTTAATTAGTCTAGAAAAGGAAACTCCTGATGTCTAGGACTTTCCCATCCAGTTAGCATGTTCAGCCCTTCCAACCTATTCATTGCTACAGTATTTCCTGCCTCCTAACTCAATAAAAAGAGCTCTTCTGATCCATGCAGAGCTAGGAAGAAAGACGATAATTGCTCGACACCTAGAGCATGAACCCACAAAACTAATCTGTCTCCTACAATGTGTTTCTCTCCTAAACCACCCCCATTACCTTTAGCTTTGTTCCCCCCTTGAAGCTAGAGCTTTTATGTAACTTGAAGCTATTAAATGGAATCATTCCTTAGCAGGTATTGCTGGTGCTGGGTTAAATTCAAAACTATTCTCTCTTTAACAGTTTAAAATTACAAATGCATTATGCCAGAATCCAACGTTCAAAGCATACCTACATGGGTCATTTAAAAAAAAACTGAATATAAAGTGTGTTCTCCACAAGTTTTTCTCCTTCTGGACAAAGAAAATTTCTAATGAGAAAGTGGAAAATGCCTCTTGGTGTGAGACAGCCCAACACACACACACACACACACACACACACACACACACACACACACCACATTTCTGTACTTGAAGATTGAAGTAATTGAGAAAGAGTTGTTTAAAAAGGGTAGTGGAATGTCTGCACAAATAATATCCTGAGTATTTCAAGTATCACCCAGGAGGGAAGTTCCCACTAGCATATGCCACAATTTGCCACAGGCAGATGAGAGGCTCTAATTCGGAACATAAGCTGGGCTCCCACCTATAAAAAATGCTACCAGCATTGGCAAGCCCTGGCTAGAATAATGATACATGACTTGTGGCTGAAAACATTATGCAGTGCCACAGATGGCTCTCTTCTGGGGTTCCAGGTACGCAGGCGATGAGCAGGGCCTGATAACAGGACAACCTTTCCTGATGAGAAGAAAGTCAGAGGCGCAGGGGTACACCAGCCCAGGGAGATGGCATGTCTTTTGTGAAGGACACCATTTCCTAGATGCACCTGCAGACATCTCCACAACACACAGGACGAGGCAATCGCTTCCTTAGGGAAGCCTATCAAGGAATTCGTAAAGCAAGATCTGTTGGTGTAAGTGGAATCCTTATTCGTGCACTGAGAGATGTAGATCTCACATGTTTGTCTCTCTGCATTCAGAAGCAAAATCTTGTTACTGTATGTCTGGATTCAAACTTGAGGGTTATGCATAGCCCTCTGGCACAGACTCCCTATGTCTCAGCCAGAGAAAAATCACCCTGTTAACTGTTAACTGACAATGAACTCCTGCGCGGTCCTGTGCACAGGGTTCCCACTCACCTGGACAGTCTCCATAGCGCCTGACGCCAACACATCAAGAACTGAGCCCCCGCCCTCCCTCCCACACCCAGTTCCCCTTTCACTTTCAACAAATGACAACTGGTAACCATCCACTGTCCAATTCAGAATGCACCCCCCCCACCCAGTCATCTTTGCCTCCTCCTCTCCCTTACATCTGGGGCCAAGGACGAGCAACAAGCCCGGCCACTTTGGCCATCTAAGTCCCTCTCCATTCTGCCTCTCTCCAGCTCCACGGCCACCTCCCAGGTCCAGCTACACCATCTCAACCCTGAATCACTCAGCCCACAGCCAGAGCTGTCCTTCCCAACACAACTCAGGTGGAGTTTCTCTGGCTCCAAACCCTTCCAGTGACTCTCCATGGCTTTTAGTGCAAAGTCCGAAGCCCTCACCATGGCCTTCTAGTTCTGGTCCTTGCCTTCACCCGAACCCTTACCTGCCCTCTTGCCAGGCCCCACCTCCCTCTCTCTCCTCTAAACAGGCCAAACTTTATGGGACTTCCCCAAATCACTGTGCTCTCTCTTGTCACCCAGCCTTTGCACATACTGTTCCCTTTGCCCCAAATGAGCATCCTCCACTCAACTCTACCTTGACCTTGAGCCTCAGCCCAGTGTTCTCTACCAAGAGGAGAGATTTTTTTCTTTTTCTCCCAAAACTCCATGTAGGTGCTCTCCCTACACGGTCTTGTAAACTTCTTCCATGGCACAATACGTGTCACATCGCATCAGTGTCTGGGTCCCATCACTACTGCATTCCGAGATTTAGGGATGGAACTTGGAATGTAAGAGGCACCTAAGTTTTTGTTAAATAAATGTATGAATGTGCACTTCATGATTGACTGAATGGTATACTAAATAAAGCACAGTTCCGATTATCTTAGTGACTGATAGCATATCCCTGTCTTCCCTACCACCACACTTGTCCCTCTCTGACTTATGAACTGATCTGCCCCTGGTCTCTAACCTGGTCAGTCTCTCCTTAGACCTCCACATGTGTGTATGGGTATGATCTGCTGTCTGGCCCTTGGCTTTCCCATGGCATCTGTGATTTGGCCTGCTTTCTTGCTCTCTTATTCTACTTTTGGTAGGATTGGCCTCACAAAATCTAAATTTTGGCCCCAGTTGTCCATGCCTGAGACAGTTACCACCCCTACTCACCCACCCATGAGGTGAGGAGTCAGGTATTTCAATAAACATCCATTGTTTCTGGAGTCCTCAAGACTCAAGCAACATTGTGCTATTTTTTGTCTCCTTAAATCATGGCTATGATGTTGGGGCAGAATACACACACACAGCTCTGTGGATAGTTGTATGCTTTACTGGGGTAAAGAAGGACAGTCCATGCAGAGACACTCAGCCATCCTTTCCCCCCAGGTGCCTCCAAGAGCCACTGCCATGGCATAAGGAGCCCATTCTGTTTTCCTGTTGAAGAGATTCATGGATGCATCACAGAGGTATAGGATCCATGGACACCCAGCACTCACACTCCAAGGGAATTTTTTTTCTTGTAAATCAACTATTGTGGGACAGTGTGAAGGAGGGTCACACTCTCTCTGCAGCGGGGACTTCGTCAGCTTCTAGGCCTCTCTGCAGAGCATGCCTAATAGCTCCATGCACCATCCCACTTGCTGCCAGGAGGCAAAGGGCAACATTATTAGGGCACTGCAGCTAAACACCACTAGCCTAGAATATTCTCACATGATGCTTAAGGGCTGAGCCCTCACTCCAGCTCCCTGAGACCATTCCCATCCTACGTCTCTAAACACCATCCTCTGCCCCTTCCCTATATATTTTCCACTAACTTTGGCCTTCATTTCTGCCACTCTAATCTTGGTACTGACATCATTGTCTTGAACTGCCTCTGTTCCCATGGATTTGGTGTCTACACACAGTATTCTGAGTGCATAACACTTGGCTTCTCTCTACAACTCTGACCAGCCCACCTTTCAGATTAAGATACCAGCCCCCTGGCCTCCACCAGCCGGAGGCCCTTCAGAAGAGGAAGACAGGGAAATGGTAGGAATCAAACAAATAACTACCCACCACTTCTAAGTGGGTAGATTCCTCTTCATAAGGACCTTCTTATCCTGGACCCTGAGACTAGGGCTACATTGTAACTAATAGGATGAACTGGGTGGATTTTGAAGAATATTCTCTCTCGTTTTTATGCCACCCCCAGCTACCCTGCTGTCTTTCTTTAAAGCATTTTTAATCTGGAAAGTAAAAAATTCTTAAAACACACAAGGTGGGACTGAAAATACCATATCGGGTGTCACAGAAGTGTGGGCCAGCCTTTAAGGAGGAAGCTGGAATCTTGGTCTCAAAAGCTATTAAAAGCCATCCTTTCTCCAATCCCTTCACCTGCCTGCCTGATTGCTTTTAAATGAAGATGAAAGATCTCAAGGAGAAGAGGGTGAAGAAAATAGAATGCTATTTTTTTCCTTGACTATCTCCCAGATAATGATGTGGGGGCATCCACAGGTATAGATAACCGGTGTAAATTAAAAGCTTAACTGGAAGCCTATAAAAGACCATCTCTGCTCCCTCTTGTCTACTCCCATTCTTACACAATGCACAGTACAACTTGAGAGGAGGCCAAAAAAATTATCTCTAGAAAACCCAATTGCTATAACCAATTATTCAGTGAGATGTCCTTTGTTAAGCCTCAAGCTCTTGATTAGCGAGTTTAATTTAAAGAGGTTTCTCCTTCTTCCACTTAATGCTGAGCTATATCAAGTGCTGTCTTAACTTATCCCGGTGATAACGAGCATCCAAGGGCTGAAGGGGGTCTTGGATGTATAATGGAATTGCCATTAAATCATATCTGCTTCCAAAAAGGGAATAGGAGGCAGCCACCATGGCTGCCCCATGGCACCCCCACCACCACAATCACCAGTGACAATATCAGTGACATTGTCCCTTTTGGCTGGGACCGAGCAGTCATACATCAGAAATACATATTTCCTTTCTCCTGTGCCTTCAGAAAATGGTCAGCTGCAAAAATATTAGGTCTGCAGTTAATATGGAACAAATGACCTTGAAAATCCAAGACAGATTTAGACATTTTAAAAATAATCTTGGGGGCAGTACTTCTAGCCCAATACTGTCCACGATATGATTAGTTCCAGTGGAAATCTAAGCCATGAAACTCATAACACAAAGCCAAATGTTCTGAAGGATTTACTCAGTGAATTCAGAACTTGAGAGAAAAAATTAAAAAATAATAATAAAAATCAGGTCACAATATCAACCCCTCTTTCAGGTTAGGAGGCATTACAAGGAAAAATGCTAGAGAAACTACCTCAATCATCATGTCACTTGATGTGGCTGTTCTGCCCATATCTCTGCGTATGTCCATGACCACCCAGAGCCCTGCTGAGGAGACAGGCAACCATGAGATCCTTCCCACATCCTACTGATGAACATTTGATGGAAAGGTAAATCTCTTTCATGGAAGGTTGAACTCAGACACCAACACTCTAGTTCATATAAACAAAGGTGTGACTTCATTTTGGAATGGCTGCAGTAAGATGGGGTATGTGAATGAGTGTGTGTGTGTGTGTGTGTGTGTGTGCACGTGTGCATGTTCTCACTAGTGATAGAAAAATAGGAAGAGGAAGATAGGAAGGGAGGAAAAGTGAGAAAGGAGTGGAGAGGGAAGGAGAGAGGAATATCTCAAAGCTTTATTGTTGCAACAAGGATACCTCCTACAAAATACCTCTGGAGTCCCCTGAAATAAACCCCTCCTCACTTGAGCTTTCATAAGAGATTTCTGTTGCTGGCCACAAAGAGATGCCTATCGATGCCACATACCTTCCATGTGTCTTTGTACTGTGGTTTGCATTTTCCTGGGTTAAACCACACCTTTGGGCATTTATTATGTATGTCAACAAAAATCCAATTCTTACAAACGACCCAAGCTCCAAATGGTTTTGTGACTATGGAATCTTATCGCACAAAGTACAAAGCTAGAAATCACACCCCCAGTTTTCAAGAGTTAGTAACAAAACAGCTAAAAAGAGCTAAAGTCAAATCTCTCTGTAGTAAAAGAAGTAGCAGTAGAATTCCATGAACTCACTGGGAGAATGAAATTGATGTCAAAGACCCCCTCATGGCTACTCTTTAATACTTATCCCCCACACCTTTCTCCACCTTCTGGAGCTCTGATGATTTTGTTTGACTTTGGCAAGCAGTTGGGGAGCTAAGTAGATTTTGCTGGATGGCAGAGATAGGAAAAGGCAATTGGCTGGAATCTTTGAGGCCAAAACAAAACAAAACAAAACAAAAAACTGTGAAGAACCTGCTTCCTGTATCCTCTTTCCTCGGGAAATGAGAACAATACACTATCAAGTACATCAGTTGTAGTGGGTAAGTGACATTTAGGAACAATAAATAGCATAAACAAATCTGGCAGAGATTATTCTTTATCATCTTGGTTCTTTATGTTTGGGCTAGAAAAATAATCCAATCGCTAAGAACACATATTGGACTTTAGAATCTGGTAAAAGGTGTCTTATATAAGGTTCTTCCCCATGACAGTATTTTCTGCAATCAGATATTTTCTGGTGAGGTGTTTAAGTACTGCAGTACGGAGGGCCTTTTTCAAGTACTTAGCAAAGACATACACTCAAATCAAAGCCGGCCATGTCCCCCGCTGAAGGTCCAGCTGGCGCCCTCAACTTGTACTTAACTTTGTCATATAAAGTGAACAGTTAAAACCGTAACAGGACGTTAAACAGGACTTTTCCCAGCTTGCCAAGACAAAACACAGAGTGCCCAGTTAGACTGAATTTCAGATACAACACATGTTGCACAGGACACATTTACACTGCAAAAATATATATTTGCTAAATAATGGCAATCTTAACTTTGCCTCCTTTATCAAAGAGGCAAATGAAGCTCAAAAGCTGAAGCGATTGGGTTACAAACACCCCAAAATCCCTAAAAAGAGTGGCTAAACATCCCCTTGACTTTGGTTTGATTCTGCCTCAGCCTTTGTTTTATGGAAGTTCATTGTAGCCATTACTAATCTTTAGAGTAATATTTATTATGTTACTTATCGTATAATGTTTATAATACTATTGTAATAATATTTTATAATAAGGTAGAATTGAGGTCTTTAAAGTTTTTTTATGTTTATTTATTTTTGAGAGAGAAAGAGAGAGAGAGAGAGAGAGAGAGAGGCAGACACAGAATGCAAAACAAGCTCCAGGCTCTGAGCTGTCAGCACAGAGCCTAACGCGGAGCTGTCAGCACAGAGCCTGACGCGGGGCTCGAACTCATGAACCATAAGATCACAACCTGAGATGAAGTTGGATGCTTAACTGACTGAGCCACCCAGGCGCCCCAAATCAAGGTCTTTTAATTTTTTATCTGTTCTATACACTCCTGCCCAACTAAGCTACCATAACATGTTCATCCCTTCAGGATGGGGTCACATCCTATTCATTTCTGTTTCCTCAGAACCCTCTAGAGAACACACAAAGGTGTGTAGTATATGTTCCCTGAAGTAAAGCATTTGCTCATGACCTTCCATTCATTCCAGATGTCTTTTCCTGGTTTTTGAGAGTTTTCATAATGAAGCCTCAGCTGGGTAACTTCATTCTTCATTTCCTCTCAGGAGCCTCCATGTTTATTAAGCTTTGGTTCTTGCTGGGTCGCAAATGTGCTCTCTTCACCCTGCCTCTCTGCTTGTGCTAACATAGAAGCCTATCTTGCAGTATCTTCCCTCTGCTCTCTGAAAGTCTACACAAACTTTACTGAAGATCCAGTTCAAGGATGCTATTCTTCAAGAAGACACCTTTGATTATCCCATCTAATCCCATCTGTTTTGCTTAACTTCCATTTTGGAAGGTAGAGCATGACACAATGTTTCACCCTCAATGTTTGCTCATCCTTTGGTCTGTGAATTCAGTTGCCCAGTTCCAAGGTCCTTGAAGTCAAGGACTGTGTCCTAAATGGCTCTTGTCTACTCTCCCCTGCACTTAACACAATGTTTGTCCAGTAGATATACCCCTCTGAAAAGTATAGGGTATTATTTCCATGTCTTCTAGGACCATCTATCAAATCACTAGAGTGTAACTCGTGGCTTAAATCTCTCAAAAATGTGTGTCTGAGTGGCTCAGTTGGTTAAGAGTCCAACTCTTGGTTTTGACTTAGGTCATGATCTCATGGTTTTTGAGATTGAGCCCTGCCTCAGGCTCCATGCTGACAGCACAGAACTTGCTTGGGATTCTTTCTCCCTCTCTCTGCCCATCCTCTGCTCACACAAATACTCTCTTTGTCTTAAAATAAATAAATAAACATTTTTTAAAAACTCTCAAAACCAGCTAAGGAATATGGGACTTCAGTCTTGACCCTTCCACAAATGCTCCTCACTTTAATAACTTTTTAAAAAAGACATCTCGACATGCATTTTGCTGACAATTGGGTGCTGAGTATATTCATGTTTCTCAGGCATTGACATTTCTTCTTCTTTCACTGACCAGTTCAAACATAATATGTTCAGCTGCATATTCTTGTTTGGGTTCATTTTGAAGTCTGAGCTTGAGATGCAGTTTGGGGAGTGAATAGCCTACAAGTAATTGAAGTAATGGTTTTGGATAGGACAGGCCAGGGAATATAGTGAGTATGACACCCCAACTGGGCTTGTTAAGAAAATATGGATTTTCATAGTTAATTTTTCAGAATTATCTATTTAACAATCTCAAAGTAAACCAGACATAAGCCATTTAAAACCTAATCTTGAGCCCTCTGCTCACATTTGATGTTACAAGATTTTGTTGGGATAAACCAAATCATGTTTAAGAATCAAACATATTGGTAAGTGGGAAATTTCCAGAAGGCAGTATCAATAAAGCTGTGTCTGCCACTCCAATTTGACACCGTGAGATAGAGACATATCTGGCAAGGGATAGTGGCTGCATTGGGTTCTGGGTAGAGCTAATAATGGTCCAAAATAATGAAATTGTAGCATCTGCTCTGACTGGGTATAAATTGTTTAGAGCAATTTATCTGGCTCCTGAGCCAAAGTCAGCATTATCCACTGCAGATTAGAGAGCCAAAAATGTTGACATAGAGTTCGCCATTAAGCAAAACAAGGCATGTTGTTCTAAGTCAAACAGACCTCATATTAGCTGTGTAAGGAAATAATTTTGAGAGACGCCAAAGGGTCAGGATATACCATTAGCCACTTCACTGTGACAGAATATACCAAGGGCACGAGTACAGGCTAGTGTGCTTGACTGATAGAGCCAGACACAAGGGCTCCTAACACTGCTGAATACATAGGCTTCTGTAAGGCGGACTGATGAGGTGTTACCACCTCTGGTTTGAGGATCGTGAAAGTTATGTTTGTTCCTCCACATCTCAAGAGAGAAGGTCAAAGGACAATGGTAGAACTCTGCTATTGTAGTATAGCATTCCAGCTCTGACATCCTAGAGTCCAAATAAGCAGAGGGGCGGTGAGGCTATCCAATGATGCTTTCCTCACTCTTAAACCCTGATGGTCAAAGTAATAATAACGGCTATAATAATGATAACAACAGCAATAGTTAACAATGAATGAGCCCCTTCTTTATGCCAGGGACTGTGCTTTAATACTTAACATGACACCATAAGGTCGGGTGGAGCATTTAGGAAGTTACTCATGGCTTGGTGTAATCTTCTGGGCAATCTTTCTTAACTCCAGAACTTCCTCAGGATGCAGTTAGCAGCAGCATCCTTGCTATTTTAGAAGTAGCACTCATGTCTAGCCTCATGTGCATGGACCCAATCTTTGGCTTTATTCTCTTCTTCATTATTTCTTCCTTTCCAAAAAGATTGTAGATAAGATTTTAGATTTTGTATATCTGTGTAGTAGATTAATGCTATGAGTGAACTCCATTAAATGTTGAACACTTCCAAACTCAGTACTCTTGTGAGATTTAAGGAGGAAAGCCTGGCAGATAAACCGACTCGTTCCTCTGGATGCCTAGTGAGAAAATCTGGGCCACTACGTGGGAACCACTCTGACATCTTGGAAGGGCACTGAAGACTCTTGTTGGTGCGGTTGTGCTACTCTCAAGTAGCTATTTTTATAATTAGCTTCTATCCTGAATGATAAACGGAAAAAGAAATCCTTGAACTTTTACACCAAACAATTGTCAAGTTTTGTTTTACCGTGGTGACTCAGAAAATTACAGTTATTTTGTGCTGACCTCAGAAGTCTTCATTCTGTTTTGGAAAATAAATAAGTGGAAACAAAGCTTTTCTCTTCTCCACCGAAGAGAATCTCAGTGTTCTGCTCTAGGACATGATCAACCCATGTTATATGGTAATTGCTTTCTTTTCCATAACTTTTCATCAACTATCCGTCTGGGGTCTTTGAACCATTAGTTAAAAGTTAGGAATTCAGCAGTGAACTCATTGGTAACTTGCACTCCCGTTTTTCCCCTTTCTGGCTTTGTGGTTTAGGTATGTAATATGTTAAAGTAATAGTGGTCATAAAATAAAAGCAGTGAAAAAGGCTTATAAACTAAGTAAAGCCAATTATTGAACAGAAGTAACAGAAAATGAACATCAGAAAATGACCTCAGTCATTCAGAAAGCTGCAGTGGACCTTATGTGCCAGATACTGTGATGCCTCGTTGTTAGGATAGAGGAATACGAGGTCACTCAGAGACAGTGTCACGTGGAGAAAACATGGGCCTCGGATGCAGGTGAGGCCGCCATTGGCCAATGCTGAGGAATCGGTGAGAGCTGGTTTTACACTAGCTATTGACTGGGGTCCTCTCTGGATTTCAGAGTCATGCCCTCGGTTTCTTTTAAATAGATATTTTGAGGTAGATTGTAGATTCACACATAAGAAATAAAAAGAGGTATCTGCATACACTTAGTTCAGTTTTCTCAATGGTAGCATTTTGCAAAATACAGTGTGATATCACAACCAAGAAACTGACATTGATTCAATCTACCAACCTTATGCAGATTTCACCAGTTTTACATACACGCACACATAGTGTGTGTATATGTGGGTGTGTTTAGTTCTGTGCAATTTTTCACGTATGTAGATTTGTGTGGCCAAAAACACAGTTGAGATATGGAAGCTCCATCATGAGGACCCCTCATGCTACCCTTCTACAATCACAGCCACTCCTCGCTCCCAACCTCTGGCAACTTCTTTTCACCGCTGTGATTTTTTTTTCCTTTCAAGAATGTTTTATAAATGGAATCATATAGTGCAGCCATTTGAGACTGGCTTTTTTCACTTGGCATACTTCACTTGCAAGCCATGTAAGTTTTTGTGAGCGTCAAGAATCTGTTCTTTATTATTCCTGTGTAGTATTCTATGGTGTGGATGTACCACCCTTTGTCTAACTATTCATCCACTGAAGCATGTTTGGGTTGTTTGCAGTTTAGGNTTGTGAGCGTCAAGAATCTGTTCTTTATTATTCCTGTGTAGTATTCTATGGTGTGGATGTACCACCTTTGTCTAACTATTCACCCACTGAAGCATGTTTGGGTTGTTTGCAGTTTGCTCTAGCAAATAGAGCCCCTATGAACATTTACACTCAGGTGGTTTTATTTTACTTAAAATCTTTTAAGGTTTATTATTTTTGACAGAGAGAGAGAGAGAGAGAGAGGGCATGAGTGTGGGAGGGACAGAGAGAGACAGAGACACAGAATCTGAAGCAGGCTCCAGGCTCTGAGCTGTCAGCACAGAGCTCGATGTGGGGCTTGAACCCACAAACCACGAGGCTATGACCCAAGCCGAAGTCGGATGCCTAATTAACAGAGCCACACAGGTGCCCCCGCATTTAGGTTTTTATGGATGTATGAGTTTTCATTTCTCTAGGAAAGGGTGCTCCTCTGGGTTGTATAGTAGGTACATGCATAGTTTTATAAGAAATTTCCAGGTTATGTTCTAGAGTGACTGTGCCACCTTGCATTTCCATAAAAAAGCATGAAGGGTCCAGTTTTCTTCACCCTTGCTAGCATTTGGTGCTATTTCTGTTGTTTTTATTTTACTCATCCTGACTGGTATATAGTTATTCTTTGCTGTGGATTTAATTTGCATTTCCCTAATAGCTAATAATATTTAATATACTATCATATGCTCATTTGCCATCTGTATAGTCTCTTCAGTGAAATGTCTGTTCATGTCTATTGCTCATTTCCTAATTGGATTGTTTGTTTAATTTTTACTGTTAAATATTAAGAGTTCATATACATACTCTAGATGCAAGCCCTTTGTCAGATACGTGGCTTGCAAGTATTGCCTCCCAGTCTGTAGCCTGGGCTTTCATCCTCTTAACATAGTTGAACAGGGTCAAGGTTTTTAATTTCAGACAAGGTTCAACTTACCAATTTTACCTTTTATGGATTGGGCTTTCTGTATCAACTCGCTCCTGGATACCAAAAGAATTTTTCACAAGCACTACAATCCTAACGCTTTTCTCTTACATTTTATATAGAAGTTTTATAGTTTTACATTTAAGTATATGATCCACTTCGAATGAATTTTTGTACAAGATAGGAGGTTTAGGTTGGGGTTCTTTATTTTTTTGCCCATTGATGTCCAAATGATTGCTCCAAAACCATTTATTGAAAAAGTTATCTTTTCCCCCATTGTCCTGCTTTTGCAACTTTGTCAAAAATCAGGTAGGCATACTTCTGTGGATTTATAACTGAGTTCTCTATTCTGTTCCACTGATCCATGTGTCTATGCCTTTACCAAGACCACATCGTTTTTATGACTAAAACTACATAGTGAGCTTGGACATTAGCTAGAGTGATTTCTCCCACTTTCCTCTTTTTTTCCCTAAAATGTATTAGTTATTCTAAAGTCCTGCACATTTCCATGTAGATGTTTTAATAAGCTTGTCTGTGCCTATTAAAAACCATGCTGGGATTTTTATAAGGTTTGCATTAAACCTATAGATCAATTCAGGGAGAATTGATGTCTTTGCTATGTTTGAGTCTTGCAATGCATGAACACCATTTTGGTTTTAATTATTCGCAGCAGGTTTCTTTGCCTCAGCTCCTGGGCTAAAACTTCCCCAGAGCCCACATCTTCTAAAACAACACCTGAGCTTACCGTAGCCTTTGGACCCAGAGCTGTCTTCACCGGCACCCTTCTCTGGTGCAATCCCCTGTGATTGTGGTTTTGGCTACTACCTATAGCATTACAGAAAAAGTCAGTGTTTGAATCCTATACCCATCAGATGTTAGCTGAGTCACCTCAAGCTAATTCTGTGGGACAGCAGTACCTTCCTTGGAGCATCTTAATACCTTACCCTAAATGCGGACTGTTACCCCTACCCGTACCACATGATCCTACCTCTTACCTAAGTCAATGTGCAGTTAGATTTTGGCATTTTCTGTGCCAAGCTGCAATCATCCTTATTAGTGATATTTAATCTACTTTAATTCATCATGTCCATTTATGATAATCACTCTGAATCCTGATGTCATCCACATTTGTATCCCAGGCATTGAATAATAATAGCAAACAAGGCAAAGGGACATGGACAGAGTTTGACTGATTACTAGAGGAGCTTGTTCTCATTTAGGTCATTTGATTGCAGTGAACAGAAACACGTTTCTGAAAACATAGGCAAAGGGTATAAATTAAAAGGGAGTCAAAGAATCATGCCTGGGACCAACAGAACCAGGAAGTGCCAACATCAGGAACATGGCAGTCTGGGTAGGAGGCTGGCTCTGGAATGTATAAACTCTAACCATCACCTGTTTGTCACTCTATTCAAAATTTGAGGAGCTCAGGTTATGGTGACAGGCTCCTGGCTATAACAGGCAGTAGGAGGAAGGATTTGGCTGACAAGACCTTCAGCATATGTTACAGAAGAATTCCACCTGCATTTCCCATCCACCCAAACTTCTCACGGTAGAAGAGAGGCAACACCCCCAAATAGAATCACAGTGCTGTCAGGAAGGAATGTGAGGACTTGGATACAATGAAGGCCCAGAAGTTTACTCTACCGTTTTTTCATTTGATAGTGATTCACTAGTTAACACTCTCTGGCAATGGCCATTCAGCCAGAAAGAAATCCATTCAGTTCTAGGCCTGTAGATCTACCTGCTTCACCAAGGATGTTAACATACTGATGATAAACAGTCTTGCTGAAATGCAGGTATGTGAAGCTCATGGAATTCTGTGAATCCAGTGGAACCTACTGGATCCCAACTTCCATATTGCCCTATTGGTTGTATAGTGACCTCAAGTCCCTAACTTAACCCAGTACTCAAGTTTTCTCATTGATAAAAGGGGGCAGTGGTTCTAATCTCACCCTTCAGTGGGTTTTTTAAATAAATACCTTATTTGTTACCTATATCCTAGTTACAACCTCAGCTCCTTACAAGCGCAGAGACTAAGTGGCACTCCTTCAGTTCTGTTTAGTTTCTTTACAAGATTGGAGGTACAAACTAGGGAGAAGAAATCTGGAAGGAAAGTTGAGTAGCTCCGCAAAAGAGAAGAAGGAGAAATGGAGGGTTTCCAACCATCTGGAGAAATCTGGGAGGGAGTGGGATGGGGGAATGGCCAGGAGATGGCAAAAGACCTCACTTTGTGCAATTGGAGCCCTCACAAAGGCCCTCGGGAAACCCTCCCGCAAACAGGTAGTTCCTTGCTAGAGTAGACACAGGCAGATTCAAGGAGTTTGAACCAAGTGGCAGAGAAAGCCAAAAGGACATGACTGTCCATCCCATGGTATCCCTACCCTGGGAGGTAGCAGGAATCTAGGATTAAAGCTCCACGGATCACAGAATTTGGGGGCTGAAGGCAAATTTATAGAGCTCTCAAGGGCCACCTAAGTCTCCCTCTGACCTTTGTATTATACATATTTGCATTCATATCAGAAAAACAATAGAATTTTGAAATCTCTAGTCCTTGGGTGATTTTTCTCATGCAGAAAAAGGAAAAATAGAAGGCTCTTTGTTCTGTTATTCCAACTTTGATCTTTATTCATTCTCTAAGGGCATAAATGACTGTTTATACATGTTTCCATGAGTCAAATTGCTCTGGAGGCTTTTTTGTTTTAGTTGTTGTTGTTGTTGTTGTTGTTGTTCCCTGCTGTGGCTTTTAACACAGAAGCCTTTCCTTTTGAACAAGTATCAACAGGAAGCACCCTACAAGTGTCATGTGCTAGATACCTTTGTTTTGGGGTCTTTTGTCATATGTTTTGCAGGTACACATTTAATTACGAATGTAAATGGTGGGTATGTGCTACATAGGAAAACCTGAGGTGGCCCTGGTTGCTACCCACCATTCCCCAGAAAGGGCCCGACTACCGCTTCTGCAGAACATGAGGTGTGGGGGGATCTATTCTTCTTACCCCATGGCCCTGCCGTTCCGGGCACAGTCAGGGGTGCAAATCGAAGGCAAGAAAAGCCAGACCGCAGCCTCTGGGGTGATTTCTCAGTGAAAAGATGCGCTAGACCAATCGGATTCTCTTTCTTGGATATTTGAAACAGGAAACAGGTCAGAGAATGCTCAACATGTGTATTGAGGAAGGTCATGAGGTAGCTTTAGATGCTATGAGGAGTCGTGAGCTGGAATTAGGAGAAAGCAAATCAACAGCGAAAGGAAAATGAAGCAGACTAAGACAATTAGTTCCTATGAACCCCCGTTCCTGCCCTAGGTATGATCAAATACAAGCTGTTGCTCTCTTTGCTTACTTTCCTACACTCTCTCCTTTTTTCTTCCCATCGCCTCCCATCTTTGCCTAAACACACCAAGGCGAAGTGATCAGAGTTTTGCCATCAGAGCTGATGGAAACACACCTNCATCCTGTCACATGCAAGCATAATGACCAAGGCCTTCCTTTGTCATCTCAAAGTGGCCAGACAGAAATAAAATCTGAGAACCCAGGCTCTCCCACCATGGCGCTCTTCTCTCTTAAGGAACTGTACTTAAGGAACTGTACTTAAGGAACTACTAACTGTAGTGCTAGAAAAAGAGAGATTTGGCTTCTGCAAACCTTCCAAGATGCTGACTCTATCACTAGCTAAGTAAAAAACAGGGTCTGCATGACGTGGGAGAAGTGGCAGTGTTATCTCTGCCATCCATTCCCATTGTCGATTCAGTTGGTGGGTTTGTGAGGAAGAGAAAGAGAAATGCATTTGGAAGGAACATCTCTACAGGCCACACTATATAGGTGCGCAGGGGGAAAATACAGCTGGACGTATTTTCAGGATGTGGCGCAGGGATGTGGCTTAGCCGGAGGAATTTACAGCTGTGACTTGCATCCCTGATACCATAAAACTGCACAGAAGCTCCTGTTAGGCTTCGAGGATCAAACCGCTAGATTCAAAACATAGATAATAGAATAACAACCGCTGCTTAACAGGGAGCAGAAGATAAAAATAATTTGCTACACTTCGCTGGATTCCACCACAACCTCTAACACAGCAATCCTGCGAAGTTAATTTATTAGAGTATGTGCAGCTGCCGTGGATGAGGGAAAATGCTATTAGTGACATCCTTAGCCAGCAGTTAAACGAGGGTAAGATTTCAGAAGCCAAAGAAGGTTCAATAGGAGGTGTATTAAGGGGGAAAAAATTCCTAGCAAAAGCAGGTTCCCTTTCCCTAGATCAGTAAAGAGAAATATACATAAAGGAATCCGTGCTTAATTTTTTAAAGTTATTTTAAAATAGGCTATCACATCAATTAAGAAATGGAAGGAATTTCCCAAAACTGATGTGTTTTCTAGTTTTGAAATCAGCTGCGAATAACACAGACCAAAAGGTACAAGTGACATACTCTCTCCCTCATCCTGTCTCTTAAACAAGGATCTCCCTTAAAGAGAGTTCAAGGGCGATAAAGTTACAAGAATGACATTTTAAAGCTAGCAGAATGTAAGTGGGCTAACGATCTCTGAATCTTCCTTTCTTGACAACCCAAAAGAAGTGCTGGGTGTGGGGGACACATCAGTTGAGGTGCTCATAGACTTGGCTCCGGTGGCCTTTGAATGAAGAAATCAGAAGGAATTAGACTTCCCATTTACATCCTGGTACCACCGCCCCTTTTGTGCACTTCCTCCTCACTCAAAACTCACAAAGGAGCACAATAGGCAGGAACAGACAGAACAAGACCAAGAAGGAAGGTGATTCAAACGCTTGATCTTAATAGTCCTTAGAAGCTTTTGATCCAAAGTAATGAGTGAGTGAATACTGACTGGCCCCAGCCAAAGAGTAATTAACAATAATCACTTAAAATACTCCCTCCCTTTTTTCTGAAGTCTTTGTCCCCAATCAGGCATATTGTAACGTGCCAAAGGAATATTTTCACCAATGTTTCCAAATGTGTTATTCAGAGTGGGATTTTTTGTGAAATAGCCCCAGGGAACTTTCTGAAGAAAAAAGGCCACCCCAAAATTGGACGCATAAACCATTTTAAGGTTTTAAGATTTGACAAAGCGTATTGCGCCTTCACTGCACCCCAAGCCAGAAATGGAAAAGAAAAGAATTTGGTTTTCCGAGCTCTGCAAAGGATTCACTTAGTCTTTCAATAGGTTCATAAGAACGCAGCAAGTAGGAGAGGCCCAGACAGAAAAAGACCCAGACCCCTGAGCACCTAGCTGGCATGCTGCCTGGCCCAGAGAAAATAGGATGCTATTGAATTTGCAGGCATCTCAGCCTGTGACGGGGGTGCAGGATATTGCAAAAGGGAAACGGGAGGATGAGGGGCTGTGACGGGGGATAGAGGTTCAGGTAAACTCTGAAGGTGGAAGAGTATTCCTCAAACCTAGAAAAGCAACTTACAATTATTACTGGGAGATTAATGCACAAAAAGTGTCCTTAGCAGAGGGAGGGACAAGGGGATCCCTGTATTATAACAAATAGATTCTGTGGCCAAGATCCCCTGACAGTTAAGACCATAGATCATGAAAAAAGAAGATTCTAAGCGAGCAGAAGGATGGTAATCTCCAAGTGGTAAGCCCCTTCAGTGGGTCTTCACTCTCGGGTCCCAGGGCCAGACTTAGAATAGCAGCAAAAACGAAGACACATACACGCATGCATGCACATGCACATGCTCATGCGTACACCCAGAGGCGGAGAACCCCAAGACCCAAGCACGGGAGGCGGTGGGAAAACTCATTCACGAAGACTTTTGAATTGCTTTGCATTTGTTTTTTATCTTCTCCTCCATTTTTTCTGATGGGTGATTACGACCAAATTTCGAAATCATGATCTACCACCGCAGCACTGTAATTACATAAATATGGCATTGTAAATTAAGGTTAGTGCCAGAAATAGCAAAGCAGAGAGGGGTGCAATTTGTCTTTGTGAATGCAAGTGTGTGTGTATACATGTTTATAAATACCTCCCATTTATGTCATATTTGGCACTCATTTGCTGGTCCACACAAGAAGAATGTAGGAAATAGAACAAGAGCCTCAGTCTCTTTTCCAGCTGAAGAAGATGAAGGCAAGAAAAGGCAGGTGCTACCAGTTGTGGTAAATGAAAATAATGACTTAAGAGCTGGCTTAAACTGAGTTCAGATCCCTGAACTGGCATCAGCCTGGGGGAGTACAGCTTGTCAGCAGTGCCCTACGGCCTTTCCGGCATCTCAGAGAGCATCTCTTTAACTCCATGCAGAGCAGAAGGACTACCTTCCTCCCCTACTCTCACCCATTCTTGCCTCCAGGACACCACCCATCATCTTCAACCAGTATCAGTGGGGGCTGGGAAAGAGATAACCCAGTTTCTTTTGCCCTCAGGATAAAGGAACATTTTGAAGTGTGCTCTACAAGCGTCACACAGAGCATGTCAATGGATAGGCCAACAAATTCTTTGAAACCCATCCCTTCAAAGAGAGAACCTAATTCCCCTCCCCTGGGACATGGGCTACACTAAGTGATTCACTTCTGATGACCAGCATGTGATGAGAGGGTTGCTAGGTGACCTCTAAGCCTAGGTCATAGAAATGCTATTTCTCCTTAGATTCACTACTTCTGGGGAAAGCCAGCAAGCACCTTGTCATGAGAACATGCAAGCAGCTTATGGCTACGTCCACACAGTGAAGAACTGAGGTCTCCTGCCAACAACCATCACCAACTTGCTAGCCATATGGTCAAGCCACCTTCGAAGAGGATCCTCCAGCCCCACTCAAGCCTTCAGATGGATGCAGCCCCAACCAAGGTCTTGACTATCACCTTATGAGAGAGCCTGAGCCAGAACCACACAGATTAGCCACGAATCTACAGGAAATGTAAGTATAATAAGTTATTGGTTTAAGCCATTAAATTTTGGAGTAATGAGTCACACGGTAGTAAAGGAATACAGAGTCCTGGTTTGATTCTGTGCTGACCCCCGGTTGCCCATCCCTGTAACCTGCTCTTCACCAGCTCCATCGCGTGCTTCCCTAGATCACCTCCAAAGTGGGCTACCAGCACTCAAGACTCCTGTCTCAGCATTTGCTTTTGGGGTCTAAGATATCCCCTATGAGGTCAATGTTACAACTATCCTCATAGTAAGGATGGAAAAAACCCCGTAGGTGAGAGTTACACAGCACACAGTGGCAGAATGAGGCTTTCTGAAACTACATGCCCTGCCTCCTGCCCCATTACAGCTGCATCCCTCCCTCCCCTGATCCTTTGTCCATTTAAGTCCTCTCTCTCTTCTTGCCAAGAACAAGAAATTAATGTGCTCCCTCACTGGAGACCTCGACACACGTCATAATCACAAAATTTAAAAACCAATATAAGCAAATTCAAGAACAAAAGCAGGAACTTTGAGGCATGTAAGTCTCAGTGTATTTGTTTTTCCTAATTATACCTGCACACAACAGGAAGGGATAATTAGCAAATTAATGGATTATTCTTCTGTGGTCATTAATGCAAAGGCTGGATGTGCCTGCACCTTGTTTTATGTCCGGGCTGCAGGCCCTGTGCTAGAACTGCTGGCCAATGTCACTCAGAATTTAGTGAGGTTATGAGCAAGTGGCCATGCTGTGTGGGCAAGAAATGACGGAGATGGAGCCTGTATGTGCTGGGCTTTGTGTTCTGATCAAATAAAATGTGCAGCCAACTTCATCTGTCAGATATTTAATCATAATCATTATTGTGCTATGTGCTAATTAGGCATAAATGGGACATAAATGACTCTTGATAGCACCGTTTTATATATCAAACACCAGTGTTTGCATTTTTCTTCTCCCTTTGATAGTTTTCCAGTATCCATCTCTACTCGGTGTCACTGTGCTTGGTTTCCCGGCACTTGAGGAGAATGCATGTGGGCTTTGGAGCCAAACAAATCACTCGGACTGTAGGACCTTGATCAAGTGGCTTTCCATGTCTTGGGCTCTGTAAAAATGGAAATGGGTCCCCTCCAGCAGGATCGCCACAAGAATCAAATGAGAAAATGAGATGCAATCACTAGCACAGTGTTAGGATGCAGTAGGTGCTCAATAAAGGTCTCCTATTCTCTCTTTTATCAGACCAACTCCTTTATCAACATTACTTCCAGATACACGACTGTGGGAGGTTCTCATATATCTCCCCACAAAGTACCACTTCCTGCCCCACACCCCCTCCCAAAGGCACCTGCCCTCAGCCAATAAGGCAGATGGGAGTCCCATCCTAAGATCTCAAGCCTGTCTGTCCCTTAACCAATAATTCCTGCCAACTGAAGAAAAATTACTACAGTAATCAGGACAAATGGCTTTGAGTCCACAAGTGGAAATAAACAGGTCTCCATTTTACTGAGGAGCAGGGCTGTCAATACTCTGGCACTCCTGAGTTCTAGTTATGGGCAAATGGTGACGGCCATTTCTCTCTCCATTGGATTCAGATATGGCTGGTGAGAGACTGGAAGGCACTGGTCATCTGAAAGAACTTGGTTCATCCAAGGGGAGGCTCAGGGTGTCTGGGAATAATTTAGTGAACACAACAGAGAGAACGTTTGTACAAATGTACTTCGTATCCACAGGCCTGCATGCTCCTCTGGGCCTTGGCAGCACGGTGAAGGCAAAGAGTTTGTGTCTCTGAGGAAGACAAGGTTTATGAAAGCAATGCCCACCGATGAACACAATGGCTCCAAACAGCACTAGCTACAGTAATAACCACCACTTATTAAGGACCTACCATTCATCTGCATCCAGGTTAACAAATAACTTTTGTGTCTCACCTCATTGGATCCTCTTGCAGCCTGGGTGAATCCCATTAGCTCCATTTTACAGATAAGCAAGCTGAGACCCAGAAAGGTTCAATGTCATGCCCAAGAGGCCCATGAAGAAAAGGCCAAAGAATCACATCTGGAATCTTCATCTCATATTCTTCCTTGTCTCTTGTCAGACTCCCTCTAGGAATAAATAATTAGCTTGCTTGTTTGAGGGATGAATGGAAGCCAATTTAGGAATTCCCCAGTTAGCTCTTCTTGCCCTCTATTGTGTTTAGTCCCACAAAACCATGCATCAACATCCTTACAGACAGTGTAGAAATAGTTTAAAAACCATTGTTTAATAACCTTAGAGAAGAGCTTCTCGTCATGAATAGACTGTTTCCCAGGGCTCAGGGTAATTGCAAGTAGCTGCATTAGGACTCCCAGCCAGTGGCCCAGGGAGAAAAGGGTCAGCTCCTTGTGCAATTGTGGCAGCAAACCGTCTCAGCCGACAGGGCCTAGAAGTTCTGGAGAAGGAAGCATTCAGAACTTGCCATGAAAGATCAGACCTTCCCTGGGTCCGTCATGAAGTAAACTCACAGTCTGTTTTGTTCTCTTGTTTTTTTCGACTTCCCCATCACAACATGGAGCCTTGGGGCTGCAAATGTCACTTTTGTCTACAAAGCTCTCAACCTCACCAGAGAACCATTTTCAAGTACAAGAAACATAAGAATCACTTGCAAAATAAGGAAGTGAGACTCGGAGTGTAGCAAATCCGAACAGCCAGGCACCATGCCAGCAGCAGGATCCTTGGCCTGGAGCAGCTGACAGAGCAGTGGTTTTCAACCTGGGCTGATCATGAGTGTCCCCTAGAAGCATTTTAAAGTTCCAATCCTAAGATCTCTGTTTATTGAGAATTAACTATTCTCAATTAATTCAGAACTCTGAGAGTAGGACCGGGCAGTAATATTTTTAAAGCTCTGCAAGTGATTCTATTGTGTAGCCACGCTGAGCAACTATTCTAATCGAAACCAGACTGTTCCAAACTTGCTTGGATTGAGAATCACTTGAGGTTCTTATTTAAAAAAATAGATTCGTGGATCCTAATCTGTATTCCCCAAGTCAGAGCTTCTGGGGGAGTGACTTGGGAATGTGTATTTTAAACAAGATCCCCGAGATTCTTAGGATCAGGAAAATTCCACACAACCTGGTTTTGTCCTCAAAGAAACAACAGGGCGAAAGGGCAAGCTACAAAATGAGAGAAAATATTCGTAAACCATCGCTCTAACAAGAGGTTAACACCCAGGATACACAGAGAACTCCAACAACTCACAAACAAAGAGACAACCCAATTTTGTAAATGGGCAAAGGACTTGACTGGAAACAAAAGTAAAGTTTGAGATTAGGATTCCAGATTTGATTCCGTTGTCCACCTTCCATGGACCTCCAGGGCATGACATCTCCCCTCTCTAGGTCCTCATTTGCTTATCTGCTACCTTGATCTCCCATTGTCCCCAGACCTCACCAAGAATATGCCAGGAGGACCCTATCTTGGCAATACTCTCTGTGACCAGTCCTGGGAAAGCAGCACCCTGGAGATGCTGGAGGAGAGTGGAGACAAAGTCACAGTGGGAAAGAAAGCCCAACATGTCGAATCACAGCATAGCCTGCCAGAAACTTGTTATTTAAACTTGTGAGCTTTCAGAGTGGGATTGGAATTCGTTGTATTCTCAGGGATGAGTTCTGGGCAATGTCATGGGGAAACTTGATTTAAAAAAAAAAAAAATCTTCCCAGAGCCTCGCAGTTGTTGCAAGGGTCTCTGAGCAATTAGCAGGGGGAACCATAATCAACTCTTCCTTTCCCGCCTCACTCCATCACCCAGACCCAGAGGCCTCCATTTTCTCTAGTCCCATCAAAGGCCGAAGACGTTCTGAAAAGGACAAGAAATTTTGAGAGGTTTCTGATCAGAGAAGATGTAATCCCAGAACATGCAGAGAAAGAGATTGTGTGACCTGAAAAGCAAAGCTGAGAAAGGTAACCAGAAGATAGGGGGGAATCCAAATCGTTGACCGGAAGGGGCTGAGCTGTGGAAATGGACAGGAGCAAGTTACACTACTGTTAAAATCGTCCCCACATGGCGTATGTGTTGCATTTCCGGGAGCCACTTCCTTATCCCCCATTTGAGAGAGAGTTTGAAAAGAAAGGCTGGGGTGGCTATGTGCTTTGGAATTAAAGCAGCATCTGCAGAATTATTAGCTGGACCAAGATGTGCAGGAGCTATCAATCTTTCTGCTTTGGGGAGTAATGGATTGCCAAAGGGGTCTAGACAGGCTGCTTCTCTCCCCTGAGGTCTGGCCCTGAGTTCAGCACAATTAGCTAAGTGCTTCTGTGCTGGAGAAGACTGGGGGCCCAGGCAGCTCCCTCCTAAGCACAAGGTGCTTGAGGAAAGAGAAGTTTCAGGAACTCTGCATTGCACTTGTCAGCCAGCTGGAAACAATGGTGTTCACTAAGATTGCATGTAAGCAGAATGGGCTCTGCTTTGGGCTTTGGAAGACTGGTGAAGCTTACAAACTCTCCAACTAATGTTAAGAGCATAAACTAAATATTCAGGGTTACAATACAAGCCAATTAAATTGAAATACAGCTACCAAAATGTTTTTTTATTTTTTATTTATTTATTTATTTAAAAAAATTTTTTTTAAGTTTTAGTTATTTCTGACAGAGAGACAGCATGAGCAGGGCAGGGTCAAAGAGAGAGGGAGACACAGAATCTGAAACAGGCTCCAGGCTCTGAGCTGTCAGCACAGAGCCCGATGCGCAAAATGTTTTTTTAAAAAACCAAGTTGGTGACGTTGTCACAATAGTTGTGCATCTTTATCAAACATTAAATAAGGGGATGCCTGGGTGGCTCAGTTAAGCATTCGAATCTTGATTTCAGCTCAGGTCATGATCTCCTGGTTCGTGAGATTGAGCCCCTCATCAGGGCGGGATCCTCTCTCTTTTCCTGGGTGGCCCTTCCTCCCACTCATGCTCGCTCGCTCTCTCTCTCTCTCTCTCTCTCTCAAAATAAATAAACATTAAAAAAAATAAACCATTAAATAAGATCTAGTTGTGGGTGTAATAACTTAGGGTTATGGAAGTAATGAGTATTTCAAGATATCTTCAATAGCTAGAGGATATGAAAATATGTACTATCTAGTGGAACTGTTCATTCAGCTGTGGGTTTCCAACATACATTTATCACTGTGCTAAGATTTTAGTGAAAATAAATATACTTGTTTCTTTAAAAAAAAAAATTTAATGTTTATTTATTTTTGAGAGACAGAGCGCAAGCAGGGGAGGGACAGAGAAAGAGGGAGACACAGAATTGGAAGCAGGTTCCAGGCTCTGAGCTGTCAGCACAGAGCCCGGCCCGGGGCTCGAACCCACAAACCACGAGATCATGACCTGAGCTGAAGTCAAATGGGCAACCGACCGAGCCACCCAGGCGCCTCTAAATAATACTTTTCTCATGCGAGTTTATAGATCCCTGAATTCTCTCCATGTGCCTTAGAACTGCTGCTGCAAATGAGGATTTAAAATGACCATGACCCTCCGCAGCCACTGTGCGTGCTAAAAGAAAGCACACCTTTATCTTTTAATTTAAATGTGCTAGGTGTGAATCCCAGAGACCCTGGCCTTACGGGGCCTGAAATCTGGAATAAAATGACAGGGAAAGCCTCACACAGTGACTGTAACTCGTGTCATCTCCAAATCAATCCAAACTAATGGCTGTTCACCCCACCTCCCTCCTGCCACACAGAAACAGACTGTGCCACCCACTGTCTTCCTTTCCTGAGCCTGTCCTCTATCAGCGTCCCCATTTCCGGGTTTGGGATAGATGGTTCGGAGTCCATGGACTTCACTGAGTGAACTGTGGACAATCCAGGACTCTGAGATGGCTTTGTTCAGTGACATGGTCAGGTTTGTACTGCAGGACAGTCACCCAGCCCCTAAGACTGAGACTGTAGACCCCAGTCCACCCCGCTGTGTTCCAACCCCCGTGCCACCACCCTTGTTCAAGTCCCTTCCACCCCCCTTTGGCCTGGATTGCTGCAGTGGCTTTTTAATTGGTTTCCTTGCATTCTTTCTTGCTCCGCTGCTGCTATTCTCAACAAAGCAGCTGGAGCGATTTTCTCAAGAGTTCTCCAATCCCATCCCTTCCTGGTAATGGTTCAATGGGCCTTCACAGCACTTGAAATAAAAGTTTCAATCTCCTCACCGTGCTGCAGGGGTCAGCACCCTACGGCTTGCTGGCCAAATCTGGCCTGCACCTGCTTCTGTGGGGCTCTAAGTGAAGTCATTTATGGAAATCTGTTTCTGCTCTTATTACATAAATACGTACATTTAAGTACCGCAGTTTTGCCTCTCGGCCACATAGCCTTAAGTGTTTACTATGTGGCCCTATATAGAAAACATTTGCTAACCACTGCCAGCCAGAAACCAGAAACCTGGCTAGGCCATTCAGATGGGGGGAAATTAAGTCAGAGAATTGGCCGTCCAAAGCTCTAAGGGCTGGGGAGACAAAAGGACACAGTCAGGCCACTCAGAGATTAACAACGGCAGGAAGCCGTCACCACCCCCCATAAGTGGAGACCGAGGGAGGAAGTGACGTAACTAATCAGAGCCACAGCACTGGGGGGGACCCAGCAGAGCTAACGGCACTTCAGCCAAGCCAGAGAGGTTGGCTTCTTCCTTCCTCTCACACCCAAGTTCACACCAGTACCTCCTATCAGCTAATGCCGTCTGGAGAGTTGTTGGCGAGGAGGCCTGGGGAATGTAGTTCCCTGGAATACAAAGCAAAGCAAGAGAAGGGAAGGACTAGAAGCAGATATAAGTGTTAACAAGCAAAGGACCAGCTCCCCTGTGAAGTGAGGGGAACACTCGCCCTGCAAATTAGCTGTAAGGGCTAAGGATGAGTTAGCTAAAGGCGTCCATGTCACGGACATGGTATCTAGTGCTATTATCATCATCGTTACTAGTATTAACTTCCACCTGCACTTGGGTTTGCAGCATTGGGTTGTCCAAACTGAGCATGAAGGTACAGGCGGAAGATGAGACCATACCTGCCTGACTTACCCAGAAGCTGGGAGGAATGTGATGAAATCAGACCACATCTACGGCTCCCAGGCACACCATGGAGATGGGCCCAAGAACTTGCACCAAACCGCCTTCTCCCAGGCAATGAAACCATTTCACATCACCCACTGTGGGCCAGAGGGATGGTAGGATCAGGAGTTTGCTATTGCAACATGTACCCAGAGATGCTACATGCTACTGGGGACTTTTCCCCCCCAAGTGTGTATGTTGTTAGTAGAAACACATTTCTGTCCATTCACGCACACTTCTTCTTTCCCTGGAACTGTCTGTTGTGCCAGCCTCTAAAACCACAAGCATAACAGCTTCGTTTAACAAGCCTTCTCTGGTAAATGCCAGCCAATGAAATCAATGATGGGTGTAATAAGATGAAGAATGTAGCCAGCAGGGAAAGTTTTTCCACCTTAAATGTCATAAGCAGGGACGAAAAGGTGCACAGACTGATTATGCATCATCAACTCAGGGGTCCAGCCACGCAGAAACTAAGAACTGGCCATTGGGAAATCGACCAACTTTGGCCAATTCAGCTCGACAGTTGAGCACTGAAGCTCCAAGCTGAAGACTTTAGAAGCTCCAATTTTAGGCTTAGGGAGAAATACGTGCCTTCTACTTTGGCCACCTCCAGAGTCCCATTCTTCCTCTCTTCGCTGAGGCGCCTGGGCCAGCCGGGAGGCACGGCGTCAGTCTGGCAAGAAATAAATGCATGGTTTGCTCTTGCAGTCAGTCTGCCTCCAATTCTGCCCCTCCTAGTCACACTTCCGGGCTTAACTCTTAAGTGTGACAATCAGAGCTGTTTATAAATGAAATCACAGATCTTACGTGGAAGTAGCATTAATTCTTTCTACCCAGTTTGCATATTGGTTCCCAGAACAGCCCTTTGCTGGCATCTCCAAGGCCAAGTCGGCTTAGGCAGCACTGCTGGGGAGCTGACAGTGGAAGGAAGAATGGTTTTTATCCTACACTAGGGTTTCCCAGCCCTCGATTATCCTCACAAAGTCCGAAAAATCGTTATTTCCAAGTGCCACCTCTGCACTTAATTACTTAACATCTTGCTTTTAATTCATTCATTGTTTCCCTAAATTTACTTTTAAAGGGAACTTTATTTTCATGAACGTACAAGTAGTGCCACTTTGCCATTAATAGAAGGTAACCATAAAAACAAAATGATGTTATTATGTGGCCCCCTGAAGGCCTAGAATCTGAGGCCCGCTCTCGGTCACAAAGAGAATGGCTAGGGGCAGGAAAGCCATCAAAAATACACTGGCACTGAGAGAAAAGCTTTTCCTTGGTCTATTCAGAAGGATAGAAAGGTAGCTGAAAAGGAAGTGATTCTTTTCCTGTGTGCTTCAGCACCATTCATCACCAGGTCCACACACTACCTAAATCATCCCAATAGTACACAGGAACAGCTACGTCATTTGCAGGACTCTGTGCAAAATGAAGAGGTGGGGCCATGTTCAAAGCTTATTAATAATTTTAGGACAGCCACAGCAGAGCATTAGTTCAAGTGCAGGGCCCTTTGCAATGAACAGGCCACCCACTCGTAAAGCCTTGACGATCTGTGAGTCAAACATTTTGTATTAGAGAGAATGCAAACATTCGAGAGATTGAGGAGCTGTGAACACCCTGGAAGAATCTTGAAGTCTGAAAATCCCATAGGGTGGTCCTGAAGGCCATCAATGCAGCCTGGGGAAGAAAACAAAGCCAAGGTCTAGCATCAGTAAGTCGTGCTGATGAGAATGACCACTAGCGAGTCAGGTCAGAAGAAATAACGACGGACATGGCTGGAGCTGTCGCCCAGGACTGTTTGGGGCTTGTTTTAGAAACAAGCTGGGGTTTCAGAAACCCAGCTTCTTCTTTCTCTGTCAAGGTTAGATCTGAAGACTATAAAGACATAGCGGTGGTATGACCTGGTATTTCTGACAGCGCTCTAGAAAAAACGTCCTGTCTGCTTAAGGTACAGCAGAGAAGTTTTAGAAAAGGACAATGCACGCAGAGGTATAGGCAGGGTTACAAGCACCAAAAGGAACAATCGCACACCAGGACTAACAACAGCAGGAAGCTATTAACCACCCCCACCCCCCCCAGACCTGAAAGGGCAAGGAAGGAGTGTCCTCAGGACTGAGAGAGGACTACACCCTAGAGAGAAGGTGGGCTAAGACCTGAGGGGGAGAAACAATCCCTGTTGAACCACAGCCCAGTAGGGTGGCAGCAGGAAGAATAAATACACCAACTTCTCCTGTCAGGACCTCCCAGAGGCTGAACCCAACCCAGAACTAGAGGGCAAAAGATCTTGGAAGATGTAGTGGTGGAAGCCAGCCTCCGAGGGTGCAGAGCAGGGAAGACAAGAGGTGTGTGTGTGTGCATGTGTGTGTGTAAGGAGTGGCTGTTGAGGGAAAGACAGCACCCAGCTTTGGGGCTGGGGTAAATTGAGTGAAAGGTAATTCCACTCACCAAAGTGGGGATTCAGAGCAAGGGATAGTTTGGGGAACGAGTCCATGCATTCCATTTTGGTCATCCAAGTTTGGGGCATGAGGGAGATCTAAAGGGAAGAGAAAACAGGACTGCCTCTATAGACTTGGGGACTGGATTTGTGGAGGGAGGTAAAGTCAGTGAGAAGAAAATAAGACCAAGAAAAAAGAGCCAGTAACACCAACATGTAAAAGGTGATGGGGGTACAGAGGGGTACCTGGGCAGCTCAGTCAGTTAAGCATCCAACTTGGGCTCAGGTCACGATCTCATGGTTTATGAGTTCAAGCCCTACATAGGGCTCTCGGCTGTCAGCACAGAGCAAGCCTTTGGATCCTCTGTCTCCCTTTCTGCCTGCCCCTCCCCGCCTCAAACAAATTTTTAAAATTAAAGAAAAAAGTGAGGGGCATGGGGGAAATGCACTAAAGAAAACTAAAGAGTGACCAGATGGTTAAGAGTTTAGGTTTAGGGGATGGGGGGACAGGGAGAGCAGTGTAGACCATTTGGTCAGGAACATCCCTGGGGGAGTGAGCCTCTGGTCACCATACAAGAAGCCCTTAAGTGGAATCCTGACCAGTGTAGGTGTTTGAATGAAATGGTCCCAGAGCCCGGTTCTAGCCTGTGCTGCATCAGGACCAGAGGTGCAGCAGCTGTGCAGTCTCAGCTACCACCCCACCTAAGGTCCCAGGCTGCCCTCAAAGCTAGAAGACCATCCTCAACCACTACAATCCCTGACTCTGAGAAACCCCCTCTGGCTTCCATGATCGCCCACCGCCACTGCCTCAGTTTCCTCCAAAGCCTGTGCAGAAGGGTTAGCGGGGATGGCGTGTGCTGGAGCAGAAGGAGGTACCAAAAAGGATGAGAGCAACCAAGTGTCCCTTGGAATCTGTGAGGCAGACCAGGGCCAACACTCAGGTCGCAAGCTCAGGCCGGTTTGGACTGCTGGTCCAAACTCAGGGGGTGGGCGGCAAAGAGGCCAAAGCTCTCCTGCACGCAACAGCCCCCTCCACACCATCCTCTCGGGGCTTGTTCATCCTCACCTAACTCCATGTTGAGGATGCAGTCACACAGGGGGCCCCCCACACTCACAGCCCGGATGGTCCCCGCCCGGCGGCCTGCTCCTCCGATTCATGCCCTGAATCTCTTTCTCGGGGAAACCCAAGGCTGGGCTGACAATCCCACCTCGAAAAAGCCGTAAGTGCCTCCTAGAAAAGGCTTCTGACTTTCACCAGAACTGGCAGGTAAAGATCCCTCCTTCCACTGTTTCTGCCCTGGTGCCCTAAGAGAAGCCTACGGAGAGCGCCCTCGGGCCACTGGCCACATGAGGTCAGGTCCTCAACCCTGGCACCCACCAGGACATATTTTTGCAGTCCATGTCCGTGAAGTTCTATAACCACAGTTTCTCATCCGTTGAGGTAGCTGAGCCCCAACGGCTTCCAAGGTCCTTCTGACTCTCCCATGTGTCCTACTTTGACTGTCTGGCCTATGTGTGAAGGTTCTATGTCAGAGGATCCAGGGAGAAATGACTTGCAACCCCTCCACTTGAGAAGCTTCCTGTGCTGGGAGAGAGATGGGGAAGTACACAATAATTCTGTTAGGAGTTACCTACGCAAACATAGAATGCAGAGGAGGATTCCATCAGGGGGCCTGGAGGATTCAACAGTAACATCTCTATTTTACTGAGCACCTACTATTACACACCAGGCTTTGTATCAGCTGCTTAAACAAGCATCAACTCTTACAGCACCGTGAGGTAGCCAGTCTTCTTGGCTGTACTGTATAGACAAGAAACCAAGGCTGGCAAAGCCAAGAAACTTGCCAAAAGGCCACTCACCTTGAGTTTGGAAATGGACAAATCTCTCCCACTCGCAACCTGTGTTTGGTTACAAGGGTACAGTAACCAGACCGACATCAGATGATTACTAGGCCCTCATTGCACCCCAGACACTGCCTCACGCACTTAATACACATGAGAGTTTACCTCATAAAGAAGGCAGTATTTCAATTCCCCTTTCACAAATAAGAAACGGAAGCTCGGTAGAGCTATAAAATGTGCCCAAGGTCACCCAGGAGCCAGAATTCAAATCTAGACCATAATTACCACTCAGTTTTTCTGCCCAGGTTAGAAGAAAGGGTATGTGACTAGCACCCTGCCTGCTGTTATTAAAGAAAGAAGTTTTCTTAGTTGAGCTTCACCCCAAAAGAATAACCTGGGACAAGACTTTGGGTGCAAGCAGTTTATTTCTGAGGTGATCCCAGGGAGCAGAGGAGGGGGTCCGGGGAAGGAAATAAAATAAGGGTCGCGACGGGTTGCTGCTGGGCCGTGGGCAGCAGGGGTTAGTTCCATGGGCCTTCCTGTGAGGGGCACAAATCCACCAGAATTAAGCTCCTTCAGGAAGAGATGGTGCAACATTCTCTCTGGCCCCACCTCCCCCCTACTCCCCATCCACCCACAGCGTCTGGTCTTGCTGAGATCCTTCAGGCATCCCTGACCTCAAGGGAGCCCTGGGGCAGAAAACAAAGAGAGTAGACACAAGACATCTGTGTGAAGCCAGACACCGTGGGCAGGAAGTGAAACAGAAAGCCACCTCTGAACCGCCCAGCCCAGCAACAGGGAAATGGGAGGTGATGCGGGAGGATCTGGTCCCAGGTGTGCCTGCCTCTCAGGGAAGGGGAGGGGGCGGGGACCCTTCAGACACAAAAGGCAACAGAGCAGAGACAGAAACCTAAGAGCCTCACTTGTGCCCCTCTTACCACGCGCTGGTGGAACTTCCCCCGGGGCCCCAGCTGCCTGTATCATGCTGGGTTTCCAGCTCTCCCATTAACATCATAGACTTGAACTCCTGGTCCATGAGATTAACCCAAGTGGAGCAATCTGTGATGCTAGAGGCCAAGGCCCGCTTCCCCTTTTGTCGATCAAACCATTAAAAAGCGGCCCTCTGCCTGTGCAGGGGTACCTCTGGGCTCCCAGCTGCTGGCATGGGATACAGAGTTGCCACTGAATGCTTGGACTGTCTGTGTGTCCCTGGGCACAACTCACTAACCTCTCTGAGCTTCGGTTTGTTGCCTCTCTAAAGCAAGGCAAGGGCACCTACCTCGTAGGGTGGGGATTACATGATATTCTGCACGTAACATATTTATGTGGCATAGTGTGAGCATTTAATCAAGGATGGATGTACATATTTTAACGTTTCTGAGTGGATTCAATTTGATATCAGAGGGGAGAACTGAAAACTGTTATCTGTCATTTAAAGAAACAGAGTGTTATAATACAAGCCGTGCCAGGCTCGCCAGGCAAAAGATTTCATTCAGCAGCTGTATAATCTTAGTCCGGTAACCACTCTGAATTTGGGTTTTTCTGTCATTTAAATGAGGATAGCCATTTAAAAATTTTTTAATGTTTACTTATTTTATTTTTTTAATGTTTATTTTGAGACAGACAGAGTGCCTGCAGGGGAGGGGTGGGGGGACCGGGGGGTGGGGAGAGACAGAGGGAGACACAGAATCTGAAGCAGGCTCTGAGCTGTCATCACAAAGCCTGATATGGGGCTTGAACCCATGAGCAGAGAGATCATGACCTGAGCTGAAGTCGGATGCTCAATCGACTAAGCCACCCAGGTGTCCCAAAGTTTATCTGTTTTTGAGAGAAAGACAGAGAGAGTGCATAAGCAGGGGAGGGGCAGAGAGAGAAGGAGACACTGAATTCAAAGCAGGCTCTAGGCTCGGAGCTGTCATCACAGAACCTGATGTGGGACTCAAAGCCATGAACCATGAGATCATGACCTGAGCCCAAGCTGGATGCTTAACCGACTGAGCCACCCAAGAGCCCGAGAGATAACCAATTTCGCCTGCCTTGAAACATCACTGAGGCTCAGCAGAGATCCCAGATGTAAAAAACGCTGTGAAAACTCTAATATAACATAAACATGTTGTTGTCACGATAATAATAATGATAAAAATCAAAGCTTCCTCCCCAGCACATGCACAAACACTGTTGCCGGAACAAGAGCAAGGCATTTTCACCTGAAGGTCAATGCCATCAAAGGGAGTGCCCGATTACTATCCGAGAGCCTCCGCAACAGCTGTTCAGGGTGAGCCATTCACACCATCAGTGTCGAGGACCGGGCTGCTAATTTATTTATAGATGAGGATGACAACCAGGGAAAGCAATTAGAACCTGGGCATCTGTGCTTTTGTGATCCCCGATCACCAGAACCGTGGCAGTGCCGCACCGTGGAAACCTTAACAACAGTTGCTAACTGCTAACTACCTTCCTTCCACGTTGGCTCTGTTCGCGGTCTCTTTGTATGCCACACAAGTCATGTTTGTGCTCCAATCCTTCATCTGTTCCCTTCCCCACGCCAACTCAAATTACAGGACACGGAGCCGGAGTGCTGGAAGGGAAAGCAGATGCGGAGACAAAGGTGTGGGGCGTTCTAAGGTATTCTCAGAGTTCTTTACAGCTGTCAATTAATGAATCCCTGCAACAACCCGGGAAAGTAGGTCAATATTATTATCCCTGCTTTGTGGATGAGAAAACAGGCTTAAGAAGAATGGCTTGCCCAAGGCTAAGCCGCCGATCGGAAGAGCTGAGACAGAATTAGATGGAAGAATTCCTGACTCCAAATCCTTGGCCAAGCAAGTGCTTACTTAGCAGGCAGAAGGTGATCGATAAACTAGGTAGACTCACTGACTGAATCGTAAAATGATGCATTTATCCCCTCCTGGTCACAGTGGTGGGCACTAGGTCTAATTCAGACGCAAGGGTTTTTAAACACAGATTCCGAATGATCCAAGAAAATACCTTTGAGTGCCCACGGCCCCAACTGTAAGGAAGATGAAGAGATAGGTTGGTCTTCTTGCTACAAGGCAGAGAGCGATTTCCAGGGCCTCCCTATACTTTCCCTCACTGTTGTAACCCTATAGAAGCCAAATTAGGTCCAGTATGTAGTACAGAAAGGGCAAGGTTGGGAGTTGGGGTCATTGGCTCCACAGAGATGCCTTGTGGCCACAGGCCAGGCCTAGTGGCACCATCTTCATGAGACCATCCCATTGCGAGTCCTTGGTTAGGCTTCATGCCCCTGGTCTCCACCTATGCTCCACTGGAGCCTATGCTCCAGTTTTCCAATCTATTCCAATAAACTCTTCCTGTCTTCAGTTAACTGGACTCTTTTGTTGTTTGCAACCCTGACTATACAGTTTCTGACCTAGAAATGTAAGTACTTGACAAGGGGGATTAAAATTGCCAGCTTCAGGGGCTCCTGGGTGGTTCTGTCAGTTAAGCATCCAACTTTGGCTCAGGCCATGATCTCATGGTTTGTGGGTTGGAGCCCCACATCAGGCTGTGTGCTGACAGCTTAGAGCCTGGAGCCTGCTTTGGATTCTGTGTCTCATTCTCTCTCTTCCCCTCCCCAACTTGTGCTCTGTCTCTCCCTGTCTCTCAAAAATAAATAAATGTAATATATATATGTATTTTGTATATATAATTATATATGTGTATTATATATAATTATATAATATATAATATTTATATTATATAATTATAATATATAATTCATATATACATATATACATATATAATATATATGTATTTTGTCTCTCCCTGTCTCTCAAAAATAAATAAATGTAATATATATATAGTATATATATACACAAAAATAAAAAATAATAAAAAATAAAAAATATATATGCATATGTATTATATATAAAGTATATATATATATATACACACAAAAAATAAAATAAAATTGTCAGCTTCAGGTCCCCACACATTGCTGGCTGGAGAGTAAGTAACAGAACACCCACAGAGAGCAATCTGACAAAGCTATCCTATCCCCTTTGACCCAGCTCTCCACGTTAGAGTATGTTTTATGCACATACTTGAGCAAGTACTGAACAGCTTATGTACACATGTACACATTTTGCACTTGGGTACTATGTGCAGGATACTATAGTGGTTTTCTAAGGGCAAAATATTTAAAAGGATCCAAAGTTCCATTAATGGAGGTCTGATTCGAAAAATTATGGTGTATATATACATGATGGAAACCAACCAGCTCTCTTTTTAAAATGTAGTATTTTCTATGTGTTGATATGGGGGAAAATCCCCTAAATATTCCAGTAAAAAAAAAGGTTCAGAAAAATATATATGATATAGTTTTATAAAAATAGAAAAATAAGAATCTGTATTTGTTCTTGTTCTTGTTTAAATATACAAAAAGTGGGGTGCTTGGGTGGCTTAGTCATTTAAGTGCCTGACTCTTGATTTCAGCTCAGATCACGATTTCATGGTTCATGGGTTCCAGCCCTGCATCAGCCTCTGTGCTGACAGTGTGGAGACTGCTTGGGATTCTTTCCCTCTATCTCTCTCCCTCTCTCTCTGTTCCTCTCTCATTTGTGCTCTCTCACTCTCTCTCAAAATAAATAAAGTTAAAAATTTTTTTTTAAGTTTTTAAAATGTTTAAACTTACAAAAAGCAACTCTAGCAGGCTAGACAAGAAACTAAACACCATGGTGTCCTATTAGTGGGGTGAAAATATTCTAACTGGGTGCTTTTCTATAATTTTAAGTTTTTGAATCATGTCAATAGGCACCTATTCAAAAAATTACATTTAAAAAGTGCCATCAAGGGGCACCTGGGTGGCTCCATCAGTTAAGCATCCAACTTCAGCTCAGGTCATCATCTCACGGTTTGTGGGTTCAAACCCCGCGTCAGGCTCTTAAAAAATTTTTAAGTGCCATCGAAAAAAAGAGAGAGCAAAACCAATTACAGAGAACACACTGATGGCTACCAGAGGGGAGGTGGGTGGAGGGATGGGTGAAATAGGGGATGGAGTTGAAGGAGTTCACCTGTCATGATGAGCACTGGGTGATGTATGGAATCACTGTATAGTACACCTGAAACTAACACTCTATATGAACTAATTGAAATTTAAGCAAAAACCTTTTAAAAAGAGAAAGAAATAGATCATCCTTCAAGCATTGGACACATTCATAATTGCATGGCATTGTTTTTTCACTATATTTATATTTTTACTGTGTTTATCTTTGTTTTATCTTCAGCTATGGTAAATGCTGCTGATTTTCTCCCTAAGGTAATAAAATAATTTCCTTTGGAAAAAAATAAAATAAAACGTGCCACCTCAGAGACTGAAAAGCAGCACAGATGAGGTTCAAGTGACCATCCCACCGTCACGCTGATGCACCCGTCCTCACCCTCAGCGTGTGGACATGTGGGTAGGCCCACAGGAGCCGTTGGCTGGTCAGATTCCAGCATTAGGAGAAGCCTGCATCAGAAACTTCAGTGGAAGACTGCTGGCACTCTGGGGGAATCATATCTGGTCCAGACTGTTGACGGGCAAAATCAGAACTGGTTGCTGAAAGCCAAGCAAGACGGTTTCTAGTACAAGAGAAAAAGAAGGTTCACAGCATCTTCTGAGTTGCAGAATACAACAAAATTACATTTCAGGGAAGTGCCTATTCTTGACAAGGGTGTCTTCAGAAACAGGAAAACAGCCCATTCAGCATGAGCTATTAAGAAATCTGGGGTCCTGGCCAATTATTTGCATCAGTGGAGTTTGGTGTGATTTTCCCACAAGCACTGCCCAGGGAAGGGCTTTGAGTTTCCTCACCTGCAAATCCACTGATGAAACTCAAACCAAGGTCCCCCAGATAAAACATACTTCTGTATTAGCTAAGCCATCTACTTGAAAATCAATAATATTTCAAATTTAATGAGTTGTGAGACAAGTAAATTAGAGTCTGGAGTAAGCAGCGTTGATTAGATTACCCGGTCAACTTGAACCCATAACTAGCCTCTGTAATGAAGTATTCCATGCAGCAGTGTACCATGAGCTCGGCGCTACTGGCTTTCATGAGGAAATCAGAAGTCTGCCCATTGCTGTAATGAAAGCCTTTTCCCTGCACTGGCTGGTACTCTGCACCCTGCATAGTGTGCATAGCCCTGCTCTTTTCCTCTGCAGCAGCAGCAGCAGGCTTCAGTGATAAGGGGCTTTTCCCAAGCACTAATCACCCCTAGCTCTAGTCACAGAGTGTGAGCTAACAAGAACTGCAACCAAAAAAAAAAAAAAAAAAAAATTCATGGGAAAAGAAA